>NC_141681.1:25015867-25468367 GCF_028749965.1 Puma concolor | reverse complement strand
ACTTTTTTGTTAAATTTCCCTTTACCCTAAACCCCTTCCTGTGTGAATGCATTGAGCACATGATGAATTTAAATTAGCCTTTATTAAACAACATTATCTCTGTACTCTGGGGCTTTGATTTTGCATAAAAGGCCAAAATTGACATCTATTCCTTTTTAAAAGAATGAGCTCTAAAATCTGTTAACCTCAACTTCAATTTTAGTGCAATATTTTACAACATAAAACAAGACTCTTAAGAAAATGTCATGCTGCTCTGAAATATGCACCCCAAAAATAAAATGACCCTTCTAGACTTTGGATGGCATTTTTAGGAAGTGTTTAATTTGGTTTATGAGTCAGATTTCTGAGTTGAAACTTGAAAGATTTTAGAGTTTCTCAACTTTAAAAATGTAGTTTTTAATAATGATGTTTGTGAAGTTAAACTTAACATTGGCTCAAAGTTAACCGACAAAAATTTTATGTATCTTAGAATATTCTAATATAAGTTAATGCTAACATTGGTGCCATTGTGATAGACTCTGAATATCTCAAAAGTACATGAAGGATGGTATACAGTTGTGATGGTATACAGATGTATACTCCAACTATTCTACCTGATGTTTGAACATTGTCTGCTCTGGCCCTAAATTGTGGTTGCCTGCTCTCTGTTTGAACATCCCAGTGTCAGGGGTGGCTAAGACATCCTCTACTTTGGTAATAGATGTTTACTGTGAAAAAAAAAAAAAAGTTTTTCCTTACCTTGGGATGTCTGTAAATTCTATGTAAGATAGTAGTTAAGAGCGCAAACTTTGGAGTACTTTCTGTAGATTAAACCAATGCTGGGTAGGTTCATGATTAACAACCTTAAATGAGTTAAAGTTACAGGGGAGAGGTTGACTTGTTGCATCTGGCAACATTTGTGGTGTAAATATTTCTCTCAGGTTTAATTTCAGGCTATCAGCATGACTTTGCTAATTGTACAGGATTGGGAAGAGGTGTATACAGTCAGTTGTTGGGAGACTCTTGGAGGTGGCACCAGCACACCACTAGTTAAATCTCAAATCTACCATCTGGAAAATGTGTTATCTGGGGTAATTTATATAAATATTAATTGTGTTTCACTTTTCTCAAACATAAAGTGATAGAAAAAAGCACCTGTGTCATAAATGTTCTGAACCGTCTAGCACAGAGTAATGCTAAGTGCTCACTATCATCACTAGTATCCTGTTCATCTGCTGATGCCCAATACGGAATACTTAAGATCCTCCTTCTACTTTATGATCTTGCAAATATTTGAATCCAGATATTATACTCCCTCTAGATCATCCCTTCTGAAATAGAAATCTTAGTTATTGTTCTCCTAAAGTAAATTTTTATATGCTTTTCACATTCCTCTAATTGGTTGCTCAAAGACAGAGTCTATATTACAGCCTTCCCTCCACCCCCAGCTTAGATGCCAAAATTTTTGTCATAATGCAATTTCGTGCTTATCTTGATGAGATTGTCAATAATCAGCTCGACTGTCTTTTTAAGTCAGGATATGCACCAGGTGTCTCCATCACTGTTGACTTCATCTGCAACGCTGGCTTTACCACTGATTTTCCCTGCTTTGTTCTCATTAACAGATCCAAATTTTCATGTTGCCAATGTGTAGTAGATATCTTTCTTAATGTAGGCCACCCTGAAACAAATACAGCATTCTTGGTGTGATGTAGGGAGGTGAAATAAAGCAGAATCATCATTGGTTTCATGCTGGGCCATGTATTTGTGGTGGCAGGACCTAAATTTACTCATGTTTTACCTTTTTGTTGTTGCTAAGTTTGTTTATTTTGAGAGCGAGAGCAAGGGAGAGAGAGCGCTAGAGAGCGCGAGAGAGCTCACAAGTAGGGGAGGGGCAGAGAGAGATGGAGAGACAGAGTCCCAAGCAGGCTCAAATTCAGGAACTTTGAGATCATGACCTGAGCTGAGACCAAGAGGTGGACGCTTAACGAACAGACTCCCAGCTGCCCCTAGTCATATTGTACTTTTGAATCATCTGAAAAAAAAAATATTTCAGAAATAATTCTCCCTTTTTCCTGGAAAATTATGAGTTATTTTAGAAACACATTTCCCCCGCTAATATTCCTCAAGTTTAGTATAAGATGGTCCAAAGAAGAGAATGTGTTTTCTTAACCCAAATTCCTTCAAAAACACAAGTACTGAAACTACACCAGAAGAAATCTGAAAAGCTGTGTTTCTTTCAGAGGAATTTTGTTTATAGCCAAGAACCTTTCTGGGAAGAATGAAAACCTGGGTGGCTTCGTAAGTGAATTCAATCAGACGTTTAAGGAAGAAATAATAGCAGCCCTGCCCAGTGTTTCTTTAGAAAATAGAGAAGGGGAATCTTCCCAACTATTATTTTTTTTTACAAGAAAAGCATAACAACCCACATGCTAAAATTTGAAAAAATCATTACAAGAAAAATAAAATGACAAATTAAAATCCTTGAAGAACATAAATGCAATAATCTTAAAAATAATTGGTAAATAAATCTAGGAATATATTAAAAGTGAATTTATTACAGGAATGGTTCTGCATTAGGAAAAAAAATAAGTGACAAAATACAACAGGATAAAGAAGAAAAATCATAACCTCTCAATACATGGAGAAAGAGTTCATCCATTGATGATAATCCTCAGTGATTTGCTAAAAAAGAAAAATTCTCAGTTTGACAAAGTGCATTAGGAGGAACCTACAATTAACATTGCTAATGGTGAAATAAAACCACTTAAGAGTTGGGGGAAAATGCTGGCACAAATAATTCAAAGTCTATTTCCAAAGCTGGACAAAACTAGACCTGCAGTTTTAAAGAAATGAACCAATTAATTTCAAAGAATTGATGAATTCCTAGAGAAATCCTTTCGATATTTACTACAGAGAAGGCAGTGTCCTGCACTTATTGAGGCAAAATTAGTAAGAAAACTACTGCTGGCCTCAGACTTCTCCTCTGAAACACTTAAATTCAGAAGGCACTAGAGCATTGCCTGGGGAGTTTGTCAGAGGATTCAATCAGATGTAACAAAGGCATTCTGTGTGTTCAAAATTAAGGGTACAGAAAAGGTTCTTTGAAATATGCAGAAGTGCTTTAAAAAAGAACAATGGAGCAATTTAATATAGAAAGGATATCTTGGTTTGATTTCGGGCTTGGATTTACATTAGAAAATATTTACTTATAACTAAATCTGGATAGGAGTGTCATTTATATAGAATTACCATATTTGAAAGCATAAAGGTCATTTTTGCATAATAACTGCACTTAAGCTTGAGAATCAGACGCTTGTCATTTAGATATGGCTCCTGTGTGGATTTGCTGAATTACTTCCATCTTTTGACTTGGGCACCAAAAATAAGCGTATCAGCTGGGGGCACTTGTGATGAAGGCTGTATTCTCAGCAAGCCTATGTAAGCGTTTCTCCCCCCCAAAATGATTCATCATTTTCTATCAATAATAACTTGTTTACTTGAAGAGACCCAAGTTTTTTATTCTAATTATTTAAACTCATGATAGTATATCTGACTAGTTTGTACCATTTGTCTTACATCCCTCACATACATGGCCTTCAGAAGCCTTCACTGGCATCTAATCTATCATCTGTATAATATGTATTTTTTATATTACAGACCAAACACAAGTTTTCTTGAGAAAATTTATAAAATATTTAAAATGTAGGAAAAAGAACAAAATTAAAAATACATATCCTAGCATCTAAAAAAAGAACAAAGGAAAGCAAAATAAACCTGAATAATGTTGGCATATTTATGCCACATATTTTTTTCTCATGGATCATTAAGTGGAGGTATTCTTTTTTTTAATGTTTATTTTAGAGAGCTCCCAAGAGCAAGCATGAGTCAGGGAGGGGCAGACAAAGAGGTGGGCAGAGGATCCAAAGTGGGCTCCGTGCTGACAGCAGAGAGTCTGATACAGGGCTAGAACTCACAAACCATGAAATCATGCCCTGAGCCGATGTCAGACACATAAGCAACTGAGCCACCCAGGTGCCCCAAGTGGAGGTATTTTTCTCAACATGTAAAGCAATACTTTCCAACTTATTTCTCCAACTTACTTCCCCTAATTTTACCTGATTCTTCCCTATAATCCACCTACATGTTTTTTTCAAATATGCAAGTCATTTCTTGCCACAAATCTTTGCCTAGGATTATTACTCCCATGTGATCTCTGCTTTGCCCACTGAGCCCTATATAAATGTCTTTGTAATCACCCTATCTAGTCTTAGTAGACTTTTATATAATAGTGTTGGAGTAACTTGTCTTACTTCTCCTACTCTACCTTGAGCATCTGAGGAATAGAGGCTATCAACCTTCCTAAACAAGAACAAGACAGAAGCTTGGCACATAGTCGACATGCTAATCAATGTGTATTAAAGGATAAGTGAAGACGATTTGAGTCAAATACAGGCATGCACACATCTCAAACTAAGACAAAAATAAATAAAACCCATACACATGTTTAAATCTATCCACTAAAGCCCTCTTCCCATGACATTTCAGATCCTGGCTTATGAGAAGCCTTTGCATATTTCTGTGAGAGCTGGCATCATGGACTATGATTCCCTTCTGATGGAAGATTGAGAATGGTTTAGGTTTTTTTCAAACAGGATGCTGTCAGAGAATGCTCATCTGAGCATCAGACTACTGGGATCTTTATATATCTCTTCTCTCTCACCTACACCAGATAGGCAATTTTAAAGAATCCCACACCCCTTTACCATGAAAAAGTATCATAAATTTTGTAAGAAACTTAGTCTGAGAGCTCTGAGAGGCTGGATATGGTAACAGAGAATTTCATTAGAATTTCCATATTTGTGTTCTTTCATGTCTCTGAGCCTTGCTGTGGGTAACATTGTTGCCTCGCTTCTTGGGCATAGAGTTTTACATTAGGCCTTTGCTAATTGCCTCCTTTTACTGCTCAAATCTCAACTCCTATGAATGGGTGAATCCCTCCATGTGCGTTCCCAGAGCATCACTTGGGCGATTTTGCCAAACCTCTTGTCACACAGTCTTGCAGTTGCCTCTTGTGTGTCTGTGTCAGTCGGCCCCCCATGAGACCCTGAGCTCTCTAGGACAGGTGGGTGGGTCTTACTCAGTGCTCATTCTCTAGCATCTCACATGGCTGGTAGAACATAGCAGACATTCAAGTCTCTGTATCTCCTTTGCTACTCATTCCCTCAGCAAAAATTTCCTGCTTGGACTTCTTCCATGGGAAAGTGAAATTTAACCACAGTTCACTTAAGGCGAAGTTAGCAGACCTACTGCTTTGGGAAGAAGTCCCCAACATAGCTGAGCAAAACGACAGAAGGACTTTGGGGTTTTGTCAGCTCACTGTTCTGCAGACCTTTTCCCATCTCAAAAGGAGTCAGATGTTTGATGAGTCTAGTTTGATGGTGATATTAAACACACACACACATAAAGAAGAAATTCTCTTCTAGAGGGAAAATCAGTGTTTTACAAAACTCTTGATTAAATTAAGCTAATCAATTTGGTTAGTAACCGACTATATGCTTTGATATATAGCTATACATATACATTCTAGCTTTGAGCTGTACTGTTTCCTATTGCTAGATCTGTTTTCTCATTTATAAAAGATAAAAGGTTGAGCTAAGTGTCTTTTAATCCATTTTCAGCTCTAACTTCTTATGATATAGGGCAAGTAAATTGCCTACAAAAGATGGACATAATTACTTCTTCTAAAGTTAAGAGTGTATGAGTTGTAATAAAAGTAACTTCTCCTCCCCACCTTTTAAAGTTCTTTTGATTTTTCAAATGAAACCAAAGCTACATTTTCTCTTTACTGTCACAAAAGTCACTGTAAAGTAGGAAAGAGAGTTTTTCATTCACGCATGATTTTCATTCACTTATAAATTATTGAGGACCTACTATGTATCAGGCACTAGGTTAGGTACTAAAAGTATAAAGGCAATGGAAAATCAAGCAAGTGAGCGCCGCTCAATAAATGATGAAATCAAATGGTAAGCCAGGAGTAGAATCTATGAGAATCAAACCTGATCTCTTTAAGTCAATCAACAAGTCAACTATTATTCCATAAAACTTTGAAGCTCCTTTCATTTCTGGGTTCTGTTTTGGGAGTCAAGATTTAAAAAAAAAATAGATATTTTTAAAGATGGTACATAGCCAGAAATATATGTACTCGTCTGAAAACTTGGCCTAGAAACAGATTCCACTTGGAAACTGGCTCTACTCCCCAGTTGCCAAAAGAGCCTCATAGCAGGAATGTGACCCCAGCAAGAGAGATATCGAGTATGTGTGAGTGAAATCACTGAGGGGTTGGTGCGAAACAGCTGTGTGATTAAGGAGCCAAACTTTCAAGTAAAAAATAGAATTAATGGGATAGTTAGCCTCGTTGAAAAGAAATTGAAAATGAAACATGTAACAGGCTTGATTTTCTTTTGTAAATGCCGGAAAATGAGTACGTTACACCTGGTGCAAGGGCAACATACCAATGCTGTGAGCAATGTACAAATTCTGCCTGCATTCTGCTCCAGGAAAAAACAGAAGGTAGAATTTTGCCCCTTCTTTGTTTCTCACCTTGCTTATTTCTTCTTGACTTCACTTCGCATTCATCCTGTTGTATTTTTTCTCCTCTATTCCCTTTTTATTTCTTAAAATGAACATTGAAAACCTATTGCTAGACCCTATATTAATCCTGTAGAACAAATATGTAACACCGATTCAGGAAGAGGCACCTGGGTGGCTCAGTCAGTTAAGCATCCAACTCTTGATTTTTGGCGCAGGTCATGATCTGAAGATTCATGAGTTCGAGCCCCATGTCAGGCTCTGTGCTGACAGTGTGGAGCCTGTTTGGGATATTCTCATTCTCTCTCTCTCTCTCTCTCTCTCTCTCTGTGTCTCTCTCTCTCAAAATAAACATTAAAAAAATAGAGTCATAAAAAGACCCTGCTTTCAAGAATGTCATGATCTATAGAACAGATGAAACCTATGGAGGCATAAGTATGGATGCAACCTGGATAGAACTATGGCTTCTCATGGTCAGTCTTTGACCACATGGGAAAAAATCTTGATATCTAAAAACTGTAAGTGAGTACACATATTTTAAATAACCTTATCATCTAAGAAGTTACTAGAATTACTATAATGATTTACTTCCATCATTCTCAAAAACTGGTAAGAATTTATGCATTTGGATGTAGGAGATCTATATTTAGTACCCAGAAAAAACTTTTTCTAGAATTTTCTGGTGAATCTGTTTCCTTTTCTCCAATCCTTTATGTTCCCTTCTTTAGCATTCTACTCATCAATTTCATACTTTGCTCTTCTACTCTGGTTTTGGCCATGAGGAATTTTTTCCCCACTTACCAAACATGTCAGGTTGCTCTAGGAAGAACAGATACCTTAAAACTTGAGCTCCCCTGTCCTTCCTTGCTTCTCAGGGAGGAAATGGTGTAGGATACTCCATAATTCTCTCCCTGATCACCTTTCTGTGAGAATTTGCCTATACTTTCCAGTGATTCTCCACTTATTTCTTCCTACCTTTATGTTTATTTTTCAATGTGTCACAGAAGGAGGAGATGGTGAATGGCAGGAGTTGCAAATGGTTTCCTAGTGAATGTGGCCTTAGAGATTACAGTGGACCCTGAAAAGGGCAGGGGATGATAGCTCAGGAGAATTTGTCAATGCTTGCTTTTATTTTATGGAAACCTTATTGAAATGTATAGTGAACTGCTATTGGATTATATGACCTTGCATGTTATTTTCTGGGAATAGCCTTCACCCACTGTAGAGAATTAGATATGTGAAGTACATGTGGAAAGATACAGAAGAAAAGAGAATCTTGAGAGTATCCAGACCCTTGCTACATCTACCCGTAAAGCCCAGCCGTTCCTGGCTTTCCATGCTGTGAAACAAATCCACTTCACCATGAGAAGTGAATTCCTTATCACTTTTAATTCAGAAGGTTTTAACTGTTTCAAAACCAGTTAAAATAAATCCTGGTGGGATGACATTTTTATCCTGATTCTATGGGTGGCGAAATGAAGGCTGAGAGAAATGGAAATTATAAATCATGTGGAAGGATTCGTTCTGAGTGTGTTGTGTAGACATGAGAATACCTGCAGAGTTTGTTCAAGGAAAATACATCTTCAGTTTAGGGAGTGTGGGTGTTGCTATGTTTGTGTGTTTCCAGGTGATTGCCTCTCTGTCCCTTTCTGTGTGTACGCATGTGTGATGAAGAGGTAAGAAAGAAAAATGGGAAGGGGAAAGAGTGAAGTGCAATTTGGAACAGAAGAAATGAAGGCTATGTGTGAAATAATGCTAATCTTGTGCTCGACAAAACGAAAAAAAAAATCTGTAAGTCATTGTAAAGGTGTTAGCAATGTCCTTATTTTCCAAGCCACTTGATCTTCATGTTATTTCTTTCTACCCATCGTTCAAGTACCCAGTAATCTGGAGGGAAAAAAAAAAAAAAAAAAAAAGATGATATACTCACTTCTCTCTGTCCCTTCTGACAAATGAAGACAGCTCTCAACAAGATGGTAATGGCAGTTCCTCCAAATTATTCTAAAAATACTTCCAGGGTATCAGCCTTTCCCTGAACTGCCTTGTTATCCTAATGCAATTATGTAACTTTCTAATCTTTCTGTCAGTGCAGTAGTCAGGAGGCAGGAGAAAAAAAATACCCTGAACTAGAAGGACTGAACATTTAAAGTGGAGGTGACTGATTAACCACTGCCTCTGCTTTCTTATCAAATCTATTAGCTACTGGTGTCTGGACCTCTAGCTTTTTAAGGTTCCCGAGCTGGTCAACAATTTCATATTCAACAAATTCGCTTCAATGCTCATGTATGTTATAACCTTCCTAAGCCAGCTTTCTACCCCCACTTCCCGCCACCCCTTATTCCCCACTCTAATCACCCTAAGTGTGGCCAGGGGTATTTGACACAGCTGCATGTTCAGTGGTCACTAAAATGAAGTCTGAGCAGGTAATGAGGAATGGATGGGATGCCACGCAATGTGCAAAGAAACACTTTTGCTGACTTTGTCATCCCTGTATGGGAGGAATTGAACTGTCCATGGAAATCTGCCTATCTTTCTGTGTGGATACATTTTTTTTTTCCATTAAGGAAACTAAAATATGAAAGCAAAATCAGTTGAAGGATAAAATCATAGGATTTGAAAGCTGTGAGGAACTGAAGAAACACTATGCTTTTGCTTCAGTTTAACAGATGAGAGAAGAGAGGATCTCAGAATTTCAGTGAAGGAGGCTTGTGTACTGAAAATAACGTGAAGGATATATACCCAGAAGGCTATCTCTAAGTGGTAGATTCAAAATCATTTAGACTTTACTTTTTATCTGCAGTTCTGAAATTTTCTAAAATGAACATGTATCACTCTCTAAATACAGTGTGTCTATTTAGGTTAAATGACATACTGAACAATTGTCATTTCCTGTTTGGGCTTCAAATCTCCTTTTACAACCAGACAGCCTATTGCAAATCCCTTGGACCACACAGGTTCAGGTAGTGCTTGTGAATGATGCGGTTTTCATCACTAAGACAGAAATCCTTAACTAAATTAGGCTTTATGACAGCAGCCTGCTGAAGGCCAACAGATTTCTTTTGCTATTAAGAGCTGTGTCTTCCGGGGCACCTGGGTGGCTCAGTTGGTTAAGTGTCTGACTTTGGTTCAGGTCATGATCTCGCAGTGAGTGAGTTTGAGCCGTGCCTCAGGCCCTGTGCTGATAGCTCAGAGCCTGAAGCCTGCTTCAGATTCTCTGTCTCCCTTTCTCTCTGCCCTTCCCCTGCTCACACTCTATCTCTCCCTCTCTCAAAAATAAACATAAAAAAAACCCAAAAAACAAAACAAAAAAAAACTATCTTCCTTTGCACAGACATGGGGTGCGGGCCTAATGCACAGGTCCTCTGGGACAGTGAGTGTGACCTACGTAATAATAAAGAGGATAATAAAATAGCTAACATTTATTGAGCACTTATATGTCCTTGGCCCTATGCTTGGTACTTTAATAGTATCTGTGTAATCATTGCAATATGCCTGTGAAGCAGTTAGTATAATCTTTGCTACACTAAGGGTTAGTGAATCATTCAAGGTCATGCAACTATTAAGTGGTAGATCTGGGAATGATCCCTGAGCTGTTGGATGCCAGATACTATTATGCTCTTAAACCACCTTTAACCTTGTTGACTGTGATTGGAAGGCTTAGGGGGCAGAATAATTGGGGACGGGATTCTGAACATGACTTGCAATGTGACAACTGAGAAAAAAGATTACAGCTAATTAGAGTATAATGTTAATATTGAAGAAAATGTCAGCATAGGGGCCCAGTTCTCATCGCTCATTCAGGTTTTTCACTTTGTAACTATTGAATGTCTACTAATCATCAAGCCTATGTCTAAGATCTGGAGATACTATGAAAAATAAAGCATGGTCCATACTTAGAGCCTACCCAGTGTCAAGGCCTTAATATTTACTTGCTGGTGTCAAAAGAGAATTGCCTGATGTATTTTACCTAAATTTCAAGTATTATTTTATTGATTGCTCATAATGACCACATGAAGTATACAGTATTGCCCTCAATTTATAGATGAAACTCTAAGGTACTAAAAATGTTGCCAGTTGACTAGGTTGGGACTTTAAGAGCTGTGTTCTCAACTACACATCTGTGCTGTCTTCTCATTTATTAAAGGAAAGGCTCATTCTTGTGCCCAGAAACTATGCTTCCTCATTCAGTCTGGAGGAAGGGATGGGGTGGGAGGGGAGGTTTTATTTAACATCAGTAACTGAAGCAGAGGAGCTGAAATTACCTGACAGTTTCTAGCTCAAATGTTCTATATATCTGTGGCTTCATATTAATCCATTTATTGCCAAATAGTTTATTCTTTTAATTATGTGTCATTTCAATTATAATGTGTCCATGCCCCAGATGTAGTAGTTTCAGAGGTAAGAGTAAAAAGAGTAATTCAGGGCCAACAAAGAAAGACAAATTGCAACATAATTTTGCCTTGCCTTGTCCTTGGGCTTATCTGAGTTAATAGTATCTGAACATATAAATGTGAAGGATAATGATCTAGAACAAGGGTTGGCAATTTTTTTTTTTCTGTAAAGGGCCAGCTAGTATATTGGAGGATATCATACAAGCATTTTTATAACCTTTAAAATGCAAATACTTAAAAATGTAAAACGTTCTTAGCTCTCAGGCAGTACAGAAACAGTCACAGGATAGATTCGGACATGGATTGTACTCTGCTGACACTTGATCTAAAAGATTAAAATTTATTCCAGAGACCTTTGCAGAAAGGTTTTTGGCTGACGAAGTAAATAATATGTAGGCAGAACTGAAAAGTAGTTCAAACAATAATAAAATAGTTTAAAATTCATAATTGAAGAATTTGGAAAATGCATTTAAAAATTTAAGTGCATGCTTGTTAATGTATTTTTTGTTAATTCAGTTGGTCAAATTAGGTCATTCAGCCTTCCCTTTATGGAAGATGTTGCTACTATCTGGACTGGAGGAAGTATGTGTGCAGCACTGTATCCCAAGTGAGGCCAGACTGCTGGAGCCTGACTCTCATAGATGATAAACCCCTTTCTTGATATGACCTTTTTAGAGACTGTTCTCCACATTCCACACCATGAGCATCCTTTCCATACACAGTTTCCTCTGTAACATTCAAGCTTTGTTATTAGAAGTCTCATTAATATATTACTTTAAAGTTTTGGGATTTTAAACAGCCTCCTGATAATCTATCACCTGGGGTAAAAGGAAAACAGTTGAAATGGAGGTCAGTTTATGCTGTGAAAACTCCAAGGACAGATAGGAGATTTGCCTTTTATTTTTCCCATTTTACAAATAGAATTGTTGCATTTAGGATATGGCCATTTCTTTCTTGAATACCTTTTGGGAAAGGGTGTGTGATTTGAAAGTCCTATGAATAAAGAAACTGAAGCTTCACTTAATTCTTGCATTTTTCCCTTAGGGGATGCAGAATTAATGGATTAAGACTGATGCTGAAAAATTATAAATCCTTTTGCTCAAGATTTGGTAGTCAACTGGAGAGTTCTCTAATATTCACTCAATTAGCTATATTTCTATCACCTGAACTAAACCACTTTAAAATACATTCTCGGGGCGCCTGGGTGGCTCAGTCGGTTAAGCGACCGACTTCGGCTCAGTTCACGATCTCGCGGTCCGTGAGTTCGAGCCCCGTGTCGGGCTCTGGGCTGATGGCTCAGAGCCTGGAGCCTGCTTCTGATTCTGTGTCTCCCTCTCTCTCTGCCCCTCCCCCGTTCATGCTCTGTCTCTCTCTGTCCCAAAAATAAATAAACGTTGAAAAAAAAAAATTTAAAAAAAAATTTAAAAAAAAAAATAAAAAAAAATAAAAAATAAAAACTTACCCTACAGTAGGGGCGCCTGGGTGGCGCAGTCGGTTAAGCGTCCGACTTCAGCCAGGTCACGATCTCGTGGTCCGTGAGTTCGAGCCCCGCGTCAGGCTCTGGGCCGATGGCTCGGAGCCTGGAGCCTGCTTCCGATTCTGTGTCTCCCTCTCTCTCTGCCCCTCCCCCGTTCATGCTCGGTCTCTCTCTGTCTCAAAAATAAAAATAAAAAAAAAATAAAAATAAAAAAAAATATATTCTCATGTCTGAAAATAATACAAGTTCCTCCTTTATGTCTTGATTCTATTCATATATATTTGTTCTCATCTTCAAAGATGAGCTGATCCCCTCTGGGCTTTCAAAACCCATTCACTGGGCTTCCATTACCCTTTCAAAACCATCATGAGTCTCAGGCCAGTGACCTGCCTAGCCAACCACCCTGTGTTAGAACTGTCCCTCAGACGGCTTGCTGTCATTTCCCGCTCCTACTTAGTCGTGGTGGCTACTTCCATTCCAGTGCTAAGAAGCACGAGTCAGAACCTTACCAACATACCTTAGTGGGCGAGTTACAAGCAAGCAGGGCCGCATCTTTTAAGCTTTTTTTTTCATCTCTTGTTTTTAAATGTATAAGACTATAAACGAAGTCAAATTGCAATACTTGAGAGATCCAGAATATTGTCATGGGCACTATTGTTAAGATAATAAGGAATGGAAGTTTTGGTCTCTTGTATCATGGCTTTATAACCAGCCAGGTAGTGAACCTCTCTACATTCAGGGATATGAGTGGTCTGAGGTAACGAGCATATATATTATTACTATTCTTTCCTCTTGAAAACCTAGAAAATGCCAAATATCTCCCAAATTACTATATTCTCTGTATCACTAGCGTGAGCTTTAGTACAAAACAGTCTCCCTCTCTCCCTCCTTCTCTCCCTCCACACGCACATACCCCAATAGGAATATCATCCTGCTTTGGTCTCTAAATATTTTGTGCCATTTCTGGCTCATTCTTTCAGTCTTCGCTCCATTCACAGAAACAGGATATACAGTGCCTGCTGTGATGAGGGAAATCATGATGAAAGAAACATGCGGAACATGTCCTCATGGAATGTGAAGACCTTCTTTTTCCACCATTCTCCTTTTGCTACTGCTTGCTACCTTCTTTTCCTGGCTTCCCTGTAACACTTGTTTTCTTTTCTTCTCCTTTTGATACTTCCTGCCCCGAGCAGAGCTGCAGTGCCCAAGTACCAGATCTCTCTGGGCGTTTCTGTTGACAGGTGGTTTCACCTGCTGTGGTTACGGTGTGTGACAAGCACACATATTTTTGAAGGAACGGAGATAATTGGAAGAGAAAGTGGAGAGCAGTTGAAGGCTATACCATTCAAAAATGGGAACATTCTCTTCAAAACTATTACTGGTTGAAAACATGAAGTCAAATAACTCAAATCCCTGACTGATTCCCTCTTTCCACCTCTCATCCTCAGTGGTGATAATAGCATAACATAATGTGTTCTTAGACTTCGAGTAAAACATACTCTAAATAGATTAAAATGTACCAATAAAAAGTAGATCCTATGAAAAATGTTGTATCTTCAGAACTAAATGAAGTCATGGGTCAGAACCAAAGACTTCCTAGGAGTACATTTCGAGTGTTATCTATAGTTAAATTATAATTTAACAAAAGGCAGCTGGTCACTGCATGAAAGAGAGTAATAAAAGCTACAAGACTAGTAACAAAGTTGACAAAAGAGGTAACAGACCAAAAATACAAGAATTTCCTAAACCTCTCTGTCCCTGAGGTTTTGCTCTTTGATGTGTATCTAAGTCATTTTTTTCCTCAGCAACTAAATCATTCTTTGGTCACAGACCAGAAAACCAGCACTGGGGAGTATTCATCTGGGAGACACAAAATAATGTGGTTTGGGAATGGCATTTTCTCTTATTTTTGAAAAAAAAAAAAACTATCTTTATCCATCTGGGGCACAAAAAAATCTGTCAACCGTTATCAAAATGATTTACTTAAGAGCCATTTAATGAGATTCATTAATTTAAAGAGATTAAAAATAGTCTGTATTAAAGGACATTTTGACAGGAAAAAAATAGGTTATAATAAAAGCTAAAAATCAGCAGTCTCTCTTTTTATCAAAGATGATGCAGAACTTATGGCAAAGTCTTCTTCATTCAAAATGAAATTCAAGATCTGATTCAATTAATAATAGCACTCTTTAAACCGAAAATAAAGTTTGCAGTAGGTCAGAGTGCTAACTGTAATACTGACAAGAGCACACCATGTTTGGTTTTTTCCTACACAGACATCTAAAATGAGATGGAAAGGGTGAAAATGGAGGAGGAGTAAGCCTATACACATTAAACAATAGAGGGAACAAACTGTCCTACAAACAAAGTTAACTTTTGACAAACTGAAAAAAAACAAAAAACAAAAAAAAAAACAAAAAAACCCCAACTTTCCTATTCCTAGTAAACTTTGAAGAAGCAATTGTTTAGCGACAGCTTCCTTTTCTGAGACCTGTGTCTTGAGAGTGTATTAAATACATTCAACTCCTTCAAACAGTAACATTTACTCTTTCTTTTAAATACAGTACAAAAATGTGTACTAAATATACAAGAATTTACAAGAATGCCTATGTAAGGATAGTAATTATGGAATAGATACGTGTACGAATAAATACATGAAACTTGAAACATAACGACATATGTCAATTCATACTCAACTAAATTACATGCACATGTATGTATAAATATGCATATGTACATAAAACTGAAGAGTTGAGGTATGTGGATCTTTAAGAAAGAAGGCACTGTATTAGCTGGATCCTCTGGGAAACAGGTGCTAAAATGGAATAAGGAATGCAAAGCTGTTTTGTGGGATCATGTTTTTTTTTTTTTAAGTTTGTATTTAAATTCAGTCACCATACAATGTAGTGTTAGTTTCAGGTGTCCAATATAGTGATTCAGTACTTGCATACATCACCTAGTGCTCATCATGACAAGTGCCCTCCTTGAACCCTATCACCTGTTAAAACCAATCCCCCTCCCCGCCTCACCTCTCTTTTGGTAATTATGAATTCTCTATAGTTAAGAGTCTGTTTCTTGATTTGCTTCTCTTCCCCCACCCGCCTTTGCTTATTTCTCTTGTTTCTTAAATTCCACTTAGGAGTGAAACCATAAGATATTTATCTTTCTCTCACTGACTTATTTTGCTTAGCATCTATTCTAGCTCCATCCATGTCAATGAAAATGGCAGGTTTTCATTCATTTTATGGCTGAATAATATACTTTGTGCGCATGTGTGTGTGTGTATACCACATCTTTATTCATTCATCAATTTATGGACACTTGAACTTCTTTCATAATTTGGCTATTCTAGATAATTCTTTTATTCACATAGGGGTTCATATACCCTTTGAATTAGTGTTTTTGGATTCTTTGGGTTAAGTACCTAGTAGTGCAATTGCTGGACATAGGGTAGTTCTATCTTTAACTTTATTTTTAGGGAAAAAAGTTCCATACTTTTCTCCAGAGTGGCTGCCCCAGTTTGCATTCCTGCCAACAATGAAAGAGGGTTCCCTTTTCTCAACGTTTTGTTGTTTCTTGTGTGATTTTAGCCATTCTAACAGGTGTTGGGTAATATCTCATGATAGTCTTGATTTACATTTCTCTGATGAGTGATGATGAACATTTTTTCATGTGTCTATTGGCCATCTGGATGTCTTCTTTGGGGAAATGTCTGTTCATGTCTTCTGCCCATTTCTTAACTGGATTATTTGCTTTTTGGATGTTGAGTTTTAGAAGTTCTTTCTATATTTTGGATACACTAACCCTTTATTGGATAGATGATTTGTGCAGAAGCTTTTTATTTTGACGTGGTTACAATAGATTGTTTTCCTTTTGTTTCCCTTGTCTCAGACATATCTAGCAAGAAGTTGCTATGGTCA
Organism: Puma concolor; assembly: GCF_028749965.1. Taxonomy (NCBI): domain Eukaryota; kingdom Metazoa; phylum Chordata; class Mammalia; order Carnivora; family Felidae; genus Puma; species Puma concolor. The sequence goes on along the minus strand of NC_141681.1, from coordinate 25,452,009 downwards.
GCGTGAAAGAATTGACTGCCAATGTTCTCTTGTAGGAATGTTATGGTTTTTGGCTCACATTGAGGTTTTTCATCCACTTTGAATTTATTTTTGTGTATGGTGTAAGAAAGTGGTCCATTTTCTTTCTTTTGCTTGTGGTCCAGTTTTCCCAATACCGTTTATTGAAGAGACAGTCTGCCATTGGATATGCTTTCTTGTTTCATCAAAAATTAATTGACCATATAATGATGGGTCCATTTTAGGATTTTCTATTTTGTTGTATTGATCTATATGTTTGTTTTTATGCCAGTACCATACTGTTTTGATGACTATAGCTTTGCAGTATAACTTGAAGTCCAGAATTGTGATGCTTCCAGCTTTGTTTTTCTTTTTGAAGACTGCTTTGTCTATTTAGGGTCTTGCATGGCTCCGCACAAATCGTAGGATTATTTGTTCCAGTTGTGTGAAAAATGCTGTTGGTATTTTGCTGGGGATTCCATTAACTTCAGATTGCTTTGGGGAGTATAGACATTTTAACAATATTTGTTCTTCCATCCATGAGCTTGGAATGTATTTCCATTTTTGTGTGTCCTCTTCAATTTCTTTTATCCGTGTTATATACTTCTCTGAGTATAGGTCTCTGACCTCATTGTTCAGGTTTATTCCTAGGTATCTTATTATTTTGGGTGAAATTATAAATAAGATTGTTATCTTAATTTTTCTTTCTGCTGATTCATTATTGGTATATATAAATGCAACAGATTTCTGTACATTGATTATGTGTCCTATGACTTTACTGAATTCATGTATCAGTTTTAGCATTTCTTTGGTGGAGTCCTTAGTGTTTTCTATGTATAGTATCATGTTATCGGAAAATAGTGAAATTTTATTTCTTGCTTACTTATTTGGATGATTTTATTTCTTTTTGTTGTCTGGTTACTGTGGCTAGGACTTACAGTATTATGTTGAATAAAAGTGTTGCAAGTCGACATCCTTGTCTTATTCCTGCCATTAGGGGAAAAGTTGTCAGGTTTTCCACATTAAGGAGGATGTTAGCTGTGGGTTTTCCATAGATGGCCTTTATTATTTTTAAGTATGTTCCTTCTAAGCCTACTGTTTTGAGGGTTTTTACCATGAATGGATGTTGTACTTTGTCACGTCATTTTTCTTTGTCTATTGAAATTATCATATGGTTGTTACCCTTTCTGTTACTGATGTGATGAATCTCATTGATTGATGTGCAAATATTGTACCACCCTTGCAACCCAGGAATAAATCCCACTTGATCATGGTCAGTGTTTTTATTAATGTATTGTTGGATTCCATTTACTAGTATTTTGTTGAGGATATTTGCATCTGCATTTATCAGGGATATGGGCCCATAGTTGTTTTTTAGTGGCGTCTTTATCTGGTTTTAGTATCAGGGTAATGTTGGTGTCATAGAAACAATTTGGACATTTTCTTTCCTTTGCTATTTTTTAATAGTTTGAGAAGAAATGGTGTTAGCTCTTATTTAAATGTTTGGTAGAATTTGTGAAGCCATCTGGCCTTGAACTTTAGTTTGTTGGGAGTTGTTTGATTACTGATTGAATTTCTTTGCTGGTTATTGATCTGTTCAAGTTTTCTATTTCTTCCTCTTTCAATTTTGGTAGTTTATATGTTTCTAGGAGTTGAACCCTTTCTTCAAGGTTGGCCTATTGTTTGGCATACAGTTTTTTCATAATCTCTTATGATTGTTTGCATTTCTTTGGTGTGAGTTGTTGTTTCTCTTGTGTGTGATTTTATTTATTCAGGTTCTTTTTTCTTTTGTATAAACCTGGCTAGAGGTTTATCAATTTTATCGATGTTTTTGAAAGCACCAACTCCCAGTTTCATTGATCTGTTTATTCTTTTCTTAGGTTCTGCAACATTTATTTCTCAATTTTTATCCCCTTCCTTCTGCTGGCTCTAGGCTTCATTTGTTATTCTTTTTCAGTTCCTTTAGGTGTAACGTATAGGTTATTTATTTGATATTTTTTTTGCTTTTTGATATAGACCAGTATTGCTATATACTTCCCTCTTAAAACTGCTTTTTGCTACATCTCCAATGTTTTGGACTATTGTTTTTTCATTTTCATTTGTTTCCATGTTTTTTTGATTTCCTGGTTCATCCAATCATTGTATAGTAGCATGTTGTTAAACCTCCATGTATTTGTCATCTTTCCAGACTTTTTCCTGTTGTTGACCTCTAGTTTCATAGCATTGTGATCAGAAAAGATGCATGGTATGACTTCAGTCTTTTTGTATTTCTTGAGGCTAGTTTTATGGGCTAATATGTGATCTATTTTGGAGAATGTTCCATGTGCACATGAAAAAATGTATATTCTGCCATTTTCTGATGTAATGTTTTAAATTTATCTGTTAAGTCCATCTGGTCCAGTGTGTCATTCAAAGCCGTTTTTTTTCTTTATTTCCTGTTTCGATAATTTACCTATTGATGTAAGTGAGGTGTTAAAGTCACCTACCCTTATTGTATGACTTTCAGTTAGTTCCTTTTCTGTTTGTTACTGTTTTAGATACTTGGTTGCTCTTAGGTAGAATGTGTAAATATTTTCAATTCTTATATCTTCTTGTTGGATTGTTCCTTTATTATTATATAGTGTTCTTTGTTGCTTGTTTCAATCTTTGTTTTAAAGTCCATTTTGTCTGTTACAAGAATTGGTACTCCAGCTTTGTTTTAACTTGCATTTGCATGATAAATGTTTCTCTATCTCCTCACTTTCATTGTGCAGGTGTCCTTAAGTCTAAAATGAATCTCTTATAGGCAGCATATAAATGAATCTTACTTTTGTATCCATTCTTACACCCTATGTCTTTTTATTGGAATGTTTAGTCCATTTATATTCAAATTAATTATTGATGGATAAGTATTGCCAATTTATTCCTTGTTTTCTGGTTGCTTCTGAAGTTTTTCTCTGATCCTTTCTTTTTTCCATGTTGTGCTGATTTTCTTTAGTGATGTGTTTGGATTTCTTTCTCCTTACCCTTTACATGTTTATTAGTGGTTTTTGATATACAGTGACCATTAGATTTGTATATAGCCTCTTCTGAAAATAAAAGTCTATATTAAGTTGATGGTTGTTCAGGTTTGAACTCATTCTTTTAGCCTCTCCTCACCATATTTTAGGTATATGTTATTATAATTTATGTCCCTTTTTTGCGAGTGAGTTCCTTGCCTTTTACAGAAAGAATCATTTTTAATGCTTTTATGTTTTTCCTGCCTTTATACTGTCACTATTGGTGTCTCTCTTCCACTCAAAGAACCCCCTTTAATATTTCTTTCAAGGCTGGTTTATTGGTCATGAACACCTTTAGTTTTTGTTTATCTGGGAAATTCTTAATCTCTCCTATTCTGAATGATAGTCTTGCTGGATAGACTATTATTTGCTGCAGTTTTTCTTTTTCCCATTCAGCCCTTTGACTATATCATGCTACTCCTTTCTTGCCAAATTTCTTTAGAAAAATCTCAAGCTACCTTTATAAGTTTTCCCTTGGAAGTTAATACCTTCTTTATCTTGCTGCTTTTAAATTTTTTATCTTTATCACTGTATTTTAAAAATTGCAATATATCTTGTTATTAGACTACTTTTGTTGATTTTTATCGGAGTTCCCTGTGCCTCCTCGGTCTGGATTTCTGTTTCCTTCTCTCAATTAGGAAAGTTCTCAGCTATTATTTCTTCACATAAACTTTGTGCATCCTTTTCTCTCTCTCGTTCTGGGGCTTCTGTAATAAGAATATTATTACATTTAATGGAGTCACTAAGTTCCCTAAGTCTATTCTCATTTTGCATAATTCTTTCTCTCTTTTGTTCAGCTTCATTACTTTCCATTACTTTGTCTTCTAGGTCATTAACATGATCTTCTCTTTCCTCCTCCTGTTGTTTATTGCTTCAGGCATGTTGCTAGTGCCATTTAGTTCACTCTTCATCTGATTGATTTTTGTTTTTAATCTTTATCTCTGTGGTAAGGGTCTCACTGATGTCTTCTATTCTTTTCTCAAGCCTAGTGAGTATACTTGGAATAATGGCTTTAAATTCTCCATCAGGCATACTACTTATGTCTGTTTTGCTTAGATCTCTGACCATAGCCTTATCTTGTTTCCATTTGTTATAAATTCCTCTCTCATTGCATTTTGTCTAAGTTTCTACCTTCTTCTCTCTGTTAGAAAACCCAATAATGTCTCCTGCTCCTGAAAGTAAAGACTTTTTGAAGTAGAGTTCATGTAGTGCCTACAACCTTGTGCTTCAGGGAGTCTCTGATGTGTGCCACATAGACTCTGCTGTTATGTTCTGTCTGCTTTATCCTTCAGGCCAGTAGTTTGCAGAGGCTCTGTTTGCCTGCTGTGGGCACTGTTTGGCCCCTGGCCTGAAGGTAGTGAATTTTAAATAAGTGTGCTCTGGTCTGCTTGTGAAATGAGACCTGTTGTCACCTACACCAGAACTCATGCCCTGTAAAACTCTCTGGTCAGGAAACTTGGTATGGACATTACTTTGTACAGGTCTTCTGGGGGAGGGCCCTGCCCTGCTGATGCTGAGGCAAGCATGACTGAGAAGGCCAGTTTCACCAGAATGCAGAGGGGTGGCGCTTGGTGTAAGTAAGTTTGACTGCCACTGTTGGTGTTGTGCTGCTTCTCTCAGGTGGCTTTATGTAGGGGAGGGAAATGGCACCTGCCAACTCCTGTGTTAACAGAGAGGTGTGTCTGTGAATGCTGCCTCTCAGGGAAGTGCTCTAAAAAGAGCAAATAATGTCCCCACTGTGTACTCTTCACTTCATGTACCTGTTTCCATGCTGTATGCCTTCAGGTTGTTTGCCTGCCTTCTCTCCAGAAGCAGCAGGGTGCCCTCCAGTCTCTATCTGAGCCACACCTACTGAGTTTTAAAACTCCAGTATTTAAGCACCACTAGTTGCAAGAACTGAGGAAATTCAGCTCTTTTTGCTTTCCGATCCAGTGACTCTTGGTGAGTGTTCTCCTTGTGTGTTGCCCTGTGTGCTCCTCCTTCTCTCAACATTATCTGTGGCCATTGTTCTTTCCCCTCAACAGCAGCCACAATGCATGTCTCCCCCAAACCATATCTCCACACTTTGTATCTTCTTCATTGTGGCCCCCTTTAGTTGTGGATTATCTTCTGTCAGTCTTCAGTATGATTGCTGGGGTATTTAGGATGATTCGATAGTTATCTAGCTGTGTTCCCAGGATGAGGCAAGTCTGCGGTCCTCCTCCTCTGCCACCATTTTTCTGCCCTTTGAAGGTAATGTTTTTCAAAGATCAGAGAGGGCAGAAGGGGTATTGTGCAGGGAAGCTCCAAACTATGATGTGGATCCTTTCCTGTGAGAAGGAAGAAACATGATGGCAGAATTGGAAAGGAAGAACCTCAAACTGCAATGTAGATCTGGATATTTCTTGGGGAACCCGAGGGGGAACCCAAAGGAAATCATCTCACTGGATGAGCCCAAGATTGGATACAAATAGTTAAGTCTCAGTATCTCTGTCAGGTTTAGTCACTGGTGAGGGCTTCCCAGGAGGAGCATGGCCTTGTTAGGAAAACTGAGATGGAGCCTGAAGACATTAGCAGGTGGAGACTTTTAGCTAACTGTACTTGTTGCCCTTGGACAGAAAGTTCTTTTTTTTCAGGGGAGGTTTGAGTAACACATTTCCATAATGACACCGCAAGCTTTTTTCTCCTTCAGTTTCATGGCACTTTATTCCTTTGACTTGAAAGAGCATGTTAGACGGGAAACACACTCTCACTCTGTACTTTTTGTCTTATTAAACAAAACTGCATTTCAGGCAGATTGAATGACTTGGATAGGATCTCACATAATTTGTTGGAATCCTTTAGCAATTTTAACATCATTTTCCCACTTAATCACACTTCCTTCTTCCTCAGAAAAACACAATGACTTTTAACTATGCCTACTGTCCTAGCCACTTTCTGTTTTTCTTTCTTTACTATATCTTAACCAAACATCTTACTAGAAACTATACCTATATTAACGTTTTTTCTTCATTTAGATTCCTGCTATAATATTAAATGTCTGAAAAAGGAAATTAATATTCAAGCATTGAAGAAAAAATTTACATGGGAATGCTTCTTGACTGACATCCACTCCCTTCTTCAGTGATTACTGATTTGATCATTTCTTCTTTTAATTCTTCTGGTGGTTCTAACACAATTCTAAAATAATAATAGTCTTTTCTGTTTTCTTATGTTCTACTTGGCTATAAGCTATGAAGGATGATAGATTTATCTCTTTTTAAAACATTACATTTCCTCTCCATTCCTAGTATTTGAAATTTACAAATAATATTTAGGTGATAAAATGTGACTATTTCCTTATCTCTCAACTATAGACAATACATCTTGTCTCTTTATTATATAATCTATAAACCTCTTCTTCACTTCTCCCGTTTTTGTCTTCCCAACTCTGTCAGCTTTACCACCATTTTTTAATTTTATGGTATATGACATTTACCTCTGCTGAACCTCTTGTTCACTTTTCCCTTTTTTGGTCTTGCAAACTCTGTAAGTTATACCACCATTTTTTAGTATTATGGTTTATGACATTTACATTCTCTGCTACAATCTAGAACAATTGTCACCTTTTCTCTGAATTTTCAATACCAAAGTGCTAAGCAAAAATGTAATATAATCTTCTGCTTCTAAATCTGTGACGCTCACATGTGAAGGTTTAGAATGTCAAGGTCAAGCATTTCTCTTCTTTCAGTACTCAATAGGTGGAAAATTATGCAGCACTTTATTTTGATGTCTATAAGCACGGCAGGTTACTGCTATAGATTTTTCTTTCTTGCAGTTCTATTTTTCACCCCTTGTGGACAGAAATATATAAATATAGATACATTTATTCAGTTACATACTTAAATATCATCTTCAAAAGGTTTATTTTGTGTGTGTGTTTTAAAAGTAATTTACTCATTATTACTGTTTCATAAATATTTTAAAATATGGCCTTTTTTATTTCAAGGGTTTTAAGTCTAGGATCTCTTTTTATTGTGCTTCTATTTATTATTTGAAGACTTATTTCTTTTTTCCAGGAGTACTTACTGAAATAGATATATATTTTTTTAATTCTAAGGAGAGGAAAAAAATTTCTGTGGCAGTTCCTGACTGAAAACATAAAACTTGGCTGTGGACAACATTATAATTTCAAAACCATTTTACTTTTTGTTTTATTTTTTATTTATTTTTTAATGTTTATTTATTTTTGAGAGAGAGAGACAGAATGTGAGTGGGTTGGGGCAGAGAGAGAGAGGGAGATACAGAATCCAAATCAGGCTCCAGGCTCTGAGCTGTCAGCACAGAGCCCGATGAGGGACTCCAACACATGAACTGTGAGATCATGACCTGAGCCAAAGTTGACGCTAAACTGACTGAGCCACCCAGGTGCCCCTACTTTTTGTTTTTTAATATAATACTCAACAATCTCTTTTTCTTAAAATAAAGCGTTTTTTTTTATTTTGAGGTAATTGTAGATTTATATGCATAGCTGTGAGAAATAATTCAGAGAGGTCTCCTGTACCCTTTACCAATTTTCCCCAATGTTAACATCTTACAATATCACAACCAGGGTATTGATGATGTTGTATACATTCAAGATACAACATTGTCCATCACAGCAAGGATCCCACCCCTTGCCTTTTTATAACCATTCTCCTCTCTTTTCCACGCCCACTGCTGATAAATCATGGCAACCACTGACCTCTCCTCAATTTCTGTAATGTTACCATTTTAAGAATGTTTTATAAGTCAAATAATACAACTTGTAACATTTTGAGGTTGCTGTTTTCACTCAGTATAATTTCTTTGACAGTCATCCAGTTGGTTGTATTTATGGTAGTTTGTTGCTGTTGTTATAGTTTGTTTCTGAACAGTATTCCATGGTATGAGAGTACCATAGTTTGCTAACCATTTACCCATCGAAGGACATTTGTGTTGTTTCCAGTTATTGGTTATTACAAATAAAGCTGTTAGGAGCATTATTGCACATAACTATAATTTTCATTTCCCTAGGATAAATGTTCAAGATTGTGATTGCTGCTTTGTGTGATATGTGCATATTTAGATACATAAAAAACTGCCTAGGGCGCCTGGGTGGCGCAGTCGGTTAAGCGTCCGACTTCAGCCAGGTCACGATCTCGCGGTCCGGGAGTTCGAGCCCCGCGTCGGGCTCTGGGCTGATGGCTCAGAGCCTGGAGCCTGTTTCCGATTCTGTGTCTCCCTCTCTCTCTGCCCCTCCCCCGTTCATGCTCTGTCTCTCTCTGTCCCAAAAATAAATAAACGTTGAAAAAAAAAAATTAAAAAAAAAAAAAAAAACTGCCTAAATGTCTTAGAGTAGCTTGAGCATTTTACATTCTCAGCATCCATGTACAAGTGATCTGTTTTCTCCATCTCCTTGACAGCACTTGGTTTTATCATTTTTTTATTTAGTCATTCTGATAGATCTGTATGGGTATCTCCTTGTGGTTTTGACTTGTGTTTATCTGGTAACTAATGATACTGAATATTGCTTTTTGTTTTAATTTGCCAGCTCTGTATCCTCTTTTGCGAAGTGTTTCTCCCTGTGTTTTTCTAATTGTATTGCTTGTGTGTGTGGGTGTGCCCTTTACTGATGACTTGTATGAATTATTTACATTTAGATTTAGGACTGATCTGTTTTTGGATATGTAGTTTATAAACATCCTTTCTCTATAGTTTGTGTTTTCATCCTCTTAAGATCTTTTGTAAACCAAGTATTTTAATGCTGCTGAAGTCCAGTTTCTCATTTTTCCCTTTCATTGATTGTGCTTTCTCCTAGCCTTGTGTCCCGATGAATTTTTCCTTTTATTTTCTAATGTCATTGGAATTTCACATTCACAATTTTCCTTTATGCCCATGATTCAATTTGAGTTAATTTTATATAGAATATGAGGTTAGGTTGGAGTTCCTTTTGGATGTCCATTTGCCTCAGGACCATTTTTTTAAGGCTATCCTTCCTTTGTGAATTGTTTATACATGTATCAAAAATCAACTGAGCATATTTATATGGATCAAGCCACTGTTAAAGAAGGAGTATCTACATTTAGGAAAAAGGAGGCAGTTCATGTTCATACAGCTAATCAGTGCAACATCACTTTGAAACCTGGCTTATTGAAGTCAAAGGGGTTTTGTTTCTCAGGTTTTATGGGCTGTGTCTAAGTCTTCTTTCACTTCCCACAGTTATTTGTACATAGTAGATACTCAAAAATGGGGGGGAAATGAATCAATGTATGGTTGATTAAATGATCACTAGAGTACATTGTATCTTTTAATTGGTTGGAGGTCTTCCAGGAAAGTGGACCTCTGTCTCTAGGTCTCTGCATTACAACTGAAATATCTACAAAAGGTACCTGGTTTCACAAATTTCCTTTCCCTTTACTTCTATGGTTTCTCTTGGGAAGATGCCTTACAAGGTAGCTGTGTTTTTAGAAACCTGACAGTACTTGTCCATCTTGAACACAGAATATTAGAACAAAGGTGAAACCTGCCATTGCTGCAAAAGTGAGTTTTCTACAGTCACTAATTTAATGAATAAGTGGTCTCCTACTGTGAGACCAAATTTGATTTTTTTTTCTTTTTTATTATCAATCCATACAGTTCTCTATATTTAGGGAAATAGTGACAATGGTGGTGTAGTCACTACTTGATGTCACTAAGGCCATGTGCCTCAGAACTCCTGGAGTGTTGTTAAAAATGAAAATTAAGCCGTTCTCCCCAAGACCACTTAATCTAAATACTGCTGTTAGGTCCTGAAATAGTCATAAATATATTAAGCAGATGATTTTTTTTCATGACAGCATTTGAGAAACATAATCCCACAGGAATGTGCTAGAAAAATTCACCTGCTTGAGATGAAGGTATCTAGATTACTTGTTGATATAAAATCCTTAAATAACTGGACATAGATAGGAAACTGTACATACCATGTGGCATCTAATTGTTCCAGAACCATCTGCTTTATGATACACATTTAGTGATGATGTCATTGCTGCAAAATACAAATAGCAAAACAGATATATTAAAAAGGCCACATGAATTATTCCCCCACCCCTGCCCATGGTATCTGAGCCTATTTAACCAGATAGGCAGATACAATGGCATTTTTTACAGAAAATAGAAAAAAAAAAACAATCCTGCAAATTCATATGGAACCACAAAAAAACCTAAACTGGTAAAGCTATCTTGATCAAGAAAAACAAAGCTGCCAGCATCACACCTCCTGACTTCAAACTATATTACAGAGATATTACCATCAAAACAGTATTATTCTGACATAAAAACAGGCAGACCAATGGAACAGAGTAGAGAGCCCAGAAATAAACCCACATATATACAGTCAACTTATTTTCAACAAAAGTGCCAAGGATATGTAATGGGGAAGGGAAGGTCTCTTCAACAGACAGTGTTGGGAAAATTGGGTAGCCACATGCTAACGGATGAAACTGGATCCTTACCTTAAACCATGTGCAAAAACGAGCTCCACATGAAGCCTTAAACATAAGACCTGAAACCATAAATATCCTAGAACAAAACATAGAGGAACATCTTAACAGTAGTTTTGGCAATAGATTTTGGGTTTGACAAAACCACAAGCAACAAAAGCAAAAATAAGTGGGACTACATCAAACTACAAAAGCTTCTGCACATCAAAGGAAACCATTAATAAAATGAAAAGGCAACCTACTGAATGGGAGAAACTATTTGCAAATCATATATTTTGATTGATATCCTAAATACACATAGAACTCATACAAGTTGATAGCCGAAACAAAACTATCTGATTAAAAAATGGATAAATGAACTGAATAGACATTTTTTTCAATGTCACTATGGTCAATCCTCCATTTGATCTCTGACTTAAGAGTCTGAAACAACATTCTTCCTTAAGTTGAATCTCCTTCTGTAGCATCCTCTTACATAGTAAGATAAGAGGACAAATGTATAATGGGTGTCAATTATGTTCCAGCCATTTTATATTGTTTATCACACTAATCTCCAAAATAATATTCAAATAGGTATTATCGGTGTTTGTAAATGAAGGTGCTATAATTCATCAAAGGTTACACAGTTGGTAAAAGATGATATCCAATTGTCTGATTGTGAAATTCATTTTTCTTTCTACTACATAATCCTACTCTTGTCATTCATCCTATCAAGTGGCCTTATCAGAAAATCACCTTTGGCAAAATCACCCCTTCTTTTATTCAGAGCAGTTTCCTGTGAGTTAGTTTCACAGAGAAAGCTCAGGCTGCTGCCACTTTGTTTGAATCAGGTTTTTTTAAGTCCTTAAACTGAAGGTGAGTGGATGCCCTACTCCTTTGTATTTTCAGAGCGTCAGGAGCATTTAAACACAAAGTAAACTAGGTTATATACAAATTAAGCATTTAGTATTTTCTGCAGATGACTTTATAAGAGAAAAAGAGCTCAGATCCACGAAAGTGGCTCATTTGTCTACAAATACCAGCATATTGTAATTTCACAGCTTCTTTCCTTAAGTTCCTTTTCTTTTTCCCCTTTTTATATAACAAAATACTCCATTTGATTTTTAATGAAAATCTGTGGATAAAAATAAATATGATTTTGAAACTGGTTGAGAGGCTTGGCAGTGTTGTTACCTTAGCAACACTTATCAAGAGTGCATCAAAAATTTTTAAGTAATAACAACAATAATAATAATGAAGGGCATAATCCTACTCGTGAAGAAAAAAAAACCGGAAGAACTTATGAAAAACTTCAATGAATCTGTGAGAGAAATCTACAAAGTGGAACATGTGGCGAATTAACATTATACAGTGAAGATTAGTAAATTTCAGTACAAGTGCTACTACATTGTTATAACACCATTAAAGCAATTCTGAAATCAGACCTAGGACAAGTAAAAGTAAATATGTAAATAACAATGCATACATTTTACAAAACAAACGTGGGGGATTATATTCCAGTTATGCCTTGAAAAGTTAGGAAACTCTTTTTTCCAGGGAAAATGACAATTAAGTTGATCTTTGAAAGGTTAAGAGTTGACTAGCAGGGCATGATGGAGGGAGGATAGTTCTTGGTACTGCCAGTACAGTGAGATGGCTCTGGGCTGAAGCTAGAGTCATTAATTATGGGGGCACAGAAATTAGCTCTGAATACTTCTTGAGCTGGATACTAGCTTGGTTGAGCCTTCAGTCTTATGACTTCTTAGAAACTAGCAGGCTGGATACCTACTGTAGGTATAAAACACACATTATACCCACTCAGCCACACTAAATAAGTAAGAGCACACCATTTCCTCCAGAGTATTTCTACACAGCTTACTATGGGTGTTTACAAAACTGGGTTTTACTTATTTTTATTTTATGTCAATGTCCCTTAGAGAAAAGAGTGTATTTTATTCATCTTTGCTTTCTGCATAGCCCCTAAAACTTAGTCTATGTGTGAGCACTAAATAGGTAATGAAGGGAAGTTATATTTTACATGGGAATGCTGATCATAATGAGGTAAAGGGCTCAGCTGGTAACCGGAACCAATCAGGCTACCTGAATCATCATGGACTGTAAGTGGGTCACTCTCATCCATTGACAGTGACACAAATCAGTGAAGTATTATCTGCTGATGAGTTGAGATTTAGAAACAAGCATAGGGGTATCTGATTGTCTCAGTTCAGTCTCTTACTTTGGCTTAGGTCATGATCTCACATTTTGTGAGTTTGAGTCCCACACTGGGCTGGCTGCTGTCAGTGTGGAGACTGTTTTGGATCCTCTGTCCCCCTCTTTCTGCCCCTCCCTGGCTTGTGCTCTCTCTGTCAACAATAAGTAAATGTTTTTTAAAAAAAAGCCTATAAAATTGGGTGGGTTGGAGCTGAGGGGACAGAGAATTAAAAGGCAGCCTTAACATTTGCTTCTGTTTTGTCAAGACCTAACGTTGGAGATCATCAGAAGATATTTAGGGTTATGAGAACTGACAAGCCACTGGAAACAATAGATTTAAATGGTAGCTAAGGCAGAAAGGTGTCAGATTTGTTATGGGCAAATACCTTGGGAGGGAAGATCATCAGAGGCAGCAAAGAACAACCTGCTGCTTGAAAACAAGAAAGGGTGTCTTTATATGGAGGGAAGAGGCCATTCTCTAGGCCCCAGGGATTGGATGATACCATGTAGGAATGTAGGATATGGTGAAGTACAACCATAAAGCTGAAAACCTGGAGTAAGAGTCTGTGTCTTTAATTGGTCTCCTGGTCAGAGATAATCTAAAACTACACTGAGGACTGGAATAGTATTGATATGGTCTGAGAGTAGTCTGAACTGAAGACAAAGTAATTCAAAATCTCATCTCTAGATCTTTTCCCACCCTACTTCCTCCTTGGGTGCAGTAACCTCACATAGTTTAAACTCTTTCTCCTTTCTTCACTTACTATTTTCTAACAAAGTCATCTTCTAGATCTAAAGTATTTCCTCCCCCTGGAGAGATGAGAATAAAGAGGGAGAAGATTGATAGCATAGATTTTAACTCAACAAACCTTGTGTAAATTCAGTGGTGAGATGCTTCTCAGGCTCCCACACACGTACACATACACACACACACACACACACACACACACACACACACACACACACACACATATATATACCTACATAGACACACACCTGGGTGGGGTGGGACTATTTATCTCAGTTTTATTCTTAAACTCATTATTTCACACAAAATGAATCATTGTGAAGAATCATTGAAGGATATTCATTAATTTTTTAAATATAGTTTTTTAAGTAATCTCTACACACAATGTGAGGCTTGAATTCAGAGCCCTGAGATCAAGAGTCACATGCTCCACTGACTGAACCTGCCAGGTGCCTCAATCCTTAGATTTTTAAACTTGAAATCAATAGAAATTTGATACTGGAAAATGTGTGCCTGCAATTTGCTGCTTCAGGTAGACAATGGGGTGTGAGGAGAAGCAAGGAGACGACATGGTTACGTTTGCAAGAGTAGGTTCTAACTGAAGCTTCAAGCATTTACTAGCTGTGCAACTGAACTAGTTGCTCAACTTTTTTCTGCCTGTATTTTTATGTATACATGTATGATTTGTAAAATAAGATGTTAGTTGCACATAGCTTCTGAAGCTAGAGAGAGTTAATTTGCATAAAGCATTTTGATTGGTGCCTGACTCATAGTATACTTAGTGCCAGTAAGGATACCAGTAATTGTTACTTTGAGAAATGAATGGCTTACACATTACAGGGGCCTGGTCTTTGTCAAGTATGGCTATGACTACATGTTATGTCCACTAAGTTATCATTTGGTGCAGTCAAAACTGTTATGTGGTGGTAAAGTTCTAAGCACCAGGCATAGAGCAAACAGAGGCAATGTAATTTAACTAAGTTGCAAATTTCTCTTCCATTGTTTGCCTTATTCTCTGTATCTGTAAGATGAGGACCGTAACAGCTCTACCTCATTACATATTTGTGGTGAGGATTAAATGAGATAATGAGTGTTGGTGCTTAGTGCTGGATTGAGTGCCATCTATTTATTCTGTCATATAATCTTCAACCATCTGAAGTAGGCATTGCTGATGTCTCCATTTTGAAGATGTGGAAGCTGAGGCTTGTAGTACTTTTGCAAGTTTATCAGTGCCATACCTCTAATGAGCTGCAGGATTCAAAACAAAGATCCTCTTCAGTTGAAATAAATCCTGTACTCAAAACAGTGTCCTTGAATTGCATCCAAGTGTTGGGGTACACAAGGTTTTGCGGGTGAATCAGCTGTTGTAATCCTCACGTGCTACAGATCTAGGAATAGAATCAGATTGACACAAGGCTAAGCTGTAAAATGAGTAGCTTTTTCATCACAGCAGATCAAGTGTTAGGTCTAGGTTGGCTTGCCCTTTGATCTGGTAAAGGTGAATAAATGGCCTTATTGAGAAGCGATCTATCTTTCCCAGTAGTACACTTCCAAAAGAAGTTCAGGATCCCCTGTCCTTAAACCATTCTTTGCATGGAGTTCTGACAGAATCACTCACATGGCAGGTGTTCCAGGCCATTCATTCTGTGTGTACTTATTTGAATTCTGCATTTCTAAACATTTGATATAATTATTAACATCTTAAATTTGGTACTCTAAAAGGTTAGGCACTTATTTCTGTATTTCTTTACATGGACATGGGTGGTATAATTCTCCTGTTGGATATGCTTAACACTTCAGCCACACAAGAATCCAGAAGCTCTCCCTTGCTCTGTCATACTTGGGACTTGGTTGTTCACTAAAACTTAATGATTGATAATGTGGGATGTAAAGCCATATTTTCAGATTTAAATCTCAGATACCCCATGTGAGAACTGTGTCAACTTGAGTAATATGTTGAAACTATTGGTACCTCACTGTCCTTACCTAAAAAATGGGCTTCGTGACAGTACCAACATCATAAGACTAGGTGAGGTTCACCTGAGTTACTAACCACAGAATGCTCACTCTAGAGCCTGGTATATAGCAAGTGCTCAAAAAATATTCACTATTATTACTGTTTCAGCAATCCTAGAATGTCTTAATTTCATGTATTTACTGATGTGCAAACAGTTAAATATAAATATAAAAACATAAAATTATACAAACATTTTTGTGTTTGGATGCCAGGCAGATTGAAAAATAGAGCTGGCCTTCCAATGGCTTACATAGGAGCAGGAAAGACAATATGTAAACTGATAATTATATCACAGAATATGTTCCCTGACTCAGATTCCCCAGAATGTTACTGGGAATGAAGGACAATGAGCAGACTTTGAAGGAGTTTGGAAACTATTGCTGGAGGATGTAACATAGGAGCTACGTGTGCTAGAAGAGTGAATCAAATAGAAAGGCATTCTAAGAAAATTAAACGCAAAAAAACATCAAAAAAAAGTCTGGTGTGTTTGGTGAACATACATTTGATATTATTGGAAAAGTGGGCGGACAGCTTGGGAGTGGTGAATGTGGGCTATAGAAGTAGCCTGGGGCCTGAGCGAGGACACTTGTGTCTCACTGTAGATACAGATGGTCTCTCATGAAGCTTCTTGAGATTCATAGTAGGAGTTCTTAGTGACAGCAGTGTATTGCCTGTCTATAAAGCTAGACTTCTTCATGAATCCGCATTCTGTCATTTCCCAAATGTAGGCACATCATACTCTTTCTGCCTCAACACCCTCATCTGTAAAATGAAGATGATAAAATCATACTTATCCCAAAGGGTTTTGTGAAGATTTGATGACACAGAAATTAATGTAAATCCTGATGGTATTGTGTTCTTACGTATTAGTGATTCTGAATATAACTCCAGTTGCACTACTGGCAAAACCAAGGATGTGTAACTTAGAAACATTAAAGTCAAGATTGGAGCCAAGAACTGATGCCAAAATTCATGGTAGTTTTTTTGCCACAAGCTGCCTTTAAAAAAAAATACATGCTTTGTATGTTTTTATTTTTTTTTTTTATTTTTTGCTTTTTTCAAATAGAGAGACATTAACCTTTCTCCAGAGCCTGGCGAGGAATGTGATTTTTTCCTCTGGAGCAATTTCTACTGTTACTCTGATCCATTCAGTGAATAGCATTTGGCCACTTCAGAAGCATTTTTGCACTTCCATGTAAATGGTATGATTAGATGTGAAAGGTAATCTTGAGTGCTGCCATGTTATGACATTAAAATAGTAATTCAATTGTTAGCAACCCCTCACAAATAACTATGCAATCCACTTGTGTTTAATATCTCAACGTCCTTGCATGCCTTTCCTTTTTGAAACACAAAGCAGTATTGATTCTCTTTATAACCAACTAAAAGTATTTTGAACAGTTATATCGTTTCATTATCCAGCAGTAAATAAGGAAAATAACTTGCAAAAATGAAAAAAAAATCCAAGTTGATGTGCTACTTTTATCCCTTTCCCTGCAAAACTCAAACGCAGACAAGAGTGGCTTTTTGATGGATTTGAATATCTTTATATTTGAAGACATCTTAGCGATCATCATGAAAGGCAGCTTGCAGTGAAAGGCTCTGAACATAGAAATGGAAGCGCCAATGTATTCATCTGCTTGGGCTGCCATAACAGATTACTACAGACTAGGTGGTTTAAACAACAGATATCGATTTTCTAATGGTTTTGGGGACTGGAAGTCTAAGATCAAGGTACTAGCAGAGTTGGTTTCTGGTGAGGTATTTGTTCCTGGCTTGTAGATGGCCACCTTTTCACTATGTTCTCACAGTCTTTACTTTATGTGCAGGACTCCTGGTGTCTCTTCCTCTCTTATAAGGACATAGGTCCTGTTGAATTAGGGCTACACCCTTATGACCTTCTTTAACTTTACTTCCCTAAAGGTCCTATATTCAAATATAGTCTCAGTGGGGGTTAGGGCTTCGGCATATGGTTTCTGGGGGAGACACAATTCAGTCCATTACATCCAGTTTGAGAACCATCCCTGCCATTTACTGGCTGTGTAACATTCAGAAAGGTATTGGTTTCTCTCTCTGTGCACTTCTGAGTTTTTTTCAAATATAAATAAAGGACCCAGACTACAGCTGTGAACAGGGGAACATTTCCTACTGAAATCAGGAACCTCTAGAAGGATTCCTTCTGGATCAGGACCCAAGATCTTTATTACTCACAGCAGGCTACATGAGCTTCATGGTTATGTCAGTTCCCATTGTCCAACAAAACCTGTAGAGGTGACACAGAGTGGCCTAGGAGAAACTGGACATACAATGAGCTTGTGTGTTCACACTGAGGAAACCCAAGCTTAAGATTCTCGTGGTCTTAAAACAGGCAAACCTGTCCAGCTTCCCTGTAGGAAGATATTGTCTTCATTACGATGGTCAGGAAACAATCTTCCCTCTCTCTGGTAGTACCTTTATCTTCGAAGGTTATTTGCTATGGAAATACCATGGAAAATATAATTGAAGATAAAAATGTTCACATGTGGTAAAGAAATATCATTTAGGATTTTTCTTTCCTTACAACTGTTTGTCCAGACTTACCTCTTGCTCCATTTTTTAGACAAATCTCATGTTATTGTTCCTTTCTGATGTCTTACTAGTCTCCTGTGTCTGAGAGCCATGGTCAGTTGGAATAGACTGTGTGGCTACTTCTTTTCTTCCTGTCTCAAATGTTTTCCTTCTCCCTGAGACAGTCTTCTCAAATCACACATTGTCTTTCCATTCCCTGGTGCTGCTCTGACAAGGTTCCTGACACATTTTTCCAAGCAAGAGTTGTTCAAAAAACACACTTTTCTAGAAGTCATATCAGTAAATATTTGTCTGAAACCACTGTGAAGGGAAGAAAGTTCTTTGGCCAAACACAGGGAAGGGGCATATAAGCCACACCCAGGAAATAGGAATTTATGAAACCTATTCTACTTCTTACATAGAATACAAGGCTTGGGAGATTGATTTTCCCTGTGACTTCTATAAACCTCTGCTTCCTAAACATGGAAAATGAAGCAATTTTCAAACTACCTACTAACCAAGAGATTGTTGTGGCTACAAAAATGAACAGACGAAACAAAACCTTTTTTTCATTGTAAATTTCAGCACAAGCTAGGCACCCTTGTGAGCGAAGCATTTAATCATGTTATTGTCCATTATCTATATATATCCTAAGGCAAATTGGCCATATTGTTGCCTTTAATTCTTATGTGAAGTAAAGGAAGGGTCATACCCCCCATTTCAAGGGTCCAAATTTGAGTGCCAAAAGTGGCTATGCAGAAAATGTAGATGAATAAGTTGGCTGTAGTGAGGGGAGTGTGGAAAATATGAAAATGTAGGTCTCATCAAAAGGGGCAGATCCTACTCCTCTCCAACTGAGAATTGCTATGTAGGAATGCTGGCTCAGTGTTTTCTGAGCCAGAAAACACTACTCTACCTTTCAAATAACTGGATGTTGGGTTTCTTAAGTAAAACACAGATTTGCTTTGTAGCTAATTAAATTCGTGAAAACATTTGGAATATCAAAGAACCTATATATCTTAGTTAACAGGCCTTCATAATGAACCAATCCCAAATTTAATAGTGTTCAACAGTGTTTATTTTGCTCACAAAATAGTAATTCAGGTAAGGCTCAGTGAAATCAACTCCTCTCTCTTCTACATAGCTGTAACTGAGGTGGCCAGGAAGCTAGGGCTAGAATCATATGAAGGTGTGTCTTACTAGTACACAGACTGGGAAAATTGAAAATCAAGTTCTCACAACATGAACTTGAGGCATCTCTATTTCTAAGTAGTCTTGCCACATGGCCTCACGAACAAAATGGTAACTGAGCACCCAGACTTTCTCCATGTCAGCCTAGGACAGCTCAAGATGAATGTCTGAACATTCATGATATGGCTCTCAGAAGCCATATCATCTTTCATGAACTAGCCTTGTAAGTCACTCATCATCACTTTTGTGTTATAATAATCACATTCTATTGATTCAAACAGTTGAAACATCTACTCAGTTCAAGGAGAAATCTTCCCTATCTTCCAATGGAGGGATCTTAATGTTACACTTTGAGAAGAGTATATGGTATACACATATACATAGGAGTATTTGTATTAGTATGGACATTTTTGGAAAATACAATTTGCCATAACATATATTCACTACATTTGGCTCGTTGGCCATCACTTGGCACCAGCTTGTACTTAAGACAGCTTGGTGTGCTCTAGAATTTGAGGAAGTACTGCTGAGATGCCTCTAGTGGTACCTGAAACTTTGTTTTCCTTAGTACAACCTGATTATGCAGAAAAATATGATTCTACCTAAGTGTACTCAACAGTCTGATTTCTTTCTTGTAGAGGTATGGCCAATTCTAGTAGTTACCCAAAAGTCTAGACAAATGCTGCAATTGGTTTTGGACATGGGGCTGGATCGGATCAGGAAGTTAGTGCAGACAGAAATAGATGGATAACTAGGATGGTTACTAATATATATTCCTTGAAGAGAAGTAGGTCAAATTGGGAAAGGTAATTACATTCTTACCTCAAGTGTATGGGACAGGTACTAGGACAGGAGGTTAAGCCAAAGTAGCAAGAGAGAGACTGGTGATGGCAACAGATAAATAATGGAATACTTTAATGTACCTGGCATTGTGTAGAAGCAGATAGGGAGCAAGAAGCCAAGATGAGATTTCTTGTGGGAACTTTACAAGAAAGCGGAGAATTTTTGTTAGGATCAGCATTGGGGAATCCAACTCTACATCTTTCTGTAGTCTGCCCACATGCCTTGTGGTTGAACTGTCTGAGCAAATGATACCACAGGTATTCTTTATTGTGAGAGCAGACAACTTTCAGGTGATTTTTTGACATGTCTGAAATACAAAAGCTGCAAAATTGAGTTAAATGATAAGGCAGTTCATGTGCCCACATTACAAACAAAAACAAAAAGTGACAATAGTTCCTGATGCAATAGGTTTACAGAAATGACATTCTGATTCTGAATGTGTGTTGCTCTCCCTGTACATTATCTCTATATAGATACATATACACATTCTTCATAAATATTCATTGGTTCTCAGAGGCATGGTGACCAATCACTACACTTTCCTTTAAATTAAAAAAAAAAATCAGACTTAGGAGAGAGGAAGACCATATAAGAATCTCAGGAGGAAATCTTCATGAATTACTCATGTAAATTGTATTATCTGTTGCATTGTTACTACTTTTTGGTGGGTATGTTTGATGTTAACATTTTTATTCACAAATGTACTTCTCTGTTGTGCTTTGCTATTGAAAGAGAGCCTGCTTTATTTTATCTTGGTCTGGCCTGGGAGAAATCCCTCAAATTGTGTGTGTGTGTGTGTGTGTGTGTGTGTGTGTGTGTGTGTGTGTTTTAAAGATACAGCAAAAATAGTTCACTTTGAAACGGGTTCTTATGAAAACAAAATGTGATACTTATTTTTATACCCAGCTTTTGTCCATAGGATGATAAAAACCATTTTAGGATATTTTTTCTCTCTTGCTGCTGCCTTTATTTATGTATGCATCTATATGGAGTAGAAAAGTAAGCAATAATTCAAGAATCAGCAATCTTTGGTTTGGGGCCTCTCTATGCTGCTTATTAGTGGTATAAAATTAGAAGTTCTATAGGTCTTTAGCTTCAATTTCCTGAATTGCAAAGTGAAATGGATGGGCTTGCATGGTCTCTAAAACCCATTATTTTCTAACAGATAATACTATGTAATATATCATTAAGCGAGAAGGTGCCAGAGTTTCTTGCCATCATAAAAATACTGGAATTCCTGGATATTCTCATTTAATCCCCCGAATTTAGTTTCCAATAAAGGTCAACAGAGAAAAGATAGCATTTGATATAAGCAGGGTAGGGGAAAAAAGACCAAAGGTAATACTACAAGGTACCAAGATAAGTTAACTCATTTAATTGCAAGGACAAGCACAGAAGCCATTAGGTCTTGGCCACTACAAGGCAGCTTTCTCTCCAGGGTTGGAACCCTTTTGTCAATTTAATTCCAGAAAAATCTATCTTGAGAGGTCTAGACTGACAATATTTGTGCTGAATGCCTTTAAGATTTGTGACAACTCTGTTTTCCGCAATAGAAATCAAGGATTATTAGAGCCTTTTGTACCCAAAGTGGTATCTCTATGATGATTCCCTTCATTCTGCCCAGTTTTCTGGCAAATTATCAATGCATAGTGATAATGTGTAAGTATATACACTCTATAATTAAACATATGTACAAAATACATCTATAAAATGCTGTGTTTGTCCCTCTATCAAACTTTAGGTTCTGTGGAAGATAAACTGGTAAGAGGTTCCAAATAATATTTAGGGGCCAAGGAGGGTGAGTCAAACAAAGCTGTCTCTTATTTAACTTGTCATAGAAGAAGCTCACAAACATTAGGAAATTTACCTAAATTTTGATCAGAAATCTGTAGATACATTCAACCAATCAGAAAGCACAAGGGAAGGTGGCAAGTAAATTTGTGATGTGTGGAGGAAAGAAATGGTAGGATTATCTGTTTATGCAGAATTCCATTCCCAGGCCAACTTAACTCTAAACCAACTCAGTTTTTTAACTGGCAAGATTTAAACTGTTTACTTGTATCTCTGGGGAATAGATAAGGAAAATGAAGAAATGTACTGAATAGAGACCCACTGATTTCTGAAATGGGTGTCTGTGTGGGTGGGTGGGTGACTGTGTACTTTTTCATTGGTGCACAGAGAGCTCAGTATAAAAAGGCATCTTTTAGAATGCCAAAGCCAGAATTTCTACATTAATTTTGAGCCTATGCAATGAAGAATTATAGGAATGACAAGATAGCAACTGGGAATATGGAAGGAATGAGTCTTACCAGAAAGATGAATGATAGGCGTGGAGGACAGGCAGTCAAGGACGACAGTTTCTGCTCTTAAAAAGACAAGAAAAGAGAAACTTAATGAAATGACTTACAGGGGGAAAACATTTAAAATATATTAAAATACCAACTTTCTCAGAGTATCAGTGGTGTTTGAGTTGCCTAGTGGAAATGTTCCGGAAGTGATGGGACCCATTTTATGACACTCAGACTCTCTTTAACAAAACAACAAATGCCAGAAGAACCAAGGACTGTGATTTCAGCACAGCAAAACATAGAAGCAGAAAAGAAAACAAGTTCTCCTGTCACTGTTACTTTCAAAAATGAATGACTTTTTCACCATACATATTTTGCATATTGAAGATATCCCTGTATTAGAACATACTTTTAACTTTGATATTAACTGGTCCTGATAAATTAAATACTTAAATTAAGCCTATTTTGTTCACCAGTAGCTGTCAACATATTGGTGTCGAGTATCAGAAAGAAGCCGAGAATCTGGAAGGGAAGGAAATGTTTGCAAATTAATCTTAAGGACTTAACTACGTTACGGATGTCTCTGTAGACAATTAGGCTCTGGACATGGAGTAAACAATCAAAACAAATTACCAAACCCTCAACATTGAAATCCAAATCTTGATATGGCAACACTAAGCAGTGCACTGGAGTTGGACATATCCCAAAAAGGTCATTAGGAGAATGAGTTATCTATGTATTTTTTTCATGTGCACAATTTACTCCTGAGGAAGCTTTTATTTCCTAAGGATAACTACATGATTCAGACATCATTTAGTGAGTTCTTAATCATAATTTTGAACAAAAGCCAAAGTTAGATGCTTTAACTATATAATGCTTAATACCAAAAGAGAGCTTAGACATAACCTGTGAAGAAATTGTTTTGAAGGAAATAGGCATATTCAAGTGGAAGAACTCATGGTGGTTAGAAAGCTGTGATCTTTGGGGGAGCCTGGGTGGCTCAGTCAGTTGAGCGTCCGACTGCAGGTCAGGTCATGGTCTTGCAGTTCAAGGGGAGTTCAAGCCCTGTGTCAGGCTTTGTGCTAACAAACAGCTTAGAGCCTGGAGCCTGCTTCAGATTCTGTATCTCTCTCTCTTCCTCTCCCCTGCTCATGCTCTGCCTCTCTCTGTCTCTCAAAAATAAATAAATGTTAAAAAAAATAAACTGTGATCTTTGGATATTTTGAAAACTATGAGCAGTAAACGCAATACATCTCCTTCTCTGCCTTAACAAGACAAGATTAATCATTCATTGGAAATTTCAGATGAGGGGGTGCCTGGGTGGCTTAATCGGTTAAGTGTGCGACTTCAGCTCAGCTCATGATCTCCTGGTCCATGACTTCAAGCCCTGCATTGGGCTCTCTGCTGGCAGCACAGAGCCTCTTCAGATCTTCTGTTTCCCTTTCTTTATGTCCCTCCCTTGCTCATGCTCTCTTTCTCTCTCAAAATAAACAAATTAAAAAAAATAAATTAAAAAAATGAAATTCTAGAAGAGAAGATTCTTAGAACAGGACCTCACCACCTTTGAAGATGCAGCATTAAAAACAACTCATTAAAAACTGGGCAGCTTTAACAGTTAAGAAATGGGGTTATGAGATGAACAGAGAAAGTAGGCCTTGTGGCCAGAAACAGGAATGTATGGCCCTGGGTAGATGAAATCTCTTAGGCATGCCTGTAGAGGCTGGAGCCAGCAGCACATGGGCCCAAGGTCAGAAATGTTACACATGTCATCTTGTTCCTTTGCCTTCCAGTCCGATCCTCACCTTCCATTGTCCAAACTCAGCCAGAAGCCAACTGACTTGGGAATTGGGGAAACAGTCACCAGTGCATCTTGATGCACAGCGAGGCAGGGAAAAGGCAAGGTTTCTCCTAGCCAACATGACAAAGATTCGCAAGGTGATCTAGAGAACTCATATTTTCATTCCCTTTGGGTTTGGAATGACACCAATTTGGAGATGACATAGAAGGAAGGCATCTAGTGTGGCTGGGTCATTGTGTAAGGGTGTTGGGGGGAGTGTGTTAAGGGAGAGGCTGTAAATGGACTTGAACCAGATTATTCTAGCCATGATGAGATGTCCACACTTGCTCTAAGAGCAACAAGTGTTCCCTGAAAGGGATTTACTAGGAGGATAATGAAATCTGATTATTGTTTTGAAAATATCACCCCAGTTGCACAGAAAGAAAAAACAGCTGAAGGCACAAAAATGAGAATACCTGTGGGCCATGCTTTCATTAGTATTTATTAGTAGACTTTAGAGCAAGTTAATTTATTCAAAAATATGATTGAAGTAATAATGCAGTTATATTCTAATTTAAAATGTGAATGAAAAAGTATAACATTTCTGTGATTTGGAAATACTTAACATTTTTCACTCCATAGTTAGTAAATTGGTACACCAAAAATTATTTGTAGGATTTATTTTTAAATCAGGTTATAGTTTTCTTTTCACATGTTATAATATATGGCAACATAAGTCCATGATTTTAGAAGATCAGTAATATCTGGTCCCAATATCAAGTGGATCATAGATGTATTGTAAGAATCATTTGAAAATACATACAGACATATTTTGGTCTTAACTGCTATTACAGGAAAGACAAAAATGAAGGTTTATTTGGGGGCTTCCTTAGTGGAATCTTTTTGACTATTTGTGTTTTTTTTTCCCTTACCACATCTATCTTTAAAATGCAGTATTATAGTAGAAAACCTTATTTTGACTATGTTGAAAAGATGTGCACAGTTGGACACATGAATATGCAGAAATCTGTGGGTAGAGCTTTGAATTTTGAAATCAGGATTTTAAGGTTCTAATGGAGGAGAATGTCATGCTTCTTGTAACGGTGTCTGTTTAAATATTGATCAGCACATATTCACCCAAAGGAATCAGATAGTAAGTTCTTCTTATCTTCCTGCTAAACTATAAACAAGTATTTATTGAGATTCTGTTAGATCTTGTTAGTCATTCTTAGGCAGGTGCATAAGCCTAGGTCTTATCTTTTACATAAGTACAGCAACTGTGAAAAGAGCTTATCTCCCCACTTGCTGTTATGGGGAGGATGTAGGTAGTTGGGGATAAAACTTTTGTTTAACTCTTGAAATCTACTAGATCTGAGGCTTAGGGCAAGACACTGTTGCCCTAAGAAGTTGTAGTTTCTCTCTATCTGGAGACAGATGATATATCTCAATTGATACCTCACAATTTTATTGAAAATTAAAAAAAAACAAAACACCCCAAACACAGGAAATAAAGTTCACACCAAATCTACCATCTCTTTCTCCCTGGTGGATTGGAATTTTATTTTGCAAATCTGATCTTCACTCCTCAGTTGAACACGTTTTGATGGCTTTCTCGTGCCCTACAATAAAGTAAAACAGCTTTAATGTGGTCTCATATCTGATTAATCCCCATCTTTTCTGTTGTGGTATTTTCCTCTCTCCTGTATCTAGCCATATGGACCTACATTTGTTCCTCAAATACTTTATGTATATACCATTCAGTAGCAGTTTGGGGCTTAAATTATCTTCTGGATTCTCTAATGGGGACACAGTAGTGAGGAAAATAATAAAAATCCCTCTTTCATGGCACTCAAATACCAGAGCAGTAGTTACTCATACAGTTGTCTAGGCAAGTAAGTTCATAAAATGAATGTAAAGTGGAGCATGTGGATTGTGGCATGGGAAACAGAGAATAATAGATCTGAAGAAAAGGCTGGTATTGTTCAGTTGATCTGTGCCATGTGGTTCTAGTATTGCCCCTCCTCGTATTTTCCTACTGAAAGCAGATAGTTTTCTGTGTTCTCCCCTGTTGTATCCTGTTCTAGGCATCAAGTCTGTCTCAGGACCTTTTCCCATGTTGTTGCTGTGACTCAAAACATTTCTTGCTCTCTTCCTTATTTGTTTGTTTTTCATTCCCTTTCTCCCTCCCTTCAATCTTTCCTTCCTTCCTTCCTTCCTTCCTTCCTTCCTTCCTTCCTTCCTTCCTTCCTTCCTTCCTTCCTTCCTTCCTTCCTTCCTTCCTATTAATATAGTGTCATATTAGTTTCCCATGTACAGTATAGTGATTCAACACTTGAATACATCACCTGGTGCTCATCACAACAAGTGTATTCCTTAAACTCCATCACCTATTTAACCCATCACCCCCGCCTCCTTTCGGGTGGCCATCAGTTTATTGTCTGTAATTAAGAGCATGTTTCTTGATTTGCCTCTCCCTCTCCCCCTCCCTCTCTCTCATTTCCTCATTCGGTGTCTGTCTTATATTCCATATGAGTGAAATCATAGGTTAATTGTCTTTCTGTAACCGACTTTGCTTAGCATTACACTTTACCTCCATTCATGTCATTGCAAATGATAAGATTTCATTCTTTTTTATGGCTAATTTTCCATTGTATGTTCTTTACCCATCAGTTGATGGACACTTGTTTGGGCTAATTACATAATTTGGCTATTGTAGATAATGCTTCTATACATGTAGGGACGCATGTATCTCTGTGTATTAGTGTTTGTGTATTCTTTGGGTCAATACCTAGTATTGCAGTTGCTATATCATAGGATAGTTCAATTTTTAACCTTTTCAGGAAGCTTCATACTGTTTTCCAAAGTGGCTCCACCAGTTTGCATTCCCACCAACACTGCTCGAGGATTCCCCTTCTCCACATCTTGGTCATTACCTGTTCATTCTTGTTTCTTGCTGATTTTAGCCATTCTGACAGATGTGAGGTGATATTTCATAGTAGTTTTGATTTACACTTGCCTGATGATAATGGTGCTGAGCATCTTTTCATGTGTCTGTTGGCCATAGGGATGATTTCTTTGGAGAAATGTCTGTTCATATCTTCTCTCTATATTATATTTAGATTATTTGTTTTTGGAGTGTTAAGTTGTAGAAGTTCTTGATATATATTTTGGATACTAACCCTTTATTAGATACTTCTCCCATTCCATAGGTTGCCTTTTAGTTTCACTGACTCCTTCACTGTGCAGAAGTTTTTTATTTTGATGAGTCCCAATAGTTTATCTTTGTTGTTATTTCCCTTGCCTCAGGGCCTCAGGAGACATACCTAGAAAGAAGTTGCTATGGTCAATGTGAAAGCATTGGTTTTAGGTCTCACATTGAGGTCTTACATCCATTTTTGAATTTATTTTTGTGTAAGGTGTAAGAAAGTGGTCCAGTATCATTCTTTTGCATGTTGCACTCCAGTGTTCCCAACACCATTTATTGAAAAGACAGTCTTTTTGCCATGGGACATGCTTTCTTGCTTTGTCAAAGATTAATTGACTACATAATGATAGGTCTATTTGGGGGTGTTTTGTTACATTGATCTATATGTCTGTTTTTGTGCCAGTATCATAGTGTTTTGATTACTGTAGCTTTGGATTATAACTTGAAGTCCAGAATTGTGGCACTTCGAACTTTGTTTTTGTCTTTGAAGATTGCTTTGGCAATTGCTTTGGTCTTACATGGTTCCATACAAATTTTAGGATTGTTTGTTCTAGTTGTGTGAAAAATGCTGTTGGTATTTTGCTAGGGTTTGCATTAACAGTGCAGATTGCTTTGTGTAGTATATATTTTAACAGTTTGTTCTTTGAATCCATGAGCTTGGAATGTGTTTCCATTTTTTTGTGTGTGTCTTCTTCAATTTCTTTTATCCGTGTTTTATACTTCTTGGAGTACAGGTCTCTGACCTCATTGGTCAGATTTATTCCTAGGTACCTTATAATTTTGGGTATAGTTGTAAATGGGATTATTTTCTTAATTTCTCTTCCTGATAATTCATTATTGGTGTAGAGAAATGCAGCTGATTACTGCACATTGATTGTGTATCTTGTGACTTTACCAAATTTACTGTATCAGTCCTAGAAATTTTTTGTTGGATCCTTTGGGTTTTCTACGTATAGTGTCATGTCATCTGAAAATAGCAAAACCAGTACAATGTTGAATGAAAGTGTTGCAAGTGGACATCCTTCTCTTATTCCTGATACTAGGTGAAAAGTTCTCAGGTTTTCCACATTAAGGTTGATGTTAGATGTGGGATTTTCATAGATTGCCTTTATTATGTTTAAGTATGTTCCCTCTAAGCCTATTTTGTTGAGGGTTTTTATCATGAATGGATGTTGGACTTTGTCACATGGTTTTTCCATGTCTTTTGAAATAATCATGTTTCTTATTGTTTCTCTTACCCATGTGATGAATCACACTGATTGATGTACAAATTTTGAACCACCATTGCAATCCAGGAATAAATCCCGCTTGGTAATGGTGAATGTTTTTTTTTAATGTATTTTTGGATTCCATTTTCTAGTATTTTGTTAACAATTTTTTCATCTGTGTTAATCAGGGGTATTGGTCTATTCTCTTTTTTAGTGGTGTCTTTATCTGGTTTGGGTGTCAGGTTATTGCTGGTCTCATAGAATGAATTTGGACATTTTCCTTCCTTTTCTATTTTTTAATAGTTGGGGAATAATACGTATTAACTCTTCTTTAAATGTTTGGTAGAATTTGTGAAGCCATCTGGCCTTGAACTTCTGTTTGTTGGGAGTTATTTGATTACTAACTGAATTTCTTTGCTGGTTATCAATCTGTTCAAGTTTTCTCAGTTTTGGTAGTTTATATGTTTCCAGGAATTTACCCCTGTCTTCTAGGCTGTCTAATTTGTTAAAATACGGTGTTTCATGATCTCTTAGGATTGTTTGTATTTCTGTTGGATTGGTTGTTGTTTTTTCCTCGATCATTTGTGATTTTATTTGTGTCCTTTTTTTTCTTTTGGGTAAGTCTTGGCTAGAGGTTTATCAATTTTACTGATTTTTTTGAAAGAATGAGCTCCTGGTTTCATTGATCTATTGGTTTTTGTTTTGTTTTAGTTTCTTCATCATTTATTTCTGTTCTAATCTTTATGTCCCTCCTCATGCCATTAGGCTTCATTTGTTGTTCTTTTTCAGCACCTTTGGGTGTACTTTCGGTTTGCTAACTTGAGACTTTACTTGAGTCTTGAGGTAGATCTAGATTGCTATAAACTTCCCTCTTAAAATTGCTTTTGTTGCATCCCAGAGTCTTGGAAGCATTGTTTTTTCATTTCATTTGTTTTCATGTTATTTTGTTTCTTCTTTGATTTCCTGCTAGACCCATTTACGGTTCAATGGCATGTTATTTAACTTCCATGTATGTGTGGTACTTGTAGATTTTTTCTTCTGGTTGACTTCTAGTTTCACGGACTTGTAGTCATAAAAGAGGCACGATAGGACTTAAGTGTTTTCGAATATATTGAGGTTTATTTTGTGGGCTAATGTATGATCTATTTTGGAGAGTGTCCAAGTGCACTTGAAAAGAATGTGTATTTTTCTGTTTTAGGATGGAATGTTCTGAATATATCTGTTAAGTCCGTCTGCTCCAGTGTGTCATTCAAGGTCACTGTTTCCTTGTTGATTTTCTGCTTAGATGATCTGTTCATTGATCAAAGTGGGGTGTTAAAATCCCTACTATTATTGTATTGTTATTTATTACTTCCTTTCTGTTTTTTATTAATGGCTTTATGTATTTGGGTGCTCTATTTTGCACATGTAAGTATTTACAATTGTTATATCATCTTGTTGGATTGTTGCCTATATTATTATATAGTGTTCTATTTGTCTCTTGATACAGTCTTTGTTTTAAAGTCCTTTTACCGAGGGGCTGGACGCAGTGTGTTCTGACAGCAAGCGGGACTTGACATCTGGAAGGTTATAAGCTAACCGCTCTGCTTGGAGAGCAGGAGGCCTGGAGGACAATGGGAGGGAGAGTTGTTGAGCCCCGGATGACAGAGCTCAGCTTGGCGGGGAACAAAGGTGCTCCGCAGCACCATCTCCCTCGCCCATCCCCCAGCCCAAATCCCAAAGGGACCCAGTTCCTGCCAGGGAACTTGTTTGCACCACTCACACACCCAACGCTTGCTTCTGCAGATCCATCCCTCTGGTGGGTCTGACTCCCTCCTGGTGCTGCAGGGCCCCTCCCGAAGCAGATCTCTGAAGGAAAAGCGAGCTGAGCCCACCCCTCCTGCCCCTATGCACCTTGCCTATCCACCCCAGCTAATACACCAGATCCCCAGCACCACAAGCCTGGCAGTGTGCAGGTAGCCCAGATGGGCCATGCCACCCCACAGTGAATCCTGCCCCTAGGAGAGGGGAAGAGAAGGCACACACCAGTCTGACTGTGGCCCCAGTGGTGGGCTGGGGGGCAGACATCAGGTCTGACTGCGGCCCCACCCACCAGCGCAAGTTATTCAAGACAGCACAGGGGAAGTGCCCCGCAGTCCCGCACAACTCCAGGGACTATCCAAAATGGCAAAATGGAAGAAATCCCCTCAAAAAAATGTCCAGGAAATAACAACAGCTAACAAACTGATCAAAAACGATTTAAACAATATAACAGAAAGTGAATTTAGAATAATAGTCATAAAATTAATCGCTGGGCTTGAAAACAATATAAAGGACAGCAGAGAATCTCTTGCTACAGAGATCAAGGGACTAAGGAACAGCCAGGAGGAGCTAAAAAATGCTATCAATGAGCTGCAAAATAAAATGGAGACAACCATGGCTCGGATTGAAGAGGCAGAGGAGAGAATAGGTGAACTAGAAGATAAAATTATGGAAAAAGCTGAGAAAAAGAGAGATAAAAAAATCCAGGAATATGAGGGGAAAATTAGAGAACTAAGTGATGTACAAAAGAGAAATAATATACGCATAATTGGTATTCCAGAGGAGGAAGAGAGAGGGAAAGGTGCTGAAGGTGTACTTGAAGAAATAATAGCTGAGAACTTCCCTGATCTGGGGAAGGAAAAAAGGCATTAAAATCCAAGAGGCACAGAGAACTCCCTTCAGACGTAACTTGAATTGATCTTCTGCACAACATATCATACTGAAACTGGCAAAATACAAGGATAAAGAGAATATTCTGAAAGAAGCTAGGGATAAACGTGCTCTAACATATAAAGGGAGACTATAAGACTCGTGACCGATCTCTCTACTGAAACTTGGCAAGCCAGAAAGGAATGGCAGGAGATCTTCAATGTGATGAACAGAAAAAATAAGCAGCCGAGAATCCTTTATCCAGCAAGTCTGTCATTTAGACTAGAAAGAGAGATAAAGGTCTTCCCAAACAAACAAAAACTGAAGGAATTTGTCACCACTAAACCAGCCCTACAAGAGATCCTAAGGGGGATCCTGTGAGACAAAGTACCAGAGACATCGCTACAAGCATGAAACCTACGGATACCACAATGACTGTGAACCCATATCTTTCTATAATAACACTGAATGTAAATGGACTAAATGCACCAACCAAAAGATATAGAGTATCAAAATGGATTAAAAAAAAAAACAAGACCCATCTCTTTGCTGTCTACAAGAAACTCATTTTAGACCTGAGGACACCTTCAGATTGAGAATGAGGGGATGGAGAACTATTTATCATGCCACTGGAAGTCGAAAGAAAGCTGGAGTAGCCATACTTACATCAGACAAACTAGACTTTAAATTAAAGGCTGTAAGAAGAGATGAGGAAGGGCATTACATAATAATAACAGGGTCTATCCATCAGGAAGAGCTAACAATTATAAATGTCTATGCGCCGAATATGGGAGCCCCCAAATATATAAAACAATTACTCACAAACATAAGCAACCTTACTGATAAGAATGTGGTAATTGCATGGGACTTTAACACTCCACTTACAGAAGTGGATAGATCATCTAGACACACGGTCAATAAAGAAACAAGGGCCGTGAATGATACATTGGATCAGATGGGCTTGACAGATATATTTAGAACTCTGCATCCCAAAGCAACAGAATATACTTTGTTCTCAAGTGCACATGGAACATTCTCCAAGATAGATCGCATACTGGGTCACAAAACAGCCCTTCATAAGTATACAAGAATTGAAATCATACCATGCATCCTTTCAGACCACAATACTATGAAGCTTGAAATCAACCACAGGAAAAAGTCTGGAAAACCTCCAAAAGCATGGAGGTTAAAGAACACCCTACTAAAGAATGAATGGGTCAACCAGGCAATTAGAGAAGAAATTAAACAATATATGGAAAAAAAATGAAAATGAAAATACAACAATCCAAACGCTTGGGGATGCAGCGAAGGCAGTCCTGAGAGGAAAATACATTGCAATCCAGGCCTATCTCAAGAAACAAGAAAAATCCCAAATACAAAATCTAACCGCACACCTAAAGGAAAGAGAAGCAGAACAGCAAAGACAGCCTAAATCCAGCAGAAGAAGAGAAATAATAAAGATCAGAGCAGAAATAAACAATATAGAATCTAAAAAAACGGTAGAGCAGATCAGCGAAACCAAGAATTAGTTTTTTGAAAAAATAAACAGAATTGATAAACCTCCAGGCAGGCTTCTCAAAAAGAAAAGGGAGATGACCCAAATACATAAAATTATGAATGAAAATGGAATTATTACAACCAATCCCTCAGAGATACAAGCAATTATCAGGGAATACTATGAAAAATTATATGCCAACAAACTGGACAACCTGGAAGAAATGAACAAATTCCTAAACACCCACACACATCCAAACTCAATCAGGAGGAAATAGAGAGCTTGAACAGACCCATAACCAGCGAAGAAATTGAATCAGTCATCAAAAATCTCCCAACAAATAAGAGTCCAGGACCAGATGGCTTCCCAGGGGAGTTCTACCAGACGTTTAAAGCAGAGATAATACCTATCCTTCTCAGGCTATTCCAAAAATAGAAAGGGAAGGAAAACTTCCAGACTCATTCTATGAAGCCAGTATTACTTTGATTCCTAAACCAGACAGAGACCCAGTAACAAAAGAGAACTACAGGCCAATATCCCTGATGAATATGGATGCAAAAATTCTCAATAAGATACTAGCAAATTGAATTCAACAGCATATAAAAAGAATTATTCACCACGATCAAGTGGGATTCATTCCTGGGCTGCAGGGCTGGTTCAACATTCGCAAATCAATCAACGTGATACATCACATTAATAAAAGAAAAGATAAGAACCATATGATCCTGTCAATCGATGCAGAAAAGGCCTTTGACAAAATTCAGCACCGTTTCTTAATTAAAACCCTTGAGAAAGTCAGGATAGAAGGAACACACTTAAAGATCATAAAAGCCATTTATGAAAAGCCCACAGCTAACATCATCCTCAATGGGGAAAAACTGAGAGCTTTTTCCCTGAGATCAGGGACACGACAGGGATGCCCACTCTCACCGCTGTTGTTTAACATATTGTTGGAAGTACTAGCATCAGCAATCAGACAACAAAAGGAAATCAAAGGCATCAAAATTGGCAAAGATGAAGTCAAGCTTTCACTTTTCACAGATGACATGATACTATACATGGAAAATCCAATAGACTCCACCAAAAGTCTGCTAGAACTGATACATGAATTCAGCAAAGTTGCAGGATACAAAATCAATGTACAAAAATCAGTTGCATTCTTATACACTAATAATGAAGCAACAGAAAGACAAACTGATCCCATTCACAATTGCACCAAGAAGCATAAAATACCTAGGGATAAATCTAACCAAAGATGTACAAGATCTGTATGCTGAAAACTATAGAAAGCTTATGAAGGAAATTGAAGAAGATATAAAGAAATGGAAAGACATTCCCTGCTCATGGATTGGAAGAATAAATATTGTCAAAATGTCAATACTACCCAAAGCTATCTACACATTCAATGCAATCCCAATCAAAATTGCACCAGCATTCTTCTCGAAACTAGAACAAGCAATCCTAAAATTCATGTGGAACCACAAAAGGCGCTGAATAGCCAAAGTAATTTTGAAGAAGACCAAAGCAGGAGGCATCACAATCCCAGACTTTAGCCTCTACTACAAAGCTGTCATCATCAAGACAGCGTGGTATTGGCACAAAAACAGACACATAGACCAATGGAATAGAATAGAAACCCCAGAACTAGACCCACAAACGTATGGCCAACTCATCTTTGACAAAGCAGGAAAGAACATCCAATGGAAAAAAGACAGTCTCTTTAACAGATGGTGCTGGGAGAACTGGACAGCAACATGCAGAAGATTGAAACTAGACCACTTTCTCACACCATTCACAAAAATAAACTCAAAATGGATAAAGGACCTGAATGTGAGACAGGAAACCATCAAAATCCTAGAGGAGAAAGCAGGAAAAGACCTCTCTGACCTCAGCCGTAGCAATTTCTTACTTGACACATCCCCAAAGGCAAGGGAATTAAAAGCAAAAATGAACTACTGGGACCTTATGAAGATAAAAAGCTTCTGCACAGCAAAGGAAACAACCAACAAAACTAAAAGGCAACCAACGGAATGGGAAAAGATATTTGCAAATGACATATCGGACAAAGGGCTAGTATCCAAAATCTATAAAGAGCTCACCAAACTCCACACCCGAAAAGCAAATAACCCAGTGAAGAAATGGGCAGAAAACATGAATAGACACTTCTCTAAAGAAGACATCCGGATGGCCAACAGGCACATGAAAAGATGCTCAACGTCGCTCCTCATCAGGGAAATACAAATCAAAACCACACTCAGATATCACCTCACGCCAGTCAGAGTGGCCAAAATGAACAAATCAGGAGCCTATAGATGCTGGAGAGGATGTGGAGAAACGGGAACCCTCTTGACTGTTGGTAGGAATGCAAATTGGTGCAGCCACTCTGGAAAACAGTGTGGAGGTTCCTCAGAAAATTAAAAATAGACCTACCCTATGACCCAGCAATAGCACTGCTAGGAATTTACCCAAGGGATACAGGAGTACTGATGCATAGGGGCACATGTACCCCAATGTTTATAGCAGCACTCTCAACAATAGCCAAATTATGGAAAGAGCCTAAATGTCCATGAACTGATGAATGGATAAAGAAATTGTGGTTTATATACACAATGGAGTACTATGTGGCAGTGAGAATGAATGAAATGTGGCCCTTTGTAGCAACATGGATGGAACTGGAGAGTGTGATGCTAAGTGAAATAAGCCATACAGAGAAAGACAGATACCATATGTGTTCACTCTTAAGTGTATCCTGAGCAACTTAACAGAAACCCATGGGGGAGGGGAAGGAAAAAAAAAAAAAAAAGGAGGTTAGAGTGGGAGAGAGCCAAAGCATAAGAGACTCTTAAAAACTGAGAACAAACTGAGAACAAACTGAGAACAAACAAACAAAACTGAGAACAAAAGTTGATGGGGGGTGGGAGGGAGGGGAGGGTGGGTGATGGGTATTGAGGAGGGCACCTTTTGGGTTGAGCACTGGGTGTTGTATGGAAACCAATTTGAGAATAAACTTCATATATTAAAAAAAAAAAAAAAGTCCTTTTAGTCTGTTATAAGTGTTGACACTCCAGGTTTCTTTTGAAATCCATTTGCATGATAAATATTTCTACATCCCCTTACTGTCAATGTGCAGGTGTCTTTAGATCTAAAAAAAAAATCTCTTGTGGGGTGCCTGGATGGCTCAGTTTGTTGAGTATCCGACTTCGGCTCAGGCCATAATCTCACAGTTTGTGGGTTTGAGCCCTGTGTCAGGCTTTGTGCTGACAGCTCAGAACCTGGAGCCTGGTTCAGATTCTGTGTCTCCCTCCCTCTTTCTGCCCTTCACCTGCTTGCTCGCTTGCTCTCTCTCTCAAAAATAAACAAATAAAACATTGAAAAAAATTTTTTAAATAAATCTCTTGTAGTCAGCATATAGATGGGTCTTTTTTAGTCTCCATTCTTTCACCCTATGTCTTTTGATTGGAGTTTTTAGCCCATGTACATTCAAAGTAATTATTTACAAGTATGTATTTATTAATGTTTTATTACTCATTTTGTTGATTTTCTCTGTTCCTTCTCTCTTTCATGTTTTGCTTATTTAGTAATCTTATTTGGATTTGTTTATTTGTTTTCTTTGCATGGTTATTGGTGGTTTTGATACATGGCTATCATTAGGTTTGTATACCTCTTCTGTATATAGCTGTCTATATTAAGTTGATGATTGTTTAAGTTTGAACCCATTGTTTACTCCTCTCCTCCCCAAGATTTATGTATGTGTTGTCCTATTTTAAATCTTATTTTGTGAGTACTGTGAGTGACTTTTACATAGGCATTTATTTTTACTGCTTTTGTGTTTCCTGCCTTTATACTGTAACATTTGGTTTCTCCTTTCCACTCAAAGAGCCACCCCCCCCCATCCCACTGTAATATTTCTTGCAGGGCTGCTTTAGTGCTCATGAATACTTCTAGTTTTTGTTTGTCTGGGAAACTATTTATCTCTCTTTCTATTCTGAGTGATATCCTTGATATAATATTCTTGGCTCCATATTTTTTACATTCATCACTTTGAATATACCATGCTACTCACTTCTGGCTTGGAAAGTTTCTAATGAAAATCCCTTACTTGACTTACAGGGTTTTCCTTATGTATTATTGTCTTGTTTGGTCTTAATGCTTTTGAATTTTTTCTTTATCACTATATTTTGCAAATTTAGTTGTACAATGTCTTGATGTGGAATTTTTTTTCTGTTGGGGGTGTTTATGTCTCCTGAATCTAGATATATGTTTCTTTCCCCAGATTAAGTAGATTTGCAGATAATATTTCTTCAAAAAATTTTCCTCCTCTGTTTTCTTACATTTTTTCTTCTTCTGGGACTCCTGTAATACAAATGTTACTATGTTTGATGGAGTCACTGAATTCCCAAGTATATTCTCATTTTGCACATTTGTTTTTTCTCTTTGTTTTCAGATTTATTATTTTCATTACTGTCTTCAAGGTCCTTAATTTGTTCCTCTGCTTCTTCCAGCCTGCTATTCATTCCATCCAGTGTGTTTCTCATTTTTATTATGAGCCCTTTATGTCTGCTATGTTATTACTTAACTCTTTGTTAGTTTCTCACTCTTTTCTCCAAGTGTCCTCCACTCTTTTCTCAAGTCTGGTGTGTATCCCTATCATTATTGCTTTAAATTCTCTGTTAGGTATGATACTTATATCTGTTTCGCTTACATGTCTGGATGTGGCCTTGTCCTGTTTTTCATTTGGGATACATTTCTCTGTCTACTCACTTTGTGTAAGTGTCTGCTTTTTGCTGTGTATTACAGAAGTCACCTACATCTCCTGTTTTTGAGAGTAATGGCCTTAGGAAGAAGAGGTCGTGTAGTCCCCTGCCATGTAGTGTTTCCCATTCCCCCAAGCCTGGTGGTTCCAAGAGTATTTCCAGTGCCTGCTGTGTGTTCTGCTGTTTGTCCTGGCCAGTGGTATGCAGAGGCTACCTTTGCTTGTTATGAGCAGTGTTTGGTCCCTAGCCTGAATGTGGCACATTTTAGCTAGGTATACTCTCGTCTGCTTGTCTGATAAGACCTGTTGGTACCACCACTGGAATTGAAGCCCTGCAACACTCTCTTTTTAGGAGACATGGGATTGGCAGGGATTTAGGTTGGTCTTCCCGGGGAAGGATCCTGCTGCTTTAAGAATAAGGAAAGCATGACTTGGATGGGCAAGTCCACCGAAGCATGGAGGTAGCAGGGTTTGGTGTAACCAAGTGAGGTTGTGGGGATCAGCACTGCACTGGTTCTCACATGTAGCCCTGTGATTGTGCTGAATGATGGGGGAGGAAAATGGCAGTTCCTTTATTCCTGGAGGAGCCTTTCCATGAAAGCTGCCCCTCTCGGATATGCTCCAAGATGAGTGAATAACCTCTGCTCTGTAACCCAGTTGCTTTTCAGATCACTGCCTCCATGCTATTTGTCCATAGGTTATTTGCTTTCCTCCTCTCAAAGAGCAGTGCAGTGCCCTCTGGGCTCTATCCCAGTCAAACCTTCTGACCTTTAAAACTCCAGGCTTTAAACCCCACTGGTTGCAAGAACTGCAAAATTCGGCCCCTCGTGCTTTCTAAGCCACTTGCTATGGGGATTTGATTGCCCCTTGGGCTTCCCTGTGTGTTAATCTGTCTCTTGCCCTTCTCTGCAACCATGGTTCCTTCCTTAACACAGTAGCCATGATCTGTTTCCCTCCTAAACTGTGTCTTCCCATTTCCTACCTTCTTTGATATGACCTCTTTTCTACCCCTGGCTGTGAAGTTTGTTCTTCCAATGTTTATGTCAATTTCTGGGGTATTTAGGATGATTTACTGGTTACCTAATTGTATTTGTGGGATGAGGAGAGCCTAGGGTCTTCCTTCTTCACTGCCACCTTCCAATCTCCTACCTCGAAACATCATCACGTACCATCAGCAACATTCTTCACTTTAGTTGGGTAATTACTATTCATCCTTCATGTCTCAGGGGAAAATTCTCTGATCTTCTAGACTAGTTATTGTTACATGCCATATTCTTTATTTTACCTTTATAGTATCACATTTATTTTGTTATTAATTATTATTAACCTGTGTGCTTAGTTCTCTAAATCCTTCAAGACTGGGTCTCTGTTTATCCTGAACACCAACCCTAATATCTTCTTCTTAACAAAATTTCAATAAAAATCCGGGAGCCTAACATTAAGGGATATCTGTTCCCTAAAGATAAAACATTTGCCTTTCTAGAATTGATCCTCAAATGAACCCATGATCAAGTTAGGGATAAAATTTTTTTTATTGCAAATTAGGCCACTTGATGGGATGACTTCATTGCTGTGTGACTTAAAAAGTAACTTGAGTAAAAAGCTAAAAGAATTGCTTTATTGTAAGGTGATTGTCATTGAATAACTTGGTCTGCATGTAACATCAAGACACTGGTTACAGAGCACTCATTCAGGAGCCCACCACAATCGGACCTTCTTTTATCAGTCTCTGGAAAATTCCCATGTGTTTGTAACAACTTGGAATCCAACAGTCAGGCATAAAGTTCATCACATCTCAAACCTTGTTCAAAAGAATAAGAGCTATTTTTTTCAAAACGACATTGTGACCTATAGTTTTCAAACTGGGTTATAACACACCTATAGAGATGTATTGTTGCACGTCAGGTTGTGACAGCCACAAGAGGACCCTGGAGGAATGGGTCACCTTCTTGGAGAATCATTTTTAGCAAGAATATATTTTTTATATTGATTAGAAAAGTATTATTCTGAAGTTGAGAAATTAAGTGAGAAGTACATAAAACGTGCTTGGTTAAAGGCTTTCCAGAGGAAAATATATAATCATACAGTTCCATGTGTTTGGAAATACTTTGCATTACATTAGTGCAAGTGGAATACACTAAATCAGTAGAATTAGGTGAACACGGCTCAGTCAGCAAACTGTGCCTGTCTCACTCAGCAAGAAATTTGGGAATATAAAGTTGACTGAGGAAGAATGCACGGTTCTGTTTTTCTAGGTACTATATGAACTTAGAGGGACTGAGTTGGATTTTGGCAGGAGCTTGTACTGAGACCACAACTGGAATTTAATAAGAGACCATTTGAAGGGTAGATCTACAGGATGAACTGGGTTGTAGACTCAGCACTTTCTCAGGCACCATTTCTCATCTCATTGGCGTGGGCACCACATGTATAGGAAAACCAAATGTGAATGCATTGTGTCTGATCTGCCCTGCCTGGCTGGCATTGGTATTTGGAGGAAATTTTGGATTGATTAGCTTAGTTCTGTCAGTGACTTTTATAAAGTGGTTGGATTAGTTAACAAGTGTGAGAATAGACATCGATCTAGCTATCTATCCTCTATTTGGATCATCTATCAATATCTGTCTATATAGCAAGATAGGAACATTTGTCAGTAGTCAAGTAGTACTTAAGGGCTTGACAATGCAGAGCAGTTTGTTTACCTTATTCTTATCCTCTGTGGATTAATCATTTTAATATCCACTGATTCATTTCATACCTACAAATATGTATTAATTTACATTTCTCCCAGAAGCAG
This sequence comes from Puma concolor, assembly GCF_028749965.1. NCBI lineage: Eukaryota > Metazoa > Chordata > Mammalia > Carnivora > Felidae > Puma > Puma concolor. The sequence continues at coordinate 25,411,785 of NC_141681.1, read as the reverse complement.
ATCCTGAGACAAGGAGTGAAATGCAAGTAGTTTATTAGAAAGGTGAAAGGAAATGAGGAAGAGACACAGGGAAGGACATGGAGCTATCAGAGAATGTATTGTTAAGTCAGTCACCCTGATGGGGGAGTAGAGATTAATCCTATAGGAAAAATCCAGGAAAACTATATGCAACACATACCTCACAAATCGCCTACTTGCTGGTGGAAAGAGCTGGTATATTTGTACACCTTTTGGCATCAGGTAATTGTTGAGTTCTGCTCTTGGGTGGTTGTTAATTCTTTTGCACTTCTGACCTACCCCAGCAGTGGGCAGAGTGACCTCCTGGTAAAAGTCCTGAGGCACAGACAATCAGGTAACTTTTATCTGGAGTATATGCAAAGTCCAAAGGCATGTGGGGAAGACACTGACGACATCAACTCCAGTATACTTAGGCTAAATATCTTAATGTTAATTATTTTTCCTAATTGATTATTCTGCCTTCAGAGTAAAGATCGAACCTACACAATAGTCTTCAATTAAATTTTTTGGCTCCCCAAAAATTCATTATAGTTTTTGTTTCTGTGTTGCTTAGCCTTGTATGTTTATAATAACGCATATCCTATCTGCCTTCTATAGCTAATATGTTTGGTACCCCCCTTTATATGTTCTAGCAATCTAGTGTATTTGTAAGGGGATTAACTATTCCAGTCCAACCTACTTCTTTCTCAGAATAATATAGAAAATTCCCTTTGAGATAAATACATTAGAACCACTTACTATCTCCGATAGTTATCGATTCTTTGCACATTCCAACTCCTGTCTTTTGTGTATATACTTTCATAATCTAATTAATTTCCTATATGTGACATTGTGCTGTATTTCTGTACTCTGCTGTAACATTTTCCTTGTAAACAGTTTGCTTATAGGTTGAGTCTGTAATTTGAAAATTAATAATACCATAAGATACATGCAATCACATTCCAAATACCATCCAATATAGATTGTTGTTAAATATCTGTAACCTTTTGCTTTACTCTGGTTTGATAACTTTTTATGCTTGATCTGCAGTTTTCAACCTGGGAATTTCTTTTATTAGTGGTTGTTTTTTGTTTTTTGTTTTTTGTTTTTTTGTAGTTGGAACTATTATTTCCTAGATTCCCTATATTTTTTCTATTTTACTTGAACATTTTCTCAAATTACTTCCTAAGGAAAGGTGTACTAATGGAAGTGTCTGAGTGCATAAGCCTGCATATATATGAAGACATATTTTTTCTTAATTTACATGTTTGATAGTTTACATTAGCATATAATTCTAAGTGGTACATTATAAATCGTTAAAACATTCAACACCTTTTTCTACTCTGTTCTAACATTATGGTTTCTTTGTAAGGGACTTACTGTTTCACTCCACACCAACCTCCATCTCAGAATAATTTAAAATGTTCCTTTTGTTCACTATGATTCTGAAATTTTGCAGTAATGTCTAGCCATGAAGCACTTCAGTTACTAGACAGGCCTTTTAATTCTGATGACGAATGTTCTTTGACTCTAGGGAAATCCTTTTTTTTTTTTTTTTTTAAATTCTCGAATCCAGTTTTTTTCTTGGTTCTCTTTTGGGATGATTAATAGCAAAATATATTTTAGATTTTTAATCTGTATTCTGTTCTCAAAATTTTTATGTTTATGATGAAGTCACAAGACTTTGTTGGCTTTGTCTTCCAACTTATTTTTGTCTTAATTTTAGCAGTTTTAACTTTTAAGACTTCTTTTTTGTTGTTGTTTTGTTACTTTTCATAACATTTTGTTCTCGCTTTCTGGATGCTTATATTAAAAAGTCTTTGAGAGCACAGGGACCAAAACAGGGAGGAAAAAAACCTGTTGAGGCTATGACAAAGAGATTCATTTGTTTATGGATCTTGACTTTTTTTTTGTTAATCTTCCTTGAAACGTCTGGTAAGCCCTGGAAAGTTATTATGCTTATGAGTGAGAATATAGCGCATGTTATTTGAAGCAAGGTAGTCAACAGAAAGATACCCTATTAGGTTAAGGAGGCAGGAAGCTATCCAGTATTCCTTTAGAACCCACCCCACTTTGTTCTTTTCATTTTGAGTATTAAGCCATTAAAAACTATTTTATGATTATTAGTATTGCAAGTAAGTTAAATATGTGTCCTCAATCTAGTTTTTTTGATCTAGTAGTTTTACATATTTAAAAGATAATCTTCCATTTTTTACCTGAGCTGGTCATGTTAGATTTCACCCTTCACAGCTTCTGCGGATGTGCATCTCATCACTCTTTGGTTATGGATCCTTCAGCAGAAATAAATATTGAGAAGTACTATGAGATAAGGAAACCTGGGGGCTGATACAGTTTCAGCTCCTCTTTTTAAGATTACAGTTGACCCTTGAACAATATAGATTTGAATGGTGGAAGCACACTTACATGTGGGTTTTTCAGTAAATAGAGAACAGTACTGTCAATGTAACTTTGCTTTTGTATGATTTTATTAATAACATTTTCCTTTCTCTAGCTTTATTTTAAGAATATATAATACATATAACATAGAAAATATGTGTTAATCAACTGTTATCAGTAAGGCCTCTGGTCAACATAAGGCTATTAGTCGTTAATGTTTTGAGGGGTGAAAACATAAGCATGAATTTTCAACTGCATGGAGGCAGGTACCCCTACCTCTGTGTTTTCAAGGGTCAAGTCTACTCATTTTAGAATTTTGAATTCCTCACTTTTTTGAGGTCAGTTTCTTAATTTGACAAAGGACAGTAATAATACTTGCCTACTTCATCGGGATTTTCTGTACCAAAAATTATATGAAACTATTTGGAACACTTTTAATATGGTGCACTAAATTAGGGATATAAAGGTAAATAAAATACAATCCCTCTGAAAGAGCATGATACATTCCACCTTAGAAGACCATCAATAATGTCAGAATAGAGAGCAATAAATGTTATTAGGAAGTAATATTATTTCAAGCAGTTATCACTTACAGAAATTTTATCGTTGGCAATCTACTTACTATAGGGAAAAATATCCTTTTTTAAACTGATTTCCTTTGGGAGAATGTTTCACTGTGTGTATAAGTAGATAAGTATAGCCTCAAAAAAGTAAAAGCATTTGCTCAAAGTCAAACATCAAATAAGTGATAGAAGTAGTACGTAAAAATAATTCTCATTAAATCCTTCTTTCTTGCTTCCTCATGGAAGCTTTACAAGAGCATATTATATTTCAAAAGAAAATTTGCAAGATTTACAAAATGTGTTACAGAGTAGACAGGAAAGAATAAGCTCTAAAGAGCAAACGCTTGTCATAAAATGAAATGAAATTTATATTTAAAAAAACTCATCAGTTGATTAGTGAGTTTCTTTAAAATAATGTCAAATATAGATGTCAGGTGAATTTCTTTCATGATGATCATCATGACTTTTCTAGCTAGGAAAGTAAAATTGGAAAATCAGGCTTGCAACCAGGATGATCTGATGATTCAGACTATAAGAAAAATAGAATAGCATTAGCTAAAAGCAGAAAGCTGCTGTCCCTTCACTTCTTAAATATGAATCCTATCATTAGAGATTATATAGGATCATGTGCATGGATATCAAAACGGGAATAATTTATAAAGACAGGTGTATTATCATGAAGATTCACCTTCTGCATTCTCCAGGAACAGCATCCAAAAAAATCATCATGAGCAAAATCTCCAGAAAATGAGAATTATAATAATCCTGGCTTGAAAATCAGAAGCATTTACGTATAATGAAAGTCTTTGTGCTGATCTTTACCCATAGACTGGCTAGGTTTATTTTAGCAGGGAAAGTAAAAGAAATAATAGTTTCAACCTCTACAAATAATCCAGGAAAAGATGAAAATTCAGGTGTTTAGTTGAATATGATGTAACATTTTGCTAACTATCTTGGAAGTGGACCATTATAAAAACAATGATGTAAATTACTGGATCCTAGTTGCTACTGTGAGAAAACTTACTAGTTTGACAGTGGTGATTCTTTAAATAACTGGCATGTTATGGTATGATTTCAGATAGTTCTGATTACTAGAGTGCTAACACATTTCTGTACTGAAATACCCCAGGCAAAAGGAAGAGGCATCAGGTAATTAGAAATAATATTCTGCAATCCAGAGTGGCACACTCTACAAGAATTTGTAGAATTCTTTTAATGGTTTAATGTTGATAATCAAGTAATGTGCATTGTAGGGCAAAGAGAATATGATTGGATTAAAAACAACCTGAATTTCGGGGTGCCTGGGTGGCTCAGTCGGTTAAGCGTCCAACTTCAGCTCAGGTCATGATCTCCTGGTCCCTGAGTTCAAGCCCCACGTTGGGCTCTGTGCTGACAGCTCAGAGCCTGGAGACTGCTTCCGATTCTGTGTCTCCCTCTTTATCTGCCGCTCCCCTGCTTGTGCTCTCTCTCTGTCTCAAAAATAAATAAAAACATAAAAAAAAACCCTGAATTTTAATGTCAATGCTGTTCTTTAATCAGGTAATTGATTGGGTCTGATCATACCTATTGCCTTATTTTACCTGGTGAGGGGATTGAAATACTTGTCCCATAAGATTCCTTTAAGCTATAATATTCTAAGACCAACTCTATAATCTAAATGTCAGTACCATTTGTTGTAGATTCTTCCAGTGATAACTCCCAATGAATCATGAATTCGGGTAGCCATAAAGTTATATATTCTCCCTCACATTTACTCTTGGCTTGGCAACATTACTGTCTTTGGGCAGTGGGAACATCAGCAAACATGTTGCAAGCAGAGGCTTAAAAGCTACTTATGCCTTATGTCTTGCCTTCTTGGAATACGAAAGAAATCCTGTCCAGGTTACTGAAGGATAAGAGACTGACATGGAATTATCTGAGGCACCTTAGCTGATAACCACGACCAACTGCCAGACCTGTGAGTGATGCCTTCTTGAACTTCGGAGCCATGTAGGCATGGTTATATAGATCAAGCCTAGGCAAAACCAGCAGAGAAACCACTAAGTTAATTGAGAATATCATAGGAAATAATCAGTCATTGTTTAAGACACTAACTTTTAGCTTGCTACAGAGCAATGAATATCTGACACACCATTCAAAAAGGATTTCCCACAAATAGAATACTGGGCTATTTCTAAATTTAGATGAGACCATTTTTTTTTTTGATTACTAGAATATGAGCAGTAAGAGCAAGTGAGCAAGCTTGCTCATCACTACATTGCTAGCACTTAATACAGTGTTAGCATGCATTAGTTATATATTACTACATGACAAATTACCCCAAACCTTGTTATTTTAATACACCTTCTATGTATTATCTCACAGATGTTTTGGTTTAGGAATTCTGGGATGTCATATCAGCGTCCTCTGTTTCCGAGTCTTACAAAACTAAACTGCAGTCACTATACTGAGGAGGATTGTGGTCTTATCTCAAGGCTCAAGTGGGGAAAGATCTGGATCCAAACTTAGTACCAAGGTTGTTGGCAATGTTCAGCTCCTTGCAGGCTGTTGGCCCATTATGGCCAACCATCCTTTGCCATATGGACCTTTCCAACATGGCACCTTGCTTTATCAAAGCCAGAAAGAGAGCGTGCCAAGGAGATGGAAGACTTAGTACTGTGTGACTTAAACATGGGAGAGACACCTTATCACTTTTTCTGTATCCTGTTTGTCAATCTCTAGGTATAACCTTCACTCAAGGGCAAGGAATAACATAAGGATATAGATTCCAAGAAGGAGGGATCATTATGGGTCATCTAAGGAATCTTCCTATTATTGGTCCATAGTAAATGCTGAATAATTTTTTGAAAAGGTGAATACATAATTGAATAAGAAACCATGTTTTGATCAACAAATATGTGTCAGGCATTGTGTTATGTGATGGTGATACTTAGGTGATATTGACCCTGCATTTCAGAGCATACAGTACAGTATGGAAGACAGAGTTATAAAATTTAGTGCAATACAATAAAAAATGCTATATATCTGTGGAATACATAAACTAAAATGGAATTTAAATAGAAAATAATTTTCTTGGATAAGGATAGAATTTTTTAAGAGTCTGATAACAGAGTTACGGTTTTAAGGATGATGCGTCCTTTTCCATCTCTAGAGTTGGAAGGAATGGAGAGAAGTACTTTTCACATACAGTAATGTTATAAGGGGTGTGTGTGTGTGTGTAGCAAAGAGTGAGGGACAGACAGATAATTGGATTAGCAGGAATTTTCCCCCTGGTTTTTCCCAAACAGTATATGCTCTCCTATAAAGTTTGTTGAAGAATGACCTGTCCCATAGTCTTTAATTGACCCAGTGAAGGTTTATAAAGAAGGCAGATAGCCCAGTTGATGAGAAGATAGTATACAGATGCAAAGAGGAACCCAGGTGTAATTGATTGCACAGTTGCCCTTATCTCCAGAATTGTTCAGGTTAATTACACATTGGAGAAAATTGAGTAAGTTAGAATCTTTGAGCAAAACTGTTCTAAAACCAGTCCTTTCAGATGGAAAAGAGGAGGTCCTTTGACACCAGGGCATTTTTAAGGATGGGTTGTGGAGGAGAATTTAATGATGTGTAAACTTTCACATCTGTTGACAGTTGCTCTCCACTGATATCACAGAGAGCAAAATGAAAGTGTGACTTTTAAAATGAGCCTTCCGAAGGATTTATTAAAATTATGAAAAGAAAGTGCATAAAGCTATCGAAGTGTCATCTGGGAAGGACTCTCTTACTATATTTTGTATTGGATAAATGATACTGGTAAAAGTAGATTTAGAATATTCGAGAGCATGACTCAGATTCATAACCAAATTCAAATCCTGGATCTATGAGTTTTTAGCTACCGGCCTTGGGGTAAGTCCCTTAACATCTATGGGATTAAGAACCGTCATCTATAAAACTAGGATATAACTACTAACTAATTTGTGTTAGGAAGTCACTGAGAATTACTGTAAAAATGCTTTGATTTAATAGGCATTTGTGTTTCTTTGCTTTTTTGCTGTATGACCAAAGATGTGGGGAAATGTATCTCAGAATTCTCCCTGTCTTGGCCTCTTCATATACTTCACAATTTACAGTGTTGTCTTTTGCAGTGTTGTCACTTGGCCAAAAATCCATTATCAAGAACATCCCCCAAAACCTAGATTGACTCTAAGTCAAGGCAGCAAAGGTGATTATATCCCAAGATCTCCAACACTAGGTAAGTCCTGAGTTGCATTATTGAGATGGTGATACAAAGAGATGACCTACCTAATCCAAGAGAGACCCACTGAGTATCCAATCATGGGTGGCCAATATTGTAATTTTCCAAGAACAGGTATACTAAAAGTTTGTCTAGACCATAGACCCTGAAACCAGTTTATGGGAAGTGACATTGGTTCTGGTGCCTTAGAGGAAGAGGTTATGTATTCATACTCTAGATGTCAGAATTGTGCTGCTTGACATCTTAAACAGCACATGTCTGGCTAAGAGAAAAACTCAGCAGTAGCAGATAGAAAGTATCTAGGTTCAGGATATGGGGTAGGGCAAGGGTGAGTGAAGGTGGAGAAACTAGAACCACCTGAAAGTCTTTGAAGGAAACCTGATCTTATAAGTAGAACATCATTTCTGAAGGCAAAGGCAAGAGACCATGGTAATAAATCAATCAAATAGTGTTACAAAATGTATATGCATAATGGTCATAGTTTAAAATGAATGAGATGTACCAGTGGATAGCAAAGTAGGGGGAAGAAGGCATTTTCTTCCAATTTCTCATAGTGTCCAGTCTCACAGTTAACATTTTTAGGCAGAAAAGTTTAAAAAACCACAAAATTGATAATTACTAATGAAAAGTTCTTGCTAGTAAAATCTTCCTTAGAAACTGCCCCCAGAGGGTACCTGGATGACTCAGTTGGTTAAACATCTCACTTTGGCTCAGATCATGATCTCACAATTTTGAGAGTTTGAGTTCTCCATCGATGAGCTCAAGCCCCACTTCCATTAAGCTTGTGCTCTCTTAGGGTATACATGAGTCCTGCTTCAGGTAAACATTAACCCCCCTTCGGGTGAGCCTGAGTTCTCTGTTTCTCTCTCTCTCTCTCTTTCTCCCCACTCATGGTATTCTCTCTCTCTCTCTCTCTGCCCATTGCTCACTTGCACCCTGTCTCTCAAAAAACAAACAAAAACACCTGCCCTCAATGACCATGAGCCCATAATTCTTGGTTCTTTTTTCCTCTTCCATATACAGCTTTGTAGACCTTCTACTCTGTGCCGTTCTCCCATCACCACCACCACTAACACCCCCACGCTCATAATCTTCTGTCACCCAGGCTTTTTGCCTCACATTCCTTAACCACTACATGTATTATAGTTTCAGGATGTCTCATCATGTACCTGTCTTTGTCCAGAAAATGGACAAGAAGTCAGATATCCTGATTCTGCTACTTCCAGTTTCCTTAACTTTTCTGATTTTCAGTTCCATATGAATCAAGTATATAGTTATTGCATACCCTGCATCTGAAAATTGTTGCAAGGGATGATCGAGAAGGCTGTGTATGAGGAAACTGTAAAATGTCTAGGATAGAGCAACAATGAAATGATGGTCAATTATTACTGTTAAGGCTGATGTTATTAGTACTATAGCATTATTATCATAACTATTACTATCCCTGCTTTCCTTTCTAGACTCCAAGCTTCTTGAGGACAGAGCTTTGGTTTTCCTTATACATGTCTTGCTCATTACCTAATGTGGGACCTAAATGTATAAGGTGACCAAACATTTTCAAGTCAAACCAGATTTCATGGATTCTGAGAATGAAGCAACTAATTGAACATTAGCACTCTGGGTTGTTATGTGGAGCCAAAGTTTGAACATTCTTTTTTTTAAAAATTTTTTTTTTTAACGTTTATTTATTTTTGGGACAGAGAGAGACAGAGCATGAACGGGGGAGGGGCAGAGAGAGAGGGAGACACAGAATCGGAAACAGGCTCCAGGCTCCGAGCCATCAGCCCAGAGCCTGATGCGGGGCTCGAACTCACGGACCGCGAGATCGCGACCTGGCTGAAGTCGGACGCTTAACCGACTGCGCCACCCAGGCGCCCCCAAAGTTTGAACATTCTTGACTGGAAGTCCACCTTGTATTCAGATTTGCTGAGCATCTTCATAGAATTCTCTTGCTTTTGAAGGCAAGCCCGGGCTAGAGGATGCAGAAAGAGTCATACTTTACCTATTAGGCAGTGGAGGACAGTATTACAGTTCATCATCACACACAGGTCCCCTGGGCTGTCGAGGTAGAGATAGAAAACACACATAAGCAACTCTCCAAGCCAATAATTCAGTGGTCCTTTTTATTGATAATTATCTCTTACGTATCTGAATAAGCTTAGGCTTCTGAAGGTGTAAAAAATGCCCTGGAGGTATAGCTAGCAAAAATTAACACTCCACTGCACATCCTAATTAGAATTTAATTAGGGAATTAAAAAAAAATGCCGAGCACATGTTTTTAGCAAGTGCATAATCACTGACTTATTGCTTGTAGGTTTTTTACATATTTTTCATTGTAAATATCCAATTATAATTGTCATTTAGGTCAGACTTTAAGAATTCAAAGTCTTATTCAAAATAATGAGAATTTGTTTCTTTAAGCATAATGTCCTCTAGTATAGTTTTTATATCTTTTAATTTACTATGTATTCTACCCAATTCCTTCTCCTAACATAGAGTCTGGGTGGTGTTCTCCTCATGATGTGATGTATTACTCTTCAACAAAGCCCTGCATCTTGTATTTACAACTAGTGCATATGAGAAAAAAAAAAAAAAAGTGACAGCCGCATCTGTGTTCTTGTTCCTGAGAGATTTGTAACAAACCATGATTGTAAAACTGCAGTCTCTTTTTCATAGTGAATGTTGTGTGTGTGCCTCCAACTCTGACCAAACTTCTGGAGTGATTTATAGCACATCTGTTTTGACCTGCCCCTGATAATATTCAAATTAAAGTCACAGTTGGAAAAGAAAGTGGCCTGTGCCATATGAGTTACACTAAAGGTATAGAAACCATTCCAAGCTTGATTTGTGACCACTGCCATCAGCTTTGAAAAGCCACAGCTGATGGAGAATAATGTCTGATGTTGATTTCTTAATCACACCACCATTATGGAAATAATACGTTGCAACAGTGATAATCATTACCCCTTTCTGATGGTATTTCAGTGCCTTTTACAGCCACTTCTAATGACCATTGAACTGTTTGGTCTAATGAGTGAGAAGACTCCAACATCTTTATTCAAAAGTCACTAATGATAATTGCCACCTATCACCCCGTTCTCCAGAGCCCAGAACGTATGTCCACTGAATCCCATTATCATCCCTGCAGGGCCCCATCCCAATCTTACTCGACTCAAGTAATTAGACCTAATTTATATCTGATCCAGTGAAGGCTGTAGTCATTTTTCTCAAATTCATGTTTTCTGTTGGGTCTGCATATCACCCAATGCTAGAAAAAATTTTAAAGTTTTTGTTGAAAACTCATACATATGATTAGTGACAGCTTTAATGTCAGCAAATCAATGAAAAATTCATAACTATTTTCATTTTTATAGTATGGAGTGATGGTTAAGAGCAAGGCCTTTTGTAGCAACGTGGATGGAACTGGAGAGTGTTAAGCTAAGTGAAATAAGTCATACAGAGAAAGACAGATACCATATGTTTTCACTCGTATGTGGATCCTGAGAAACTTAACAAAAGATCATGGGGGAGGGGAAGGAAAAAAAGAGAGAGGGAGAGAGCCAAACCACAAGAGACTCTTAAAAACTCAGAATAAACTGAGGGTTGATGGGAGGTGGGTGGGCACCTGTTGGGATGAGCACTGGATATTGTATGGAAACCAATTTGACAATAAATTTCATATTTAAAAAAAAGCATCAGAAGTGTAGTAGAATTGGCTTTCAAATTTGGTTCCATCTCTTAGTAGCTATTGCGATCCCAGGCAGTTCAACTCTGAAACTCATTGTTGTGTCTCTAAAATGGGAATAAGAATAGAGCTTACTTGGGGCACCTGAGTGGCTCAGTTGCTTAAGGGGCCGACTCTTGAACTCTTGATTTCAGCCTCAGGTCATGATCCTGGGGTTGTGAGATAAAGCCCTGTGTTTGGTTCCACACTAAATGTGGAGTCTGTTTAGAATTCTCTCTCTCGCCTACCCACTTTCTCTCTCATTCTCTCTCTCTCAAAATAATAAAGAATAGAGCTTTCTTGATACAATGGCTATTAGTATTAAACTGAAATGTTATATTATCATCACAGTTATTACCATTATTCTCCTTTATGTAGATGATTATTATCTACATAATTCAGTTATCTTCATAAATTCCAGTTATCAGAATAAGCACATGATTGGGATTCCCTCAGTGTGAAACCGTAATCCAGATGTGGACGCAGAGTGGATTGTGTGCATCATTGCTATGGGTCTACCGTGTGGAGCAACTGACCCTTAACCCTCTCTTCTTGACTTACGTGACATGAGGTAGAGGAGGTGGCAAACGGTTGAAAAACACAAATGTAGTGGCAAAGGAGGGAAGCAGCTGGTGCTTATTCTTTCTTAGGTTTACAAAATTGATATGAAGGAGATAGGAACATTTGTACTGCGTAGCTAAATAAGCTAACCTTACAGAGGTGAATGAAGTCTAACTGCAAAGAACTAGTAAGTGGTAGAATGGTGGCGCTCCTTCTAAGTCTTGGTTAAAGCTCCATAAGCTATGTGACCTTTTGAAGAATTCATGAAGTACAATCAGGTTAAAGTATATATTGAGAGATGAACCAAAGAATGTATAGAGGAAAGCAACAATAATATATGCTGCATAAAATTCCCAGGTGTTAGAGGACATCAGAAACGAGAATGTTTCTTTGTGTTTTCTGAAACCTAAAAACAGTGTTGTGAAAATGGCATATGAAAGTAGGAAATTCATCTTGTGACTGTATTTTGTATTGATCAGATTGAAATTTAATACATGTGCCCATTTTCACATGTACACACAGTAAGAAAAGGTGAATATTTTTGGAAAATGGAATATGAGGACATAATGACATAAGAGCTATGTAGTGTTAGAGATTAAACAGTTTCCCTTCTAGATGTTTTTTCCATGATAATTTTCATGACAGAAGGTTATTGCAAAGGGACATAGATATATCCCCAATAGTCTGAAGTTAGAAACAAAGACATGTTTTCAAATAACATTCACATTTCAGATGATTAATTGTAAACTGTAGTTCTCCCTTCAGGAAAATATTAAGACGTGGCTAGGAAACAGTGATACATCTGTAACAGTAATTCAGCAGTAATATGTTAATTATCATTTTATAGGTACAAAAGATTGTGACATTGTGGCAATATATTGCCTCCTCCCATCAAGAGATGGAGCTTACTTCCTACCACATAAACTTGGCTGGCTTTGTGATGTTCTAATCATGTGAGAATTCTCACGTAAAGCCTCCAGAAACCTTGCAGCTTCTATTCTGGCTGCTCTTGAACTACTTTAACTGCCATGCGAACAAGCCAAGGCAAGCCTGGTAGGGGATGAGAGACCACATGGAGAGAGGTCCCATCCTTATGGCAGCCATCCTTCTCTAGGCATATCGTGGACCATCCACCCCCAGGTACCCCACCAAGTGACCACAAATCTAAAAGCCTAGCTGGTATCAGCTAAGCCAGGACCAAACCTGAAAAACTGTCTATATGATCTCAACCTAATCTGCTGATTTACAGAATCATGAGCTACATAAATAGGTGTTGATTTAACTCACTAAGTTGTGGGGTGGTTTGTTATGCAGCAAATGCTGACTGATAAAAATTAGTCATAACTATCGCAATGTCCTAGTTTTGTGAAATGCTTGCTTAGTATTTTGAGCTACTTGAGGAATTTTTCACAACTTTGCTACAGAAATATTTTTATTTCATTTTTGAATAGATTGCATTCACATGATTCAAAATTCAAAAGTTACAAAAGGATACAGAATAAAATTCTCCTTCTAGTGTGTATCCCCTAAATACGCCTTTTTATTTTACCCAGAGGGAAATTATGTTATCAGCCTCTAATGTATACTTCCAAAGATATTTTAACCTTATAAAACATGTGTTTGTTATATGATACACATATTCTGTACCCATCTTCTCTGAGATGTCTTCTAGGCTAACTACTTCAAGTAATGACTTGTTAATTACCTTTTACTAAAATTTAGACTTGTTTTTAGAGCATTTTTAGGCTCACAGAAAAATGGAAAGGAATAGAAATTTCCCATTTGTTCCTGCTCTCATCCAGTTTTAACCTTCCATATTATCAATATCCAACCCCACCCCCCCCCCACGAGATTGGTATATTTGTTACAACTGATGAATTTACGTTGACCCATTGTAATCAGCCAAAGGGCACAGTTGATACTGTGTTTTACTCTTGGTGCTGTATATTCTACCAGTTTGGACAAATGTGTAATGATATGTTTCCTTACTGTGGTATTATATAGAGTATTTCCACTGCTCTAAAAACCTCTGTGCTCTGCCTATTCATCCCTTTTCCCACCTCCATTCCCTAATGTCTGGCAACCACTCATCTTTTCACCATCTTTATAGTTTTTCCTTTTCCTCGACATCACATAGTTGGAATCATACAGTATGTAGCCTTTTCAGGCTGATTTCTTTTACTTAGTACCATACATTTAAAGTTCCTTTATGTCTTTCATGGCTAAATAATTCATTTCTTTTTAGTGTTGAATAATACTCCATTGCCTGGATGTACCACAGTTTATCCATTCACCTGTACAAGGACATCTTGGTTGCTTCCAAATTTTGGCTGTTCCAAATAAAAATGTTACAAATATGCTTGCACAGGCTTTTGTGTGCACGTAAGGTTTTAAAACCTTTTGGTAAGTACCCAGGAGCACAATTTCTATGTCATAGGGTAAAAGTATGTTTATTTGTGTAAAGAAAGAAAAGAAAAGGAAAAGAAAAGAAACCTCTGCCAGCTTGTCTTTGAAAGTGGCTGTACCATTTTGCATCCCCATCAACAATGTATGAGAGTTTCTCATGCTTGGTCCACATCCTCACCAGCATTTGGTGTTGTGAGTACTGTGGATTTTGACCATTCTGATGGGTGAATTTTACCTCATTATTGTTTTAATTTGCATTTCACCAATGACATATGATGCGAAGTATCTTTTTATATGCTTATTTTCCAGTTGTATATTTTCTTTGATGAGGTGTCTGTTAACATCTTTGACCTGTTTTTCAATCAGGTTGTGGTTTTCTTACTGTTTTAACAGTTACTTGTATGTTTTAAATAATAGTCCTTTTTCCAGATACTTCTCTGAGGATATGGCTTGTCTTCTCATCTCTTGACATTGTCTTTCACAGAGCAGAAGTTTTTAATTTTAATGAAGCTTAGCTTATTATTTCTTTCATGGGTCATGCTTTGTTGCTATATCTAAAAATTCACCACCCTTCCTAAGGTTTTCTAGGTTTCCTCCTATTTTATCTCCTAGGAGTTTTATAGCTTTGTGTTTTCCATTTAGGTTTGTGATCCTTTTGAGTTAATTTTTGTGAAGGATGTAAGGTCTTTGTCCAGGTTCATTTTTTGTATGTGGCTGTCCACCTGATCCATTGCTATTTGTTGAAGAGGCTATCTTTGCTCCATTGTATTGCCTTTGCTCCTTTGTTAAAGATGAGTTGACTATGTTTATGTAGGTCTATTTTTGTGTTCTTTATTCTCTTTCATTGATCTCTTTGTCTATGCTTTCACCAATACCACAGTATTTTGATAAATGTAGCATTATTGGGTATATGAAAGTTGGAGAGTGTCAGTGTTTTAACTTCATCATTTTTCCTTAAATACTGTGTTGTCTATTCTGGGTCTTTGTCCTCTCCATATATGCTTCACAATTGTTGTGTCACTATCTATAGATAACTTTGTGGAATTGTTATTGAGGTTGCGTGTAATCTATAGATCAAGTTGTGAAGAACTGACATCTTGATAATATTGTTCCTATCTATGAACATGGAATATCTCTCTCTTTTTTACGGTGTTCTTTGATTTTGTTCTTCAGAGTTTTGTGGTTTTTCTTATATCCATTTTGAACATATTTTGCTATATTTATATCTAAATATTTCACAAATTGGGTGCCAACACAAGGGAGATTTAAAAATTTACAAATTTCACTTGTTCATTACTGGTATATAGGCAAGTGATGAACTTTTATAAATTAACCTTGTATCCTGAAACCTTGTTTTAATTGCTTATTCCAAAATTTCTGTGTATGTGTATATTTGTATGCATGGGTGTTTCTAGCCTTTCAGATTTTCTGTTTAGATGGTAATATTATTTAAAAGAAAGACAACTTTAGTTTTTCTTTTCCCCAGTAAGAATACCTTTTATTTTATTGTCTTGCCTGTTATATATTAGCTAGAATTTCCAGTGTAATGTTGAAAAGGAGTGATTAGCAGTGATATCCTTGCCTTGTACCTCACCTTACAGGGAAAGCTTTAAGTATTACACTGTTAAGTATGATGTTAGCTGTAGGCTGTGTGTGTGTATTCTTTATAAAGCTGAAAAAGTTCCCCTCTATACCTAAGTTACTGGGAGTTGTTATCATGAAAGAATACTGGATTTATTTCAAATGCTTTTGCTGCATCTACTGATGTAATCATGTCATTTTTCTTTTTTTCCTGGTTGCTGGGATGGATAACATTAATTGTTTTTCAAATGATGGATCAGCTTTGCATATCTGAAGTACCATTTGGTCACAGCATATATTTCTTTATATACATTGTTGGATTAAATTTACTAATATTTTATTGAGGATTTTTACATTTACCATGAGGGACATTGGTATGTAGTTTTCTTAAGAATTCTTTGCCTGGTATTGGTATTAGGGTATTCCTGAATTCATTGAATGAGTTAAGATGTATACATCTGCTTCTACCTTCTGAAAGAGATTATAGATATTTAATATTATTTCTTCCATGAGTGTTAGGTATAATTCACCAGTATATACATATGGGTCTCCTGCTTTCTGTTTTGGAGGGTTATTAATTATTGATTCAACTTATTTAATGGATCCGTAACTATTCTGATTGTCTCTCTCTCTCTCTCTCTCTTTTTTTTTTTTTTTTTGAAGTTTATTTATTTTCAGACAAAGAGAGAGAAAGAGCATGAGCAAGCTGGGGGAGGCAGAGAGAGAGGGGGAAAGAGAGAATCCCAAGCAGGCTCTGGGCTGTCAGTGCAGAGTCCATTGCAGGGCTCCATCTCATGAACTGTGAGATCATCACCTGAGCTGAAATCAAGAGTCAGATGCTTAACTGACTGGGCCACCTAGGGTCCCCTGATTGCCTATTTCTTGTGTGACTTTTCACAAATTGTGTCTTTGAAGAAATTGGTTCATTTAATCTAGGTTATCAAATTGTGAGCATAAAATTAATTATTCCTTTATTATCCTTTTAATGTCCATAGGTATGGTAATGATGCCACTTCTTTTCGTTTCTGATATTAGTAATTTATGCCTTCTGTTTTTCTTAGTTAACCTGGCTACATTTAGGACTTTGTTAAACAAGGTTTATCTTTTTCATTAATTTACAACCTGACTCCCAAAGAACTCCTGATCCTCCTTAGTGGCTTTCATTTTTTATAGCAATGCCACTTTCTAATTTATTATATATAATATTTATCACAGTTAATATTTACGTACATCCTCAAAACTTCCATGAGGAAAAGGGTAATTTTGTGTCTTTTTTGTATATACTTAGACCACCTGGTATATTTCCTGCACATAATCTGTGCTCAATCAGTACTTGTTAAATCAATGACCACATCCTAAAGGTGAAAAAATGTCTTAGGAGAAACTTCACTTAAAAAATCAAAGCTATTGTTTAATATCATATTCAGAGTAAGTATGTATAGCTTTGATTCATTTATTCAAGTAATATTTACTAAATTTAAGGTAATGTTTCTTGGTGCTATGAGGAATAAAATTAAATAGATATGATCTTTTCTCTCAAATTGATAGATTGAAACTGATGGGAGTGATAGGTATATCATAAACTATCTTCCACATACTAGGATATTAATTGACTTCTGATACAAAGCTGCTAAAAAGCATTTATACTAATAATTCATTTAATTAGAAAAAGGTAAGTAACATAATTGTAAGTATCATAATTGCTTCTTATTCAGTAGAAATATAATTGCTTTTTATTGGAATAATGGGGGCTTTTTATAGAGGAGAGGGTAGCATGCAGTTTGTACTTTGAAGAATATGTAGAACTTAGTTAAGTTACAAGGAAGGGAAGTTGGCTGTTGAGGAAAGAAATTGTGGTACTAAAGATGAAGGCAAGTCCAGAGAGGAGGCTGCTAAAGGTGGGTCGTAGAGGACCCTAAAAACTAATTTAACACATGGATCTGATGAACATTGTCCCACGTGTACTTTTTGTAAGACACAGTGCTCAGCATGACACCTTGAATATGGCTAATTAACAACCTTTCATCATGTTAATGAAAATGATCTTAATTGCTTTAGGGACATATGGTCACTTCACTATGGGATGTCTTTTTGTTTTTAAGGTCTTCCTTTATTAGAAAAATGTGAAATACAGGGATATGTGTGTATTATTATACTAATTTTTTAAACTGAGTATTAATAATATAAGTGAAATCGTTTGATTTCAGAAAATGAGATTAGTAAAGTCATGGTTAAGCTGACCAGTTGAACAGCATTTGTTATATATAAATGGTCTTTGAGATAGTATTCTCTGAAAAGAGTTGATTTGCCCATTTCCTATTATAGTGGAGATTCTACTTTTGCTGTTGGTCCTTTGGGTAACCACATTCACTGTTTTCAGAACTGCTTCTAAAGGACAAAAGTTGTTTCTCTCCTATATTCAGGGAATGTGCTGACCAAGCTGATGAACAAGTACAACGCCTTTTGTTTTTAGAGTCCTAAGCTATAGCAGTAGCATCCAGGTATATGGCAGTACTTGCAAATGAAAGAGAGCAAATGCAATGAGGTCACAGAAGAGGAAGAAAACCTCATTTCCAAAGTATCTTGTTTCAAACTTGGAATGGTTCTTCCGTTAAGGTAACAGTTTTTCAAGGTGAAATCTTCTAACACTCTTCATTAGATAGTTAGAACTAGAAGGATCATTGGAAATGAATTGGTGTAGCATTTGTCATGTGGAATGGAAGGAAAGAATTGTTCAAAAAGATGACCTGGCTTAGCCCAGTTCAGAGAATATGTTGCTGGTAGAGCTGGAAGGAGTAATAGCAACATTATCCTTGAGGGTGAATGGGCAATGAGAAGAGGGTGCTTCCATTCTCAAGTTGACTTTAAGAAATGCAGAAGAAAATTGAGGAATGCTAAGGTAAAGGTTTCAAGATTAAAGTCATGAATAGGGTTTTGGTGCAAAGTATTTTAAGGACAAGATAAATAAAAGTGTTTTAAAGTTTCATAAAGGGGCGCCTGGGTGGCTCAGTCGGTTAGGCGTCCGACTTCGGCTCAGGTCATGATCTCACGGTCTGTGAGTTTGAGCCCCGTGTCGGGCTCTGTGCTGATGGCTCAGAGCCTGGAGCCTGTTTCAGATTCTGTGTCTCCCTCTCTCTCTGCCCCTCCCCTGCTCATGCTCTGTCTCTCTCTGTCTTAAAAAAAAAAAAAAAAAAAAGTTAAAAGTTTCATAAAAATATGTTTACATGCATCCAAATTTACCCATTGTAAGTATATAGTTTGATGCGTTCTCAACAGTGAATATAGTCAGACAACCACCAAAAATATTAAGATTTAGAACACTCAGGTTGATCTTTGGTTTAAGATAATATATTTTCTTCTGTGCTTCAGTTTTGCCTCTGTAGAACTGCGATATGATAGAATCAAACAGTATATAGTCTTTTACATTTGGTGTCTTTTGCTTAACGTATTTTGAGATTTATCCACATTACATATACTAGAAGTTGATACATTTTTATTAATGAGTAATAGTCTTTTCTATGGACATACCACATTTTATTTATTCATTCACCAGTTGATAGCTCTTTGCTTGTTTACATATTTTTGGTAATTAAGTATAATGCTGCCATTAAAATTTGAATACCTCTCTGTGGAGATGTTTTCATTTCTCTGTAGCATATCCTTAGGCTGGACATTTTTAATTTATGTTTACTTTTCAAATGGGATTATTTATTAAGTTGTGACTGTTATTTATATATTCTACATTTATGTCCTGTGTCAGATACATTTTTTTCTCGTCTGTGGATTACCTTTATGTTTCTTTCTTTTTTTTTTTTTTAAAGTTTATTTATTTATTTTGAGAGAGAACAGGTATGTGTGCATGAGGTGGGAAGGAGCAGAGAGAGGAAGAGAGAGAGAATCATAAGCAGGCCCTGCATTGTCAGCACAGAGTCTGATGTGGGGCTCAAGCTCATGACCTGAGCTGAAAGCAAGAGTCATATGCTTAGCCAACTGAGACACCCAGGTGGCCCTGTTTCTTTTCTAATTATGTGTGCATCAGCAAAACTTTAAATTTTGATGAAGTTTGAATTTCTCTCTTGAGATTTGTTCCTTTTTATAATTCAAGAAATACTAGATTAGCCCATATCACAATTACTTTCTTTTATATTTTCTTCTAGAAATTTTATGGGTTTTGAATTTTGAATTAATTTTTGTACAAGGCTTTATAAAAGGGTCGAGATTTACTCCATATATACATTCAGTTACTTCACCATTAATTGAAAAGACTATTTTCTGTCTCTTTATTATTTTGATATTTTTGTATAAGATTGTGTTTGGACTCATAGTTCTATTTCATTGATTTATCTTCTGTCATTGTGCTAATACCAAAATATTTTAATCACTGTAACTTTATAGTAAGTCTTCACATCAGGATTAATAGTCCTCCAACATTGTTATTCTTTTATTTATTTATTTATTTATTTATTTATTTATTTATTTATTTTTATTTTTTTAATGTTTATTTATTCATTTTTGAGAGAGAGAGCACGAGCAGGGGAGGAGTATAGAGAGAGGGAAACACAGAATCTGAAGCAGGCTGCAGGCTCTGAGCTGTCAGCACAGAGCCCGACGTGGGGCTCGAACTCAAAAACCATGAGATCATGACCTTAGCCGAACCTGGATGTTCAAGCGACTGAGCCACCCAAGAGCCCCCGTTATTCTTTTTATTTAAATTATTTTGACTATTCTAGGTCTTTTAAATTTTCATAGAGATTTTTAGAATCAGATTCTTAAGTTGACTTTAAAATCATGCTGGCATTGACTGACTATGCACTGAAAGAGAGTTGTCCTTTTTAACATTACTAAGTCTTTCATTCTATGAACATGGTATATCACTCCATTAGTTTAGGTCTTAACTTCTCTCATTCCTGCATTTGTAGCTGCTAGTATACAATTTAGACATACTTTTATTAAACTTATTACTAAATATTTTACTTACTGATTTGTGATTGTACTTTTATTTATTGTAATTTTGTGCTTTTATTGATTGTGATTTTTAAAGGTTTATTTACTAGACAGAAAGAGTGCACAAACACAGGTGTATGTATGCCCCTTCCCCTCAGGGAGAGAGGGAGGAGCAGAAAGAGAGAATCCGAAGCAGGCTCCCCCGTATCTGAGTGGATCCCGATGCAGGGTCAATCTTAGGAACCATGAGATCATGACCTAAGGCAAAATCAAGTGTCAGGCACTTAACCAACTGACCCACCCAGCTACCCCTGTGATTGTGTTCTTTTTAACCCAATTTTAACTTTCATTTTTGAGTTGCTTGCTAATTGATTTTTGAATATTGATATGTACCCTGTGGATATGTGTATATAAAAATGTAACATGTGTTTTGTGCACACACTTTTTCTTAAGATGATTCATCACCCCAATTTGTGATCACTGATAAAAGCCTTAGGCACAGCATTGACTGAATACAAGCTTTGTATTATGTATGATAAAACTATTCTCAAATGAAGTACTATTAAAACAATAAGCACATTGAAAAAAGGCATATATACATTTTCCTGTGTTCTTGTTGAATACATAAAACACCAGTAATTTATCTTTTTTTTTTCTTGATGAGAGCACTTAGTCTACTCCCTTAGCAAATTTCATTTATGCAATATGTTATTATCAACTATAGCCACCATGTTGTCATTAGATAATCAAACTTTATTCATTTGTTTTTAATAACAAAGTATTTTTCAAGGAATATCACAAAGTTAACATGCAGTTTTAAATCTGGAATATATTCATAAGGCAGATAAAAGATGAAAGTAGAAGATAAAGGTATAAGACCTAGTCGGATGATTATTGAATTTCCAAAAATTATCTTTCAGTGAAAAAGGGAATATAAAGTCAATAACACAATGTCCCTGTTGTAAAACTGGAAAAGGTAAAATTGAAAAACTTGATGTCTGCATTAAGTGTATGATATAAACCTCTGAAGTTTTATATATGTGAGGAAAAATCTGGTTGATAAACCCTGTTATTAAATGCTCCATGGGGAGCAAGGCAGAAGCATGACTAGGAGGAAATAATAAAAAAGGAACTTAAAATAGATAAAGTAATAAAATTGTTTATTTATGTAATATAAGCATACTTTTCTATATAAATTAAAATAAACACTTGTAATGATGCTCATTATTTATATATTTACTTTTTCCTGGGAGCATGCTTCCAAATTCGACTCAGTCTTTACTCAAGTTCTAGGGTATATTGTTATTAATCTAGTTAACAAATGAGGACGTGGTTGTTTGAACATTTTTTTCACTTGTCACAGTTCACACACCTGGAAAAGGGTGGAGCTGAAGTACACCTAACCAGGCTAACTGTTGTATGTTGCTTTTCTCAACACTGTACCTATATTTCTTTTTTCAGTTTCCTTGGGCTAAATTGGCAGACAAATTTGTGGAATATGTAGTGTATACAGAGAGATGATTTGATACATAAACATTATGAAAGGTTTCCCCGTGATTTAACTAACACAAGCCTAGACTCAATTATGTGTGTGTGTGTGAGAGAGAGAGAGAGAGAGAGAGAGAACACACTGAAGTTCTACACTTGTAGCACACGTGAGGTACACAATAAAATGTTACTGGGGCGCCTGTGTGGCTCGGTTAAGCGTCGGACTTCAGCTCAGGTCTTGATCTCACGGTTGGTGAGTTCGAGCTCCATGTCGGACTCTGTTCTGACAGCTCAGAGGCTGGAACCTGCTTCGGATTCTGTGTCTTGGTCTGTCTCTGCCCTTCCCCCAGCTCATACTCTATGTATCTCTCAAAAATAAACATTTAAAAAAATTTGCAATAAAATGTTATCAACTTGTCACCATGTCATATATTAGATCCTCAGAAACTATTCATCTAACAATTAAACGTTTTTACCCTTTACCAATCTTTCCCTATTTCCACCACATCCTATGCTCTGGCAAACAAAGTTTTACTTTGTTTCTATGAGTACAACTATTTAAATTTAGATTGCAAATGTGATATCACACAGTATTTCTTTCTCTCTTTGTCCTGTTTAACTTAGCGTAATGACATCCAGATTCATCTATGTTGCTGCAAGTGGCAGAATTTCCTTATTTTTAAGACTGAATAATAATTCCTGTGTATGTGTGACACATTCTTGGTCCATTCTTTGCCTATTTTACTAATGCTTCAGTGAACTGGGAGTAGAGATATGGTTTTGTTTCCCATGGGTATATACCCAGAGCACGATTCCTGGATCATATGGTAGTTCGATTTTTAATGTCTTGAGGAACCTATATACTGTTTTCCATAGCAGCTGTGTGAGTTCACAATCCTCCCAGCACTATATAGTCTTTTCTCTACAATCTCTACTTTCTCTACTTTTCTCTACAATCTCCTAGCATTTGCTTTTTCTTTTCTTTTTGGTAATAGCCATCCTAACAGGTATGAAGTGCTACCTCAGTGTGGTTTTGATTTACATTTCCATGATGATTAGTAATGTGTTGAGAATTTTCATGTTCCTGTTGGCCATTTGTATGTCTTCTTTGGAAAAAAGTCTATTCAAGTCCTTTACCTATTTTTAAATAGTTTTGGGGTTTTTTTTGTTGTTTCTGGTATTGAGTTGTATGAGTTTTTTGTATGTTGATATGCTAAAATTCATCTTTTAGAAAGAAGTCTTTGTTGAGCAAGTAGATGGTGGATTATAGGTTAAAAATAAGAGCTAGTATGGTGAGTTAATACATTCCCAGAAGAAGTAGAGAAATGGAAAATATCCCTTAAGAAATGACACTAATAAAGGAATTAAAATAGGATTCTAAGATACTAATATGTAACAGTTGATTTGAAAGTAGAGGGGGGAGACATTGAGGATGATTTTTAGGATTCTAATTTGAATGACTATATTGTAATATCAAAACACGATATAGAGAAAATAGAAGTGGAGGAACAAATTCAAAAACTGTGTTTTGGAGGAGTGGGTAGAGGGTGTTTAATGAGTTCACTATTGGTCTTGTCAGATTTCAACTGCCCCTAGGTGTGTGTGTGATGATAGGCACTGCATAGTTGGAAGTGCCGAAACAGTGCATAGATTGAGGTGTCAATTTCCGGGTCATCAGCATAGAGGAAGCCATGGAAAGTACAAACAGGAATGTACACTGAACAAATACCAAGATGAAAAACCTAGAAGACCTTGCCAAAGTTAGCCCTGGGGGAAAATTCAGTGAAGATGTAGAAGACCAAATCTAAACATTAGGAGGAAGACAGAGAGGAACTTTTACTACAAAAGCAAATGAAGGGTTTTGAGAAGAGAAGTCAAGTTAGTCAATATGGTGGACTAAGCTGACTTCATATATCTCTTTTCTTGTGACAAGTCCACAGGTATGCTAGATAAAATGCATTTTAAAAATATTCAGTCAATTTTAGAGGGGCACCTGGGTGGCTCAGTTGGTCAAGCATCTAACTTAGGCTCAGGTCATGATCTCTCAGTTTGTGGGTTTGAGCCTCACGTTGGGGTCTGTGCTGAATGCTCAGAGCCTGGAGCCTGCTTCCTATTCTCTCTCACTCTCTCTCTGCCCCTACCTGACTTGCACTCTGTCTCTATCTCAGAAATGCATAAACATTAAAATTTTTTTTAAATATATTTATTCAATCTTAAAAACAAGAAGTCTCAGGGAACTAGAACTTAGAAGAAACTAAAACTTAAGATACAAAACATTTGGAATAAACAAAAAAAAGATTACTGTCTCCAAAAGAAAATCGCATTGTTTAAACACACTGTTCTGAGGTATCTGACCCAAATCTTTCATTGCCTTTGAGCTATTTTACAGTTCTATAAATTGAAAACAGATAACGATGCAAAATAACTCTTGTCTATAGACATGCAAGTTTATTCTTTCAGGGGAGGTTTAAATTGACTCCCCCTACCTGGTAGAACAAAACTAATTTTGCATCCCTATGTTAATTCATACCAAAGTTTCTTTATTCTACATAAGTGATTTCTTCTTTAATTTGTCCTTAGAACCTGCTGTAACTTATGTCATGTTTACTCATTAAA
The DNA here is from genome assembly GCF_028749965.1 of Puma concolor. Taxonomy (NCBI): domain Eukaryota; kingdom Metazoa; phylum Chordata; class Mammalia; order Carnivora; family Felidae; genus Puma; species Puma concolor. Next base: position 25,387,271 of record NC_141681.1, on the reverse strand, counting down.
CAATGGGTTAAATACAGCATTTAACACAAGTTTATTTTATATCCATGTGAGTCATAATTTTACCTTTCTTTTAAAAAACAATTATCCTTTTAGAAAGGTGAGATTTTTTCAGGGTCTCTTTGTGTGGATAGCAAAGACTTCTGTAATTGCTGCTCCTGTCATAAATGGATCTGAGATCTTGTCTCTCATCCTTGAAGAGAAATCAGTGCCCCAGACCTTGAGTATGTGACTCTGTAACATGTTGACTATTCACACTGGTCATGCTTGTGGCAAAGAAACTAGAGGAAAGCTAGTGCCATAGATGGAAAAAGAGACTGAGGTTTAGGAAAAAGAATCTCAGTGTACTCTATAACAAGGTGGTCTTGGGCATCTCAAGGTGAGAATAAACATAAAATCTGATTTCAGAATGTGAAAACATTTGCAGTGACAAATGCGAGACCATTCTGCAGGAGTGCATCCATGATCCGGGTGAATGGATTCCCAGAAAAATAGTTCCTCTGAAAGCTTACAGCCAAAAATTACTAGATACTGTAACAATCAGCAAAATTCAACCCCAAAATTAATGATGATGCAACAACCTCCAAGAGATTGTAATTCTTTGAATATCTCAAAATTTTTTTTTCTAGGGAGGAGAATTTGTGAGGCAAAAGACATTTCTGTGAGGACAAAATGGATTTTTAAATTTTTTTTTTTTTCAACGTTTTTTATTTATTTTTGGGACAGAGAGAGACAGAGCATGAACGGGGGAGGGGCAGAGAGAGAGGGAGACACAGAATCGGAAACAGGCTCCAGGCTCTGAGCCATCAGCCCAGAGCCCGACGCGGGGCTCGAACTCACGGACTGCGAGATCGTGACCTGGCTGAAGTCGGACGCTTAACCGACTGCGCCACCCAGGCGCCCCCAAAATGGATTTTTAAATGCAGAAATGTTTTTAGACATAAAAAGTGGAAAAAATCAATAGCAATATTGAACACTAGATTAAAGAGAGAATTAATGAATTGTCTCCTAGACAAAAATCACTCAAAAGAAAGAAGAGATAAATAATGTGAAATCATGGAAGAGAAAATAAGTGTAAAAGAATGAAATGATCAAATGGGAGCAGAATTTGCATGCCCCCCCCTAAAAAAATGTGCCTTTTTGATTTAAGAATTATTTTAAAGCTAGTTATTTTTAAGAAATAGCAGACCCAGGAGAAGCTCTGAAAACTGAGTAGAAATTACCCTTTTGTAAAGTACATTTGTAATTTTAAGGTAAATTTTCATTTGTAAAGTTGTCTCCCTCTATATACAGGGAAGAGGAGGATGACTTAATCACAGAAACTTATCAGTGGAGAAGGCTACAACTTAAATCTGCATAACAACCTTACCTTGTTTGCTCAGATTTTCCTGATAACCTCCCTTAACTGGCTTCCAGCCTTCTCTCAACATCTTTTGTCTTTAGCTGGAGGTGCTGTTTTAGGTGACAGCTGGAGCCATTTCAGGGAGTTACTCAGATTTCCTGGGTATCTCCCATGTGTGCAGGAGGTATACATGTAATTAAACTTTGGTTTGCTTTTCTCCTCTAGTCTGTCTTTTATTACAGGGATGTCTCAACCAAGAACCTAAAAGGATAAAGGAAAAGTTATATTTTTTTTCCCTAGATAATCTTAAATTTTCTTGTAGGTCTTCATATATAGGGAAAGGGTGATATAGGAGGGGCAATAACAGCAGAAATAAGTTTACATCATTTTAAGGACAGAAATATAACCTTAGACTGAAGAAACAAACATTCCAGATTCCATGTAACATAAACAAAAATAAATCCGTGACTAGGTACTGCCTGATAACCATGGTAAAACCTCAAAGACAGAGAGCTAACTCTTAGACTTTCTGAAACATTGTCTTCTATCCTTAAGATAAGGGTTTACATGTATCTATTGGATTGTAAATATAAAATGAAATATAGAAAGCAGGCTAATTGTTATAAAACTCACTTTACTTTTCTTAGCGAATTATAAATTGAAGGAAAATACTTATTACTTTTGCTTCCCAAAGGGCTTGAGAGTTTATAGTTGATAATTGAGAGAATAGGAGACAAAATCATGTGGTTCTGAATAATAATAGAGAGTTGAAAAGGAAAATTATAAAGATAGGAGAGAGAGAGACAGAAAGAGACTTAAAATGGCATGTTAAGTAATAGGAAAGGATATCTGTTATAAGTAAGGTAAAGATTGAATCTTGATGTTTTCATTTTCTACTAAGAATGAAATTCATAGATTGACCAAGAGGGAGTAACAATCCTGTCCAAAAGATGAAGAATTTGTCCTGGGGATGTTCCTGTAAGGATCATTGAACAATGTAATTGTCTATACCCTAGATTATAATATGTGCCAAAAGTGTAAAGATCCTTTTCATATATATACCCTGAGGTCAACCCAGATCATAATGTCAAACAAAATCTTGAGAGACGATTCACAGGATGGCAAATACAGAATGTGAGAAGTACGTGAGTTTTTAAATATGGCATTCTCTGGTTATCTTTGTAAATGAAGGGATTAAATTGGAGTATCTCAAAGAGTAGAATATGGTTTTAAAATGATACAATTGCTTAAGCTGGCTAATTCTCTGTTATGAAAAACATTTGGTGAAGAGGAGAAAAACAAAAAATATATATATTTCTTTTAAGAAACAAAAATTTGTGCTTGGGTTTTTGACATGTTTCTACCAAACCACATTTGAAATTATATGCCACCATCCACAAACATTTCTTGCAATATTAATTTGGAATATTTTATATCACGAATTGCTAGGTGCATTTTCGAGTTTGAAATTGGGAAGCTTGATTTCAATGTCTTTTAATTTTCTTCAGATTCATATGGCATTGTTTCTCATCTCATTGAATTGTGTCAAAGAGTAAGAAGAGACCTAGGTTATTTTCTTAATTCATGAAAGAAATAACGAGGCTCAGGGATTTGGGAGACATTTGGAGATAATTACTAGGTCGCTTGAGTCAAGAAGCAAACTTTTCTAACTGAAATATAGTGCTCTATTAAAAAAAATCTACATTCTCTGCTGACAAGTGAAGTACATTGTTGGATGTAGAGAGAAAGGTATGCTAATTTAATTATCTTGAGCACTAAATACCCAATGGCAAAACTATCACATGTTGATTTTAAAATTAACCTATTTTAAAAACAGGAAGCAATATGCTGGTTTAAGAGTGATATTTTGGGGTTAGAACAATCTGGATCTTGATCCTAGCTCCACTGGACATACTTGATGGAGTTAATTGATCAACAAAATAAGAATAAAATTCTCACTATGAAGTGTTCCTAGGGTTCAGTGAAATAAAAAATTAAAAGGTCCTGCCATTTTTTGTGGGCCCATGGTTACTATATTTTTGAGAAGCTGGTTTAAGTACTGCCTATATTTACGTTCCCATCTACCTTAAATGAGTATTTACACGTCCATAGTGTTTTCTAAATTCTCTCAAACTGTTCCTCTCATTTTCCTCCCTGGTGTTCCTATAATTTTTTTTTATTTAAAGAGACTTTCCTTTTCATTCAGAGTATTCTAATATCCTTACTGTGATTCCTTCACAGTCTTCCATGTCCTCATTTCAACATTGAATTAATCTAAATTCAGACCAAAATAATCAAGTGTTTTTCATCTTATAACTCTTCACTGTTGTCTCATCTCTACTCTTGGCCTCATTACAGCAGATTCTTTTCATTCCAGCTCTTAACCTTCTTATACACAGCTGTAATAAAATCACTAACCATTTTAGAAAAAAACCCTATGCTCTCTTATAACTCACCACCCTTGTGCATAACTTGCCCACTGTCCTTCTCCAACTATAAACTCACCATCTAAAGCCGGAATTAATTGTAACATTCTCCTTAAATCAGTCTTGAATAGTGCACATTCACACACTGCTCAGGGTGGTTTCACACTCACAGTGCATATATGTGTAGTTCATTATGGTGTTTAGCATATGCATAGTTGTCTCCTCCATTGCAGAGAAACCCCTTGATATCAGGAAGCTATTCATGTTTCTATCCCAGGATTGAGAATACAGTATGCAATCATTAAATGTCTGTGGTGTATAGAATGAGCTAAAAGCCATAAAGACAGAATATATATTGATATTTGACTATATTGCTAGCTTAAGACAAATATGTATTAACAAAGTTGGCTGTAAGCAAAAATGAAAATGTGGGTAATTGGTTCTGCTGTTAGTATTGCTTTCTAGAAGTATGTTGAGTGCGATGATTTGAGTAGTTATCCTAGCCCTCTAGGTCTGGGGTGCACTGATCCTGCCACTCAAGGGGAAATTTCTTTAAAAAATGGAACTGTGTGAAGCAGACTCCATTGGGCAATGAGTCTGCTTTGTAGAGGACCTCAAAGTTCCATAATCATTTCAGCTCACCTGAAAATCAGAGTGCAAAACTGAATGAATGTTTTGCCAAAGGTCAGGAAGTCTTCAGAATCAGCTTCTAAAATCTAAATCTCAGCTGTCTACAAAAAAATGAGTAAGAACTCACTTTAATTAGGTGGCAGTATTTCCATTCCACAGAGGTCCATGGCATTAATTAAAGCCATGACTCTAGGTTTGTGTCTCAGCTTTGAAATTTCAGCCATTTGACCAGGTTTGACTTGGACTGAATTGAAATTTTCTGAAGGGCCTTTTTAAATCGCCGTAGTTCCAAATTTTAGTTCTGCAAAATATGTAACAAAGATATTGCGGGAATCTTTGAATAACATTTTATACCTATTTCACATGTACAAATACCTTAATAGGCTTTGCACGTTTGGAACTAGATAACCCTCACCCTTTCTGAAAAGTCTGTAAATCTAGTTGGTTATTTTTATGTCAGTAGGTTCTGTGATCCTGTAGTATTTGGTGCTCACATTCATCTCTACACTAAAACTCAAGTGTTCCCTGAAGTCTGCTTGTTAGAACTTAACGTTGGTTGATAATATGTTAACAAAGGAATATTTAGTTAAACTAGAGAGTACAGATTTATATCCTGATTTAATATCGATTTAAGTCAAATGCTTTCCCATTTGGTGATAATTTCAGGCAGGGCTGGCTGAAGGCAAAATTGTGAAGTAGGTTAAGCTGCTTTTAGCTGTTTCCAGCTTTCTCTAAAGGTCCATGTAGGAGGGTGGATCTTTCAAACTGGAGATGATCCTTTATAAAAAGAAGGCTCTTTCTTTACTCCCTAGATAAAATGTAAGGAGAATGGCCACCAATGTCAGATGAATGTTATGGATTCTATGATATATTTTTATACTGCTCACAAAAGTTTTTTACTGAGAAATGTTTGGATACAAAAGAATTAGGTAAACCAAACTCACCCTGCATATTTTGCATTCTTTGACCATTGCCTATGTGATTAGATAGTTCTAATGCAGGGGGTTACAAATTCAATAGGATATGGTCACTTCACAACAAAAGATGACAATCTAGTGAACCAGGTAAACTTGGAAGCTTGTAAAAGGCCTTGTAATGCAGCACATGCAGTTATAAGGGTATGTAGAGAATGCTTTGGAAACATAGAACATTAAGTGCCTATCTATACCGATGTGAGGAAATTGGAGACAAGTTTTGAAGAAATCCTTGGAGTTTCCACGAGAGGCATACAGGCAGAATTCTCTGTGGAGAAAAGTAATGGCAGTAAATTCTGAAACTTCCTGGCATGCATAAGGCATGTCCATGTGACAGGAGACGTATTCATGGAAGGTAAAACTGGCAGTCCCAGTTCAGGGCCAGATTACAGGTGATGAATGTCTTAGGCCAGACATAATTACAATTCAATTTATAGGCAACAGGGAGTTAAAAGTTCTAAGACAGGTGACATGATAAACTCAGTTTTATTGAAGTTAATCTTATGGCAAATATAAGGGTCTACTCTGAGACATGGTAGGGGATATGGAGCTGAAGTAAGATTTATTAGTTAATTTGGAGGTAGAATTGTGTGGATTTGATAGACTATGTGTGTGTGTATATGTGTAGATGGGAAGGTAATGCAAAGAGAGGGTTAACCTTAGTTTAGGTTCCCCCAGAGAGTGGCTACTGAGATACAGAAAATCAAATGCAAGTATTTTATTTGGGAGGTAATTTCAGGAAACAATAAGGAGAGAATGAGATGACAAAGAGAAGCCAAGGCAACCAAAGGAGGGTTTATTATCAAGCTAACTGACACTGCATGTGACTGGTACTTAATGCTGTGGGGAAACTCTGGGAAAAAAGTATTAAATACATAAGTCAAAGGTACCATAACTGAGGAGTGAAGGAGATAAAATATTTATGTAGGATCTCACTGGTGTCGTTGTCCACTACCAGGGATTGTTAATTTGGCAGCACTTTTGCACTTCTGCCTGCCATGATTTGGACAGTCTTGCAGCAAAGAGAAATAGGTATTAACATGAAGAAGCTGGCTAGAGGGTGTGTTAAGGATGAGGTCCCAGGTATAGAGTTAGGGCACCACAAGTGTCTACAAAATCTAGTATGGTTAATTACAGTATCCTCCGGTGTTGGAATGCACGTTTTTTTAGCTTCTAGCTCAACAGTGTTACCCATATATATGTCTATTGCATGCTAATCCTCTGTGCCCTTATACCTGTTGCTTCTTAATAGATTTTTTTTCTATTGAAGAGGATGGAAAAATAAAAATTTTTGTTACTTCATGTTCAGTCATTTAAATTAGTATTTGTTAACCTTATTCCTATAACTCAAAATCTCAAGGTAGATGTCATCTTCTATAACAATTTGATTGTGAGGTAGCTGCTTTTTCGAACACCATGATAGGAAGGATTCTGATGCTGCGTCTGGACTTGGAGAAAGGAGATCCATGGGCCTGGATGCAGTGGGGTAAAATATAAGCAAACTATTTTCTATATTATATTAGCAATTTGTGTTTACCTGTTATTTTTAAAAATCATAAAATTCTTGCTTGTCCAAGTTTGAGATTAAGAACACAATTTTGTAATCCACAATTACCCGATGACTAGGATATGGTAAGAAATTAATGTCTGATCAGACTCTTCTAATAATTAATTTTGGGGAAAATGTATCCTTGTATATTGTCTGTTACAATCGCATATTGCTGCACAGTTTCCCTGCATATATCAAAATACTGGGACTAGTTAGCCTTGGATTACTCCCAAATTATGTTCCTAAATTCTCTTAGTCCCTTGAATTTTTATGTTAGCACTCAAGAAGAAAACATCTTCACTCCTAACCATGTACAATATACGCATAGTGCCTTAGCAGGCTGGAAGCAGGATTGATAGGGTTGGAATTACATGTTCCTGGGTGCTAAGAATTTTTCCATCACCAAAATGAAGATTGAAGATTAATTAAGGATGGAAATAGCAGGATATAGGAAATTATTAGGAAAAGAATGAACTAGAAGCCAAGAAGGATTACAGGTTGGAGGTGAGGAGAGTAGAGCAGGTCAGAAGCATCAGCATACTCTGATGCCTGCTGTCATAACATGTTATATTTGGTCTTGGAGGACAGATAAAGCCTCATCAGAGTCACAATCATTATTTCCCAGCCAAGATATCCTGCCACTCTGTCTTGGCTTTTAGCTTTGATTGTGCTTGACAAAAAAGTTCCCAGTATATCAGAGCAGTTTAAAAACATGGATATTGAGTCAGGAATACATGAAGTTGTATCTTTACTGCTAATTTTTTATCCTTATCGTTTGAGGGTAAGTGTTAATTTTTCTGCTCCTCATTTCTTCAACTGGCAAATGAGACAGTATGTTTCTCTTATGTTTTTTTACTGGTTTGTTTTGGGTTAATATCAAACGAAATGTAACTTTAAAGAGCTTAGTAAAAAAAAAAATCACAAATGGCCTTGCTGCATCGTCCCTTGATTTTCTTGCTTAATTTAAACAATCTGGTGGGTAACTAGGACTCTCTTTCTAATAACAATCTTTGTGGCAGATGGAATTAGATTTTATAGGAAAGAAAACCAAAAAGGGGGTAGGTAGTAACTCATCTAATGTTATGCGGCTGGTAAAACACATTAACTAGTATTATTCTAGTTAGAACAGATCCTTTGTACTCTCTTTGCACTTTATTTATTCACCCATCAGATAATTATTGGACTCTGAAGGTTGCCATACATGATTCTAGGCTGTGAGGATGTAGCAATAAAAAATACATTTTTTTATGGAGTTTATATTCTGGTGAGGGGAGATAGGCAATTAAAATAAGAAAAAAATCATAGTAAGCCATGTGGTTATGTGTTACGGAGAAATGTAGGACAGACAAGGGAAAGAGAAACAATTAAGAAAATATGTGGCTTGAGACTAAAGGAACATGAAGAAATGGAAAGACTCACGACTATCTGGTACCTCAAGCACCCAACAAACACTCGAGTTTGACCATCAAGGTGCAGATCTCGGAGCCTCCTGTGCCAGCTTGCTTAGTTCCATCTCTTCCTGGATATCAGTTTTTCATCTCACAAATCAAAGTGTGTCCCAGATCACTTCCACTCTTCACCTTGTAGTGACTCATTTTACCTTTGACCTCTGGCCTGCATGATTTTCTCTCTCTTTTTCTCTTACGTCTCTTTCTGAGTTTTACTTTCTTCCTAATAATTATTTACTTTGTTAACGTCCCCAAAACAGAAGTTCTTTCTACCCACTTACTTCAGTAACACTTTTAAACAGTGATGGAAACATCAATAAAGAGGACAAGCATTTTGAAATTTTTTTTAAAGGCTGAAGCCTGATTACCTTTATAACATTCTAACTGGCCTTATTTCTTTTAGATACTGAATATATGCTAATTTCTATGGCAGATATACTGTGTATGTTTGCAAAAAAAAAATAGCAGTGTGCTCAGCTGAGATGGGAGGAAATATTTTGATAGATACCAGCTTTCTCAACCTAATTACACAGACATAACTAATTTTACCCATCACCCATGCATAAGTTCATTGCTATTTCTAACACTTTCCCAAACTTACACTGAAAGTATTTTTGACACACATCCCTTCCCCAAATCATGCATTAATATTTGCTCTGTTAAAAATAAATAAGTAGGAAGGCTTTTTAAACTGGTTTTTTAAGGGATCCTGCAGACTATTACTACAGCTACCAATTTTAAATGCCTACTATGTGCTAGGAATTATAGACATTGCTTGGATTTTGTTTCATGCTATTTTGTTAAAAAAAACAAAAAACAACAAAAAAACTTTAAAAGATATTCAACTGTCCCAAACTGAGAAAGGAAGAAATTCAAATGCACTGTTACAGAATTTACGTGGATCATACTTAATTTATGTGTGGTCTGCTTTGGATTGCATAAAAACAGATTTGGCCAACAAAAGGGCCAGCCAATCAGGTAAGTAGATCTCTTGTTTGAAGAAATTACTGTTTGTGGAATTATTTTAATTAAACATTCAATGTAGTTTTGTGATTAAATTTGGTATTAGATCTGGGAGTGACAGAGAAACTTAGGGAAGGATAAACAGGTAAAACTAAGAATTTAGGAATATATGGAATTTTATTTTATTTCGCTTTTTTTTCATTAAAACATTTTTTTAATTTAAAACCAAATTAGTTAGGGGCACCTGGGTGGCTTAGTGGGTTGAATGTCAGACTTTAGCTTAGGTCATGATCTCACAGTTCATGTGTTCAAGTCCTGTGTTGGGCTCTGTGCTGGCAGCTCAGAGCCTGGAGCCTGCTTTGGATTCACTATTTCCCTCTCTGTTTGCCCCTTCCCTGCTCTTACTCTGCCTCTCTCAAAAATAAATAAAAAACATTAAAAAAAACCCCAAACAAGTTAGTTAACATACAGTGTAATAATGATTTCAGTAGTAAAATTTAGCAATTCATCACTTACGTATTACACCCAGTGCTCATCCCCAAAAATGTCCTCCTTAATACCCATTCCCCATTTATCCCATCCCAACTCCTAACACCCCACAACCCTCCTACAACCCTCAGTTTGTTCTCTATAGTTAAGAGTCTCATACGGTTTGCCTTCCTCTCTGTTTTTATCTTATTTTTGCTTCCCTTCCCCTATATCATATGATACTTGTCCTTCTGTGACTGAAATCATATGATACTTGTCCTTCTCTGACTGACATTTCACTTGGCATAATACATTCTACTTCCATCCACATCGTTGGAAATGGCAAGATTTCATTCTTTCTGATTGCCAAGTAGTATACGGTTGTATAGATACACCACTACTTCTTTATCCATTCATCACTTGATGGACATTTGAGTTCTTTCCATACTTGGGCTCTTGCCAATAGTGCTTCTATAAATATTGGGATGCTTGTGCCCCTCCGAATCAGCATTTTGGTGTCCTTTGGATAAATACCTAGTAGTGCACTTGCTGGGTGGTAGGGTAGTTCTGTTTTTAATTTTTTTGAGGCACATACATACTGTTTTCCAGAGTGGCTGCACCAGTTTGCGTTCCCACCAGCAGTGTAAAATAATTCCCTTCTCCACATCTTTGCCAACATCTGTTGTTTTCTGAGGTGTTAACGTTAGCCATTCTGACAGGTGTGAGGTGGTATCTCATGGTGGTTTTGATTTGTCTTTCCCTGATGATGAGTGATGTTGAGCATGTTTTCATGTGTTGGTAAGCCATCTGGATGTCTTCTTTGGAGAAATGTCTATTCATGTCTTTTGCCCACTTCTTCACTGGATTATTTGTTTTTGGGGTGTTGAGTTTGATAAGTTCTTTATAGGTTTTTGATACTAAACCTTTATCTGATATGTCATTTGCAAATAGCTTCTCCCATTCTGTTGATTGCCTTTTAGTTTGGCTGATTGTTTCTTTCACTTTGCAGAAGTTTTTTATCTTTATGATGTCCCAATAGTTCATTTTTGCTTTTGTTTCCCTTGTCTCTGGAGACAAATCTAGTAAGAAGTTGCTGTGGCTGAGGTCAAAGAGTTTGTTGCCTGCTTTTTCCTCTAGGATTTTGATGACTTCCTGTCTTATGTTTAGGTCTTTAATCCATTTTGAGTTTATGTTTCTGTCTCGTTTAAGAAAATGGTCCAGGTTCATTCTTCTGCGTGTCACTGTCCAGTTTTTCCAACACCATTTGCTGAAGAGACTGTCTTTATTCCATTGGATGTTCTTTCCTGCTTTGTCAAAGATTAGTTGGCCATACGTTTGTGGGTCCATTTCTGGGTTCTCTATTCTGTTCCTTTGATCTGAGTGTCTGTTCTTGTTCCAGTACCATGCTGTCTTGATGATTACAGCTTTGTAATACAGCTTGAAGTCCGGGATGGTGATGCCTCCTGCTTTGGTGTTCTTTTTCAAGATTGCTTTGGTCCTTTCTGGTTCCATACAAATTTTACTATTGTTTGTTTTAGCTCTGTGGAGAATGCTGGTGTTATGTTGATAGGGATTGCTTTGACTATGTAGATTGCTTTGGGTAGTGTAGGCATTTTAACAATATTTCTTCTTACAACCCATGAGCATGGAATGTTTTTCCATTTCTTTGCCTCTGCTTGAATTTCTTTCATAAACTTTCTACAGTTTCCAGTGTACAGATATTTTATCCTTTGGTTAGTTTTATTCCTAGGTATAGGAATATATGGAATTTTAGAGTCAGAATGGTTCAACTATATCTGGTAACTTCTATCAGTAGAAAATACTTGTAAACCGGGCACTGCACTGGATTGGACCATGGTTATTTTCGTATATCCATCTCTCAAGTATTTCCCATATTGTGTTCTGAATATAACAGTTATTAAATGAGACTAATAACTGTTAAACAAAATTATATTATTACTAATAATAAAAAAGTGTTGTGGGCTCAAACAGGTTTGAGAAATGCTGTGTCTTACATCCCAGACTCTACTTCGTTGATCCATGATACCTATTAACTGTCTACTGACTTTTGTAAGTTTTGCAGTGAAGAAGCCTGTTCTGTGAGGTTTTCCCCTCAAGATTTTCAAAATACATTTGAGTTTTGGAAACATTTCCCCTTACAAAACAAGATAACACCTAGAAATGTTGTAAAATCGAATCATTCATTAGAACATCATGATGCGTGAGTTGTGTGAGACCATATTCCTTAGCCTCACATAGATGCTCCTCACAATTTGTCCTTCTGTATACTTGCTGCTCTTCCATACATTGTGCTGTTGTATAAAACAGTTTGAAAAGTTATTTTGATGGTGCCCAGTACATTTGCTTCATTTACTGAAGTCCAATTATTACTTCTGAGGTAGGAAAATAATCTTATGACTTTCATAATCTGCTTAACGTTTATGTAGAAAAGACACATTTTTAAATAATGATGTTTCCTGAATCAAGAGTTAGTATAATGAAATTTATTTTAATGACTACATTTTAACTGTGCAATGGATAATGTTTCAATGTTTTATATAATTACCAATGAACTGTCACAGCATCTAAAATTATTTATTTTCCAATTTAAAATGATTAAGTCTTAGGGAAAGATATCCTTCACCATTGCTGCCACTGTATTTTTGAGCAATGTGACCTAAAATAAAAAATATTATGTACTTTAGTGTATTACTAACTTAAAAAATAATTTGTCTCTATTATACCATATCTGCCTTTTTCTTTTAATGGTGGAATATGGCAGCATGCTTCTAAAACTCTATACCATTTTCAGAGTTTTTCACAGTGGGTAACTACATCAGGTGTCTATTTCTAGAACTTCTCTACTTCAGCTGGCCTCCCACTCACTTTGGATTGTGGAGTTTATTAAAAATTTAAGCAATGGAAAAAATTATATTTAAAACCAACACAGTATTTTAAGAATCAATCTCTCTCCCTCTCTGAAAAAGTTGTCTTTAAAAATTAAAATATAACAGGTTCTCGGTTTGGGATGGATTCTTACTCTATGTAATACTTACTACTTACAAATCTTTGTTCATTGACGTTGGGCCCACTTTTCCTTGAATATCTTCAGTGTCTGAAATCTCTAGATGCTGCCTCCTTTTTGCTGGACAGCTCAACTAGGAAATGTTTCATGGGATTGAACAGAAAGAACTCCATTTAGAACCTTCTAGATAGATTTTAGTTTTCCCGTCCTTCCCAAAGCATACTGTAGTCTTACACATTCTGGATAAAATACATGTTTCTGGTAATCAAAATGTTTCATTTAATTGAGAGGTAGCACATAATTCTTCTATTTGCATAAAGAACAGACCTTGTCCTTTCACGCATTCATGCTTCCCCCACACTGTTTGCTGAGGCTGAAACACCTTCTCGTGTTTTGAAACTCCAGTTCCTGGGACTCATTTCAAATTCATAGTCATCCTTCAAGAATTTGCTAAAATGTTCCACCCTTCTGACATTTTCTTCAGTTGACTCATTAAAAGTTTCCTCTTTATCACTCCATTTCTGGAATACAACAAATGGCCTTCTAGCCATTGAATATCCCAGTGAATTTTGTGAAAAAATGGATGCCCCTTAATTGTCACTATGGGTGAGTAAGATTCAAATTTTCTGAAAAAACCCAAGGAAGTCCAATTTAGAAGAAAAATTAATGTTAGTTTATATTAGAGAACAAGCAGGCGAGGGGCAGAGAAAGATGGAGTATCCAAAGCACGCTGCAGGCTCTGAGCTGTCAGCACAGAGCCCTATGTGGGGCACGATATCATCAGCCATGAGATCATGACCTGAGCTGAAGTTGGTCATGTAACCAACTGAGGCACCCTTGAAGCCCTATTTAAAAATCTTACAGATACCTTTTTTGCTTAAACCGTCTTAAACTTTGACCACCATTGGTTTGAAATTGTTCTCAGTTCAATCTGGAAAGTAACAACAGAGACAGCATAACTGGTTTAGTGATATTTTAACTTATATATAAAAAATGGCTGTGATGTTAAGCTATGGGAAGATTTTTATTTATTTGTTTCTAGATGGTACTGATGGAATTAGTACCACTGAGTCAGGGTCAATTATTAGAACATATTACTGCTTAATTTTATGTAATGGCCAACACTTTGTACAGATTGGCTTGTATTAAAACCATGTGTTTAAAGCATATAGCACAGTACCTACACTTTAAGCCATATAAATGAAGTGATTCTTTAAGAATATATATATAGTATATATAGTATATACATGTATATATATGTATATGTATATATACATATATATATATGTATATATATGTAGGGCTGCCTGCATGTCTCGGTCAGTTGGGTGTCCGACTTCAGCTCAGGTCATGATCTCATGGTTTGTGAATTCGAGCCCCACATTGGGTTCTGTGCTGACAGCTCAGAGCCTGGAGCCTGCTTTGGATTCTGTGTCTCCCTCTCTCTCTGTCCCTCTCTGTCTCAAAAATAAATAAAACATTAAAAAAAATAAAATATACATATATATAGTATATATATATACATATATGTGTGTGTGTGTGTGTATATATATATATATATATATATATATATATATATATATATATAGTATTTTAACAGGGGAAACTCGGAAAATATACCTTCTGTGCATCATAAAGGGCCTTTGTTCTCATTTTGGAGGGAAGAGAAAGCCAACTGCCTATTAAGAAATTCTTAGGACTTCTAGGGGCACCTGGGGGGTTTAGTTGGTTGGGTGTCTGACTTTGGCTCAGGTCATGGACATGGACATGTCATATGAGGTCCGTGGGTTTGAGCCCTGCATTGGGCTCTGTGCTGACAGCTTGGAGCCTAGAGCCTGTTTCAGATTCTGTGTCTCCCTCTCTCTTTGCTCCTCTCCCACTTATGCTCTGTCTCTCTCTCTCTCCTTCTCAAAAAGAAATACACATTAAAAAAAAAATTAAAAAAAAAAAAAAAGAAATTTTTAAGACCTATGATGGCAACATAATATGCCTTGTTTCCAAGTCACACAATGTTCAAAGTGCACAGAGAACCCCTTTCTGCAGATCAGTTCAGGTAATCCTGTCCTTCATCTTCCTTAAGGCTACATTCCCAGTTCTCAGCATCATGTCTTCCATTTGCTACCTAAGATGAGTAGATAAACCAGTGAATTCTTACCTCAACCTTACAAAAATATGCATTTAATTAATTTTTAATTAAAGTCTTTTTTTCAGGACAGATAATAAAATTCATAGACCCTTCATATTAGCAGAAATAACAAAAAAAGAGGAAAAAAAACTATTGTAACATCAGTAAATATATTAAAGTTAAAAATGTTAATATACTCCAAGACCCTCTTTGGGTGGTCTAATATCCTCTTCCATCTCCAGCCTTAATGTCACATCACTTCCCACTTTATCCTTTCACATTTTAAAATATTTTTAACCCAGGGCTCTGTTACTTAGGCCTCTTGTTTGTGCTTGGAATTGCTTCTCTCTTATCTCTCTTATACTTTTCTCTATTGCCTAGTTAATTCCTACATATTCATTATTCATGTGCTCAAATGTTCATTCTATGGGGATATTTTTCTGGGTTCTTTATTCTTGGTTGGATTTTATTGTTATAAACTCTTCTTAAAATGCATTATTTTCCTTTCAAAACACTTATCTGACCTTGGAATTATTTAATCACTTGCAGTTGTTTTTCTGTAGCAATTTGTGTAATAATTTTAGAAGTTTTTATCCCCTCTATCTAGATTACAAAACCATCAGAATAAAGCGTATGTCTCTACCCTGACCATTGTAAATCCATTACCTAGTATGGTACGTAGCTGATAAGAAAAAAGACTTAGTAGCCAAGTATTAATGAAGAAAGTAAACAAAAGACTCCCAGCTACTTGTGCTGTGTATGAGCTGTACAAGAAACTTGTATGTGGTTTACAAAACTCTATGTTCCATGCTTGTAGTCCCCCTCTAGAGGAACCGTACTTGCATATATTTTTGAAACATTTCTTTATTTATTTGGAAAGGGAGAAAGAGTGCACATGCTCCTGTGTGAGTGGGTGAGGGGCAGAAAGAGGGAGGGAGAGAGAGAATCCCAACCGGACTCTGTGCTCAGCGCAGAGCCCAACACAGGCCTCCATCCCAGGAACTGTGAGATCATGACCTGAGCCGAAATCAGCAGTTGGACGCTTACTGAGTCAGCCAGCCAGATGCCCCTGAACTATACTCCCATAAACAGTACTTGGTTTAAAACAAAACAAAATAAAACTTAAGTTATTTAAATATATTACTAATGAAAAAAAATCATTATTTAGTAATTAGTATAAGAAAGATTGGAGACAGGCATTTAATTCAAATTTGGAAAATCATGTTTTATGGATAATTTAAATAATCTTCTCAGCTTTTACTTATTTGCCTGCTTAGCCCATTTTGGCACATGGCATAGTAGCCATAGCTTTTATCGTTCTGAAGTAGTCATGGGTTATCTCTTACAAAAAAGGAAAGGTTCACTTTTTGCGAAGGCAGTGCAGTGTTTCCTGTAACCTTCATCCAATATCCCCTCATGTCATCGTTTTATAAATCTAAGTGAACGTCCTCTCAAAGACCAAAGTCAGTTTTGGTCTCCAAGAAAACTTGGAGTTGGCCTGATGGGGAATTGAAAGGAGAATGATTATTACTGGAGGCCATCATCCGGTCTCAAACTCCTTCCAGACTTCATCTCATATGGAGTTCACAGAGAAAAGCTGTCACTGGGAAGGCAGGCAACCAAAACCTTTCTAAAGGTGCTTGGTTGTGTGCTAAGATACTGCAGAGATGGGGCATCAGGGTAAAGCTGTTGATAGGATTTTACAGAAACAAAATCACTCAGGCTCAAGGGGAAGAAAAAAAAGCTTGACTGACTCTGGTTGCCTTACATGCTTTTAAATATATAAGTAATGACAAAATCCTGAGATTGTAAAGTTACTATTTGAGGAGAAGAGTGATTCATGCCTAAAACACACACACAAACACTCTCATGCTAAGCTTAGAGCTACAATATCCGTATGTCAGTCACTAATCAAAGGTGGCTGTTGATCACTTTAGGTGTGGCTAATCCCAATCGAGGTGGGATATGGATATAAAATATTTTCAAAGTCAACCCCAAAAAAGAATGCATACCTCATTAATATTTTATACAGATCACATATGGAAATGATAGATTTTAGAAAAAAGTTAAATATATTAAAATTTTTACCTCTCAATTTACCCTCTCAATTTACCCTTCTAATGCGATTTCTAGAAAACTTAAAATTTCCTGTGTGGTTCACATGTTATTTGTATTGGGCCGTGCTTAAAGACCATGGAATTGGAAGGCTTTTCAGGAGACAATACAGTATAATGGTTAATACCCTGAGTTTAGGCATCAGATTGTTGGAATTACAATTCTACCTCTGATATTTCTCACTTTGTGGCCTTGAACAATATGTTTAACTTCTCTAAAGTAAGCTTTGTCTTCTGTAAAAAGTGGACAATAGTCCATTCTAGGTGAACGTTTACATGAGATAATAATACATATAAAACTTATATCATAATTTGTCATATAGTAAGAGTTGCTCCATAACTTAAAAAGTATTTATTGAGCACTTACCAAGTGCAGGGCTGTATATAAGGTAGCACAAATACTTAACCAGTTTCTCCAACTTAACAGATAGAATTCATCTACATCATTAGGTGTGTGGCCTTAAATTTCAGCTTGTTCATGTTTTAAATTAGATATTTTAGAAAAAGGCATAATTACATCTACATGGAGAGCTGTGAAGACTAGATGAGATTAGTACTGCGTAATATAACAGTATTTATAAATGGAAAGTGGTATCCTAGTTCACGGTTTTGTTTTGTTTTGCCCCTTTGCATTCTGATCCAGCTTTTTTCAGACCTCTGGGATCTTGGCTTACGCCAAGATATTCTGATGGTTAATCTTTCCATAAACATGGGAAAGACAACATAGAGAGCTTTAGGCCTTTTAAAACTCTGGTCTACAGATCACTGGCATACGAGGAAGTGATATTTTTGTTCCATTTTGACTGGTTAGTGCTAAAATTCAGTATCTTTCTAGAGGAAGTTATGGTGCAAATTGAACTTTTTGTGATTCTAATAAAAAAAAAAAACTTCCAGCAGATCACTAGTAGTTGTTTATTATTGTTATTTTTGTCTTTACATTTCATAAAACTCTGCTCAAGTGAGTGAAAACAATTGCCTGATTTGTAAAATACATATTTTAAAATGTATTTTAGGTTTTAAACTATCCATACATGATTTAAAATAGTAATCATCTATGGAAGTAGAAGTTCTTCCTCATCAAAGCTTTTATAAGTCATATGATAATTTATTAGTTCCTTCCCTATTGTACTTGTTAAGAAAAAGATGGATAGATGTAAACAAGACTAATGGAGGGTGAGGAATTTGTGGAAGGGAAAAAAATTCCAGGGGGTGATGGGTAAAAATTTTATGGTAAGTTGAATGTTCCATTTTTGAAAGCATGGAATTAGGAAATGTATATTAGATTTTGTTATGTTATTATTTTAAATAAAAAGCTAGGAAAAATAAAAGAGGGAATTAATAGAATTGATTTTTAGTTTCCATTTGAAGCCACTTTTATATGAGAATTATTTTTGCTCAACAGTCCATCTCTTTATTTCCTTTTTTGTGGGAATTCTCCTGAATTGTAGCTGATGTTGAAAAGAGCAGATGCAGTGAATATATTGTTATCACATGATTCCCATCCTTCTCTGTCTAATACCAAGAGCCAGTGTGTAGTGGGCAGTAGATCTGATAGGTCTTTTTGGCCCCAGAATTTATGTTGGGCTGTCTGAAAACAGGAGAAGCCAGGAAAGAGTACAAGTTAAAGCAAGAACAAGAGAAGGAAGATAAAACACGCAAGCATCCATGAGAAAGGAGAGAGCATGCAATTCATTTGAGATAATCAGGCTAGTTTTAAAACAGTTTATTCTTAACTTCAGTCTCCAGAGTTCTAACCATCCTGAATTGTGTATGTCTAGGGGAAGGCAGTAACTACCACCATCGATTGAGCTGAAGGAACCTAAAACCACTCACGCTAGTCCAAAAAACCTCTTTGACTAAAACACTTCAGTATTGAGACTATTGACTTATATGATCCAATTAGTATATGTTTAAAATGTGCCCACTTAATATAACACTTTTAAAATGCAACTTGTACAATGAAAATTCAGAGGAAAGTAACTTCCCATGTAAATAAAACTTGTTGCAAATCAGTCTTTTACTTTTGCCTCTAAATTGACTCATTAAACATACTAATTTCTTTTCTTAATTTGAGCGATATTTGACTGTAAATAATGAAGCAGTGTCTTTCTGAATGAGGCCAGCAAGTCCTCTCCTGTATTGCTGTAAGTTTTGTATGGTAAACAGCTTAATCAGTAGTCATATATGTAATTCAGATTCTGGCATTTCTTTATCTGAAGTAATATCAACGACAAATAACGTCGCATCTTTCTTTTCATTAAGGGTTATGGAATGTGTAAGAAGAGAACTGCAGGGGAGTAAAGCTGATTTTTTTTCCCTTCTGACTCTTTTAATCTTTGAAAATACCTAGCAAGCCACCATACAGTATCCTTTTTTCCCCTCCCATCAATATACTAACATAGATCTTTACAAGTGTTGGAAGCAATATCTGACAGTTCAAACAGGTCAGTGAACATATTTATTCTTCCCAAATAAATGATAGTAAAGATTGTGTCAACGACAAAAGGGAAGGTGCACATGAGATGTGGGTAGGGTCACCAGAAAGGTGAAATGCACAAATGACTCAAATAGATCAAAAGATCTCACTTGCTCCAAAATGGCATTCTCCTCAGTATGCTTAAAGTGGAATGAAGAGTCATTTGAACATAATTGATAGAACCAAGTGAGAGGGAATTTTACAAAGGTATCTGGATAAATATCAGGCTTAGCTCCAAAGAGAGAGGAAGAATGGAAGGTAGTATGGAGAGAAGTTTAGGGCATTTAGGCTTAATTAGTGACATAAAGTGTGACTAAATCACCTCACTTCTTGACCCTCAAAAGGAAAGAGTAAGCTTGGAAATTTTACACATCTTGACCTTCAAGAATTAAATACTTGTTATTTTTCATCTCTTTAGATTATAGTTCTCACAGAGTAGTGAATAACATTCTTTGATTTGGGGAAACTCTCAACACAGGAGTGGTTTTATCATTGCTGTTATCATTGTACTGAAGTACATCTTCTGAGATGTTTTTCATAGAAAGTATTGGAAGATAACTTAAAAGCCATAAATTCAGTGTCATGCCTAAGAGTCTTAATGTATTTCTTTGTCTCATTTGCAAGAAAAAACTGCTGAGTTACATGATACAATGGGTATATTTAGAATTTCCAACCTGGTAAAGTAAAAAATGCTAACAGAAATCTATTGCATGTTAAAATGCTAAATAATAAATGACCTCATTTTGTGATACTTTGGCTACTACCCATATACATGCCCATAGACAGGACTATAATATCCATGATGGAGAGAGAAAGAGAATGAGGGGGAATGGGTGGGGGAGGAAAGAAAGAAGGGAGGAAGGAAGGAAGACAGGAAGACAGGAAGGATGAGAGTTACTCTGGTAAAAAAAAAAAAAAAAAAAAAAAAAAAAAAGAAAATTTAATTCTATGGGTGTAGGCTAAGCAGAATGTGCCTGGCCTCATTTGACTGAGTTCATATTAAGGTTAAGCTTATGCATTTAGAGGAATAGATATAAAATCTAAGTATCATGGCAGGTAATTGATTCAAAGGATTCTATTCTTGACTGATACCACATATAACTGACCCCTGTGAACTAACTCCATAAGACACAATATACATCATTTGGTGGCATGAGGCAAAGATGGTTTGCTAGAGTTGCAAAATATTAATTTAGTCCTTTAGTATAAACTTTTTAATCAGTGATGTAACAACATATGTACTCTATTTCAGTAATTTTCAGTATATTATTCCCAAGGATAGGATATACAAGTATGGGGATATAAATAGATGCAGGATTCATTGTGGAAATATGCAAATACTAAATTGAAGGATTTACCTGCAAAGACACGGATCTCCAGTAACCACAAGTTTTGGCATAAGGTTCTTTCCTACCCCTGATAGTGCTGATGATTGGCTCACTTAGGATTCGAAGAGTGCTCCTGTCTGCTTCCCTTCTCACTATAATTATCCCAGGTTGCAGAGTGGTGACAAATGTGAGTGCTTAAGTCAGAAATCTGTGAGTAAATACCATTCCTGTAACGTAATGGATATGTGGCCTTGGGCAAGCATTATTGAAACACGGAGTCTCTCTTCTCTTTGTCTCTCTGTAATAACCTAAGAAAAATGATGCGCTAGTACAGGTCTTCTGAGAAGCATACACCAAGATTGGGTAAAATGGGCAAGGATTGTATGACCGTAAATCACTGTGTGAGGACAGGAAGGGAAGGAGGAGAAAAAGACCAAGAAACCATAAGATGTGATGCAGACATGAAGAAATGAGAGAGTTGAGACTGAATGAAGTGTTGTAGATGGCCATGCTATCTATGAAAGGTTCAGCTAATGCATGAGGGAGTCTTGAAGCCAAAGCTGGTCATCAGAGGCCTCCTACCCCTCCCTCCCGCCAGAAGTAGGTTCCGTAATATTCCTCATGCGTTCACTTATCAACAGGGAGCCGCACCCACACAATGATGACCATGATTTTGAAAGTATAGCCACTGGAGCTTCCTGCAGTTGGAAGTCAGCAAGACACATTTTCTTGGCTACCACAAATTAGCTATTTCCTTCATGGGCATAGCATTAAAGGACTGAATGTATGTAATCTTGCAATGTAATCCCTTAATGGATATAATCTATCACTGTTTCTATTATTACTATTGCTATACTTCTATTACTACTACTACTATGATTACCTTTTAGAACTGATGGGCCAATCTCTTAGTCATATATAAGTTTGACGTAATCACTTTTAAATAACTTTGATTTTTTTTTTGAGGGTGGGGATTAATCATCATCCCTCTTAGAAGTATCTAGCACAGATTTCTGATGCATTGTTGTTCTTAGTGCCTTGAGCATTGTAGAACACAAGAACAAGAAGGCTGCTTTTGTATGGATGAGGAATGAGCACAAAGAAATGAGACCTTCATAGCTGGAACAGGAGTGCCCTTTGGTCAAGTTTGTAGTCACTGGAGACAATCCCAAACGTGGATGTCTTTGCAGCCCACCCAGAGTGGCAGTGTCCATCAGAGGAAGGGAGTCAGCACTCTACAAAGATATGTGGACCTTAAATATGTTGGACAAGTTATCTAACATACATTTTTTTTAAAAACTTGATTAAGAAAGAGAAATGGTTCTCTTCAACTCATTGCTGGTATCAACTTACCTACTTATCCTTCGTTTCAGTGCAAAGGGAAAAATTCATTTTGCCAGATCCCTTAATTGAGAACTAAAGATCTCTAAACAATAGTAAAAACTCTTGAGATTTAAGTACAATAAATGCAAAAACATAAGTTTTAGATCTTTCCAAGAAGAATAACCTTATTTTAAAAAGGAGAAGTGAATGAGGCAGAGAAATAGCGAAAGGGGGCCATGGAGACATTCCTGCCCTATGAATTGCTGACCCTGAAGCCAAATGCAGAACTTTTGCCTTGAACTTTGTGGAGCTTTCAGTGACTTTAAAAATGAATTTGATTCTTATTTTTGACATTATTTCTTTACTACTGAGACTAGGATAGCCAAGTTATTACATGGTGGTCACCTTAGAAGTTCAAGTCCTGCCCCTTTCCTGAGTACTTTGATCGTTTCTCAAGGAGGCATACAAATTGATTCCACTTGGCTTGTCTGCCTCTGTCCAGGTACCATGCTGTCAGTGCATTGGCTCTGATGTGTCTTACAAGAAATGCACAAAGCCTTTGGACTCTATTAAAGCTTGATGTTATATTTGTCTTCATCAAACTGTGTGGTCTGAGGCAAGTTACTCCACAACTATGTACCTCAGTTTCTTCATCTGAAAAATCGGAAAATGGCTTACAACCAAGGGATGGTGAAGCATGTTTTGGTATATGCATAATCCCTAGTGTACAATGGCCACTAAATAAATAAATGGTTGCTATTCTCATTTATCCAGAAGTTAAGCACATTATCTTACCGTTTCAACATTTACACTTTAACACCAACCCTATCAACCATCCAAAGAAATCAGTACCTATAAATTGTCCTTATTCAACAAATCTTGAGTAGTGCTGAAGACCATAGTCGTTTGTTCATCTTTTGATTTGATCATCCATGTCTTTATTCACTTTTCAAACAAACAAACAAAAAACAGCACAATATTGTGTTAACAACATAGTTTGCTTAGGTTTGTATATCCACCCTGGCACATAACAGCTGCATAACATGGGAAAGACCATGTCCTCTCTGTGTTTAGTTCCCTTAGCTATAGGATGAGTACAACAAGAGCACTTGTTCAGTCCCTGTCCCATTCACCATTAATTCAACATAATTGAGCACATACCATGGGACAGTATCTGTGTCAGTCATGGTTGATTGTTATTTGATGGCTAAGGATAGCTTCTCAACAAAATCATTGTTGAGGATCTTTCTCAGTATATTTCTAAGATTATATAAAGAATTTTGTCAAAGCAGAAATAATGGCAGCAGCGTTTACTTCTTTGTCCATCTTTTTCTTTTTTGTCCTACACCATCTTACTCCTCTGATACTCTGTCATCTCTTGAAAGGTGATCTATATAAACCACTTGGAGATCTCTCGACTTTCAAATCATTTTTGCCCTTACTGTCATTTACAGTGTCTGGAAGCACTAGGGAAAAGAAGATCCACACGTTTATTACCAAGTAATGGAGTAGCAAGTTTCTAGATTCAGTCATCATGTTATCCTATAACGTTATTCCATTAGCCCTGGGCAACATCTCTTGAGGGAGGGGAATGGAATGAATCACCAACTCTTCTCTTGTCAGAGCATTGCTGCTTGTTTGCAATGAATATGATCTGTATCAAATGGAAAAGGTATTTTCATGTTTGATTTTTCCTTTTCAAATTTTTATTCCTTTTTCTGTTTTTTAAGATTTATTTTTTATTTTCATTTATTTGTTAGTTTGTTTGGCTGACTGGGATATTTTTCCCCTGTTCGATGCAAGGCAAACAGTTATAGAGTGTCTGGAGAGTTTGCATAGGGCTTGGATAGTGAAGAGTGGGCTTTGCTTAACTTCCTTTTGATGCTTTGCTTCCAACCTATATTTCCCACCCACTTGTCCACCAATATGAAGAAGCCAATGTGAATGAAATATAAGGTGGGAGTTAATTAAGTTTATGTTTGTGAGAGCAGAGAACAGAATCATGGTATGATTTACTCAGTAACTCTACTGGATAACAAAGTACTCTATACATCCTATAATCTAGAAATCCCTAGAATTTTAAGTATCAAGATAATGTCACACTAAGTGTGTTCACGTGTTTTGACCTCCTTAATATACAGTTAAAAAAACCGATTTTCATCATTATATTTAGTGTTCAATACATACTCCAATTAATATTTTAAATTTCCTTCCTAATATGTTTAATGAAGTAATATATATATATCTTTATCATATTTTCATTAATAGTTATAGTCTAATGTAACATCAAGGAAGTGATTACTTTCTTCCTTTTTTTTCTTATTACCATAAGATGCCATCAGGTTTTGCTAATCACTTAAAGTTTTAAAGTAAGGCAGTTAATATGCTTATTTCTGGAAAAATATTTTTGACTAAAAGTAATTAGAATTTTACGGATTATGTTCCTTCAGACCCACTCTCACTCAGTCTTATTCACAAAGGGCACTCTTGGTTTCTGCCTTTTGGTTGGATTTAGCCAAAAGGGGCCCTTGCTGGAGATAGGAGGGAGGGAGCAGAGTGAGGTCAGGTATTTATTTCTGTTGCTTCCTCCTTTTAGTGTCTCTGTGGGTCTATTGCTTCCCAAAACCAAGTCTGTAGTTAAAGTTAAATAGTCTTGTCCCTTCAGCCGTTTCATTCCGGGTTGTGGGATGGCTCCCACTTCCCACCCTGAAGCCTGAGAATGGTAATGGACCATCTACACCCTTATGAACCCTGTAGCTCCTCAGCACTATCCCTTTTGGTGTCCCTACATCCTGTTGAGAACTTACAAAACACCTTTTATTAAAGTCTATCTGTTTATTTTGAGAGAGAGTGAGAGAGTGCGTGTGCACCCAAGCGGAAGAGGGGAGCAAGAGGGGGACTGCGGGTATGAGTGGGCTCTGTGCTGACTGCAAGGATTCTGATGCTTGGCTCAAACTCACAAACCTGTTGGATCTTGACCTGAGCTGAACCAAGAGTACACACTTAACCGATGGAGCCACCCAGATGCCCCCAAATACCTTTCATCAAATTACCCTTTGCAGACTCCCAGATTGGAAGGCCCCATCTGTTTTCTGCCTATATGCTGACTGATGAAGTATCAGTAAATAGTAGCTCTTTATTTCAACCACAAGTCAAGCATTGTTGTGTTACATGCTTATTTGAAAAATCAAAAGTGTTCATTTCTTACTGGTATTACTTAACAACAGTAACTAAAATTGTTGAGGAATACCACCCTGTTCAATTCAAGCATCATAACTCTAGCTTGACAGTTTTCTTCAGATTGACTCAAGGGTCAATCCTATGACCCAGTTATATATCATGTATGGAACCAAGTTTTATCCATGACATAAAGTTCATAACATCGTGTATGTGTGCAAAATCAGTATGGAAAGCACATCCAGGAAATGTCTCCTGTGGAAAAACTTTGTTTTTTACATAATTATTATTTTCCTAATCCCTAAGATGTGAAGGATCAGAGTGGCCTTGCATAAGGAGTATGTGGGTATGTGGAGCCAAAGGAGAATAGAGGAGGTTTCCTGCATTGATTCAAAAAAAGAAAAAAGAAAATCAGGAACTAAAGACACCTTAAAGTAAATTGGATAAGGAACAAAGGTCTAAGTGGAACTTGAAACTTGGACTCTGCAACAGCAGATACTTAGAAAGAAAAGGTAAACTCGAGAGAGGAATGACACTAACAATGTTACTATATCTTTATGCCTATATTGAGCCCTCACTATGGGCCAGGCACTTGAGCATCATTTTCCTCATTTTTATTTTACATTTGAGAAAAATGAAATAAAGGAAGTTCTCCAAAATTCTCTAGTTAAGCAAAGAATTTTAAACCTAGTTCTCTCTGAGTTCACTTCTAAGTGTGGTATCCAAATTCATGCTGTTTGATCTCCTTAAATGAAAATTCATTAGTACAGATAAGAGCCAACTTCTTTCTGCCACGTCAAATGATGTGGTCAGCCCATATTTTATGGTGTGTTGAGATCATAAAACAGGGAATGAAAATTCTGTTTGGATACCTAAATGGCTTCCATGGCTCTAACAAAACCAACAGGTACTGGGTGGCCCCAAGTAGGGCTAAATCCCCAAAGAAGAAGTTGGAGAGTCTTAGACTTCATTTCCTGGAGGAGTTCATGGATAGTCTTAAAGCCTCTTTTATGTGAGGATAGAAGGGGGAATACTTAATTACCAGGATCATGATTAGACTAGAAGGTCCTTCTGATTCTCTTCCTGCATCGCTCCTCACAGTTGGAGTCTTACTATTATTTTTTTTTAATAAGAAAATCCTCTTGATTGAGTGACTACAAAGTGAGTTATACTTTTACTTACAAGAAATATTTCTAAGTCTCTTCATCTGATATTTGCTATGATCTATAAGCGGCTTTGAATCAGCTTGCTTTAAATACGTACAGTTCTTTGGTTAGATACTTATTACATTGTACTTCTGATCATAAACTTGCTCAGAAAAGTCTGAAATTAAAACCATTGTACTTGCTGCTTAGTCAAATAACAAAACACACCAAAAAAAAAAAAAAACCCTTTTAACTAGGATTAGTGAAAGAGTGTGTGTGTGTGTGTGTGTGTGAGAGAGAGAGAGAGAGAGAGAGAGAGAAGGATTTTAAGTAAGGATTTATTTTTCATTATAAAGCCTATTTCATGGTAGAGTATGGGTGAGTACTCACAAATACTTGGAGAAAAATAAACTTATAAAATTAATTCTTTTGAAAACAAGGTTATTCAAAGTTGATCAAAGCATGCCATAGTCAGCGTAGGTATTCCTAGAGAACTGTTCAGTTTAATAATTCAAAAGTGTTAGACATTCCAACACACACTCCACTCCTTGCTACTTGTGTTTCTAATTTTATTTTTTTTTTAATTTTTTTTTTCAACGTTTATTTATTTTTGGGACAGAGAGAGACAGAGCATGAACGGGGGAGGGGCAGAGAGAGAGGGAGACACAGAATTGGAAACAGGCTCCAGGCTCCGAGCCATCAGCCCAGAGCCTGACGCGGGGCTCGAACTCCCGGACCATGAGATCGTGACCTGGCTGAAGTCGGACGCTTAACCGACTGCGCCACCCAGGCGCCCCTCTAATTTTATTTTTGAGACAACAACTGAACATACCCTAAGATATATACCAAGTCTCTTTTGGTTGTCTGAAACAAAAGCAATGTCCTTCTTTTTTTTTTTTCTTTTCTTCCGTTCTAACTTTGCTATTTTATGATGAGATGTCTTGTCATTTGTAAAGTCGAGTCATTGGGAGACCACTGTATGACTTTGTTTCCAAAAGTTTTTGACCGTATATAGTGTTGATCTGACTTACATTTTAATGACTATGTTGTTCAGAGAGGATTTGTAGAATATTCTACTTGGAGAAATGTAAGAATAGTGAATATGGATTACAATTTACAACATTTTTCATGTGCTTATCGTAAGGAAAAATACACAAATCTCTGCTTTCTAACTTTCTTGAACACTGAGTTTAGCATTAATGTTTAAATGCTGCTGTTTACTCTTTGATTTTTGAGGAGTTCATACATTCTACACTAATGCCAAAGGAGATATCTTTACCGTGTAAAATCTTTTGATTTGTAACTTAATGAAATCATTTTCACAAAAGCAAAATAAGCTGACCTTTCTTTGCCTTTGTCTAATTATATATACACATATCTAAACATACTTACATTTAACAATGACATTGGATATCTTTTGAAAGAATTCAGAATAAAGTAAAAGGGGGTAAATTTACAAAGGAAACTGACATGGAAACATTTTATTAGTGGTATTTGCATGTATTTTCCAATTTACTTTAGGATTTTTAGGCCCATCGTTTCCTTAAACGATGGAAGGGTAAGGTTAGGAAGGGTAACCACCTTTTCCAAAGGAAAATGTATCATTGTAGCAAAGGTTACCTATTCAGACAACATCAATAATCCTAGCATTCAGGATAGTGAATGTTTTTTTCTCCCTGTTGACAGGCTTGAGGAATATTACATATTATTAATATGGCTGGCTAATTCCTAATTAGGAACTCATTAGCAGCTCTACAACTGTAGAGTTTGATGGATTTGCAGCCAATCTTGAAAAAGGTCACAGTAAATGACCTCTGGCCCAAGACTTAACCATCTGTCCATCATTTAATATTATTTATTTTATGCAGGATAATATAATCATTCTGGTGCCCCTTGAGAAGGTACACAAGACCCTTACAAAATTATTGTATTTAATCATACATATATATTAATAAATTCATTGTTGGCTTTTGATTTTTAGTAGGATATTTCCACCCATTCTTCCTCTGAGAAAATAGTGGTTCAAGGCAGATGTGGATTTATCAACTTATGAGAGATACATGTTAATTTGGAACATTGAGATAAACAAAAGGAAAATGGCATTTTGGTGATTCCCATAGCAACTGTAGAATGTACAACATAATGCATTCACTACT
The DNA here is from genome assembly GCF_028749965.1 of Puma concolor. Taxonomy (NCBI): domain Eukaryota; kingdom Metazoa; phylum Chordata; class Mammalia; order Carnivora; family Felidae; genus Puma; species Puma concolor. Next base: position 25,358,605 of record NC_141681.1, on the reverse strand, counting down.
CCAAAGGGAACACTTTTGCATTAAAAAAGATAAATTATTAAAACAAATGTTTTAATTATTGTCATTCTTAAAAGCCAGAGAAGGAAATCTAAGTATTTCTTAGAGTGAATATGGAGCACAACTCTAAAAAATAAATCATTTTAATTTAAAATTTAACAGTGGTGCACTTAGTTTCAAACTATGTTAAACTCAGTCATATATTAAAACATGGAGTGTAGTTTTCTCTCTCTCTCTCTTTTTTTTTTTTTTTTTTTTTTGTTTTCTGTTTGGGTTAGGTTCATATTTATGTAATTGAGAGAGAACTTGAAGTTCAGTGAGGAAAATTTTAGAATCTTAGGTTCCCCCATGATGTCCTGAAAATTTTCCAGTGAGTTTAAGGAGAAATTTGTGCTACTTGGGGAAAAAGAAGTAGAAAATTTTAAACACTTTAATATTTTTCAAGTCCTCAGTGGATAAGAGCAAAGAAGCCCCATGTAAAACAACAAAGGGAAGAAGTGTATGGTTGCAAGAAAAGTTCTCTCTTCTGATCCCTTAATTTTAAAAATTATGAAGTGTGAGATGTAGAATCGGAAAGTCACATTACTGAGTTCTTTCCTTGTCCCCCTGTTTCTTTGTTTTCATGGTTTGCTCCCAAAATAGAACTTGCCTGGTAGGTTCTTCCACATAAACCATGGTAAGTTCCAGTTCTTAGTTATTCATCAAAGACATAGTTAGCCTTTGTTAAGGTGTTTGACTCTCACAGGACAGGGTATAGAGAAATTATAAACAAATGGTATGATTGTCCTATGGAGTTGACCTGGCACAGAGAGCAGACATTCAATAAAAAATTAAAATAATGGATAATGGGGATTGAGATGTGAAAGAACAGAGTGTGATGGGGGAATATTAAGGACAGCATAAGCAAGTGTATGGGGCTTAGAAAAGCCTTGCCTGTGAAATGCTATGTATGCTGAGGCCTGATAGACTCAGTTTAAGCTAATTTCATGGTTACTTTTAAACACATAAATGGGGAGGAAAAAAAAAATCAGCCTTCCTCAAGTTGTATCAAAAGTCAGAGATTACACTGGTATTAGGCAGGTTGCAAATCTTTGCTTTTGATGGCTTATTTGAAAACTTAATTTGTTTAGTTCATTTATGTATTTGTATTTATGTTTCATCCTAGAAAAGAAGCAGTGAGTTTTTAAAAGTGAGAAACAGTGGAGTGAAACAGATTTAATATATATTTAATCAGTAAACTTCATATGTTTTATGGACTGTTACCCAATATAAATTGAGGGGTGTAACTTAAATTATGTGTATTTTTGTCAGAGGTCTAATTGAAAATGGAAATAAACAGAAAAGAACTTTATGAGAGCCACTGTTGTATGGTCTCATGATAGCTTGAGATTCAAAGAAATAAGAGAATGAAAAAAAAAAGGGCTGAGCTGCCCAGCTGTTGAATGCGTGACCTTGTGAGTAAATGAACAACTGTTACTGCAGTGGTTCCACAAGAGCTGGAGTTCTTTAGAGATTAAATAAAACTGGAAAGAGGTGAGAAAGTTTCCCAGATGACACGCTTTAACCAGGCTGAGTTTTCCCTTCAGGTCGCTGGGAGCCACTGACAGGTAATGAGCAGCAGCGGGACAGAGCCCATAAGCCAGTCCTATAGGATAAGGTGGAATTCCTGGATGAAAGAAACTGCAGTTAGTAAAGGACCAGAAATCAACTAGTTGGTGTAGGAGAATATTCAGCCAAGGAAAAGTGGCATATTTGAATGAAGGCTGTCTGGTACCATACTTACTTAAACCCTAGTGCTTGCAGTATGAGATACTGTTCCTAAATTGTTTGACCTGTGTTCGTTTTATCTCCACGAAGAGTGAAAAAGTGCCTTGGAGACAAGGTCCACACCTCATAATTATTTAGCAGCTCCAGTAATGATCTGAGAGCAGACATTCAGAAAATAGTCTTTCACCAATGCAGTAGAATTCAGTTATTAAGATGCTGTACTCATTGCCCTGAATTGACTGACATTTAATGTCTCTAACTTGAGATTATGTAGACACTGACTCTGATCACTAGTCAAACTGGATGTTCAGTCAATGCAGACGTTAGCAGCATTTAAATTAAATGAATCATTCCAGACTTAGGGTCAAAATTATCCTTCCTATCATTAAGAGCTTAAGAAGTCATTTTCTCTTAGAAAACTTCTCAAACCAGGTCATGGTCCTCTTTCTCCTTTAGAATTTAATTAAATATAATTAAATCATTATTAAAATATTTGTTCCAAGTTCCCTTTCCTCAACAAAAAATAGCACTGCAGGTAAAAAAAGAAACCGTATCGGTTTAATTCACCAGTTTTTTTTTAGCACCTTCCCATAATATTTTGTTCATAACAAGTGCTCTATAGACATTTGTGACATAATTACAAATAATAAATGTGGCATAGAGTTTGGGAAACGTGTTTTTTTTCCTCAGCTATGCTGTGATCTAAGCAGGGTAATCACCTTGATGCACGTTTTCTCTCCTTACTTGATGTAATCAAGTTTGTTGTGATGTTCAAATGAGATTGTGAGTGCTAACTTGAGCTCTAATGACTATGTCTACAAACTAGTTTTGGAAAGTTAAGTAAATCTCTTTTTTTTAATTTGTGAAATGAAAATGTTGAAAAGTTAACAGTATAGCATGGGGCACCATGGCAGGCAAGTAGAGAGGGAGTTTAATAGTTAACAACTGCAGCCCTGGGGGCTGATATTTTTGACACCTGGCTCCAACCCCTCCTGATGTTTGGTCTGAGAGAGGTGACCTCTTCAGGCTTCAGTTTCCTCATCTGTCAAGCAGGCTATAATAAGAACTAACTACATGAAAACACATCAAGCATTTAGAACCTTTCTGGGTATTAAATAGATGCTCAAATGTAATATGATCTCCTACTAGATTTGGAAATTTCACTTGAGATCCAATATGATGAAAGTTTTACAGGAGGACAAGAGCTTGGTTAGGAGATGAGTTTGGAGTCTACTTTAGTTAACCAGGTAACAAATGATGCTGGTGTGCATGAGAATCATGGCAGAAAATGTGGAGAGAAATGAAGGCTGTCAGTTTTTCAGAGTATGAAATCAACAGAGGATGATAAGGTTTAGATTAGATTTAGGGGATGAAGACAGGTGTGATCTGCAGGATTTTGCTTAATCAATTGAATGGCTGTTGGTGCCACTCACTGAGTTTAAAAGGCAGCAGGAATAGGTGAGTTCTGTTTTGAAGCTATTGAGTTAGAGCTGCCTATAGGACACTCAAAGAGAGCTTCCCAGTAGAGAGTTTGATATATGGCTCTGAAATAAAAGCAAAAGATCTGGAATGAAGAATGCACTCTAAACGAAAGATCAAACAACGTAACAGTCAAAGGAAGGATGTATTTTGAGTGGAGAACAATTAGAATCAAAAGTCTTCAGTATGTTTATATGCAGATGTGATGGCCAAGAGTTAGGAATAGGTTGGAATTAGAAGTACTATCAGTATTTCTAGGACAGAAGTGAAAGGTGGAATTCAGAGCATAGATCTAGGTAAAAACAATAAGGCCATTAACATAACAGGTGCAGAGAAAAAGTACATATGTTTGGATATTTGGGTAAAATTGCATTATTTTCTTTCTGATATGTATTTCCTATAACTGCCTAACAAATTACACAAACCCAGGGGCTTCAAACAATGCCCATTTATCATCTCACATTTCTGTAGGTCAGATCTTTGAGGGGGCTCCGCTCAGGGTCTCACAAGGCAGAAATTAAGGTGTCCACCAGTGTACTCTTATCTGTAGGACCTGGGAAAGAATCTATTTCCTCATTCAAGTTGTTGACAGAATCCATTTACTTGCATTGTAGCTCTGAGATCTCTGTTTCCTTGTCAGGATGCATACTCTGTTATTAGAGGTTTCCACATCCTTCTCCCATGACCCCTTCCTTCCATCCTCAAGTCCCAGTAGTACATTAGATCCCTTTTATGCTTCTTCTCTCACATCCCCTGACCTCCTCTTCTCCCTCTGCTTTTAAGGCTCATGGGATTACATTTAGCCTGTCCAGATAATTCAGGATTTTCTCTGTAACTTAAGATCAGGTAATTAGCAACCTTCATTACATCTACAGAGTCTCATTGTCATATAAGGTAAGATATTCACAGGTAACATATCATATGCACACTCCCAGAAACTAAGACATGAAATATTTGGGGGAAACACAATTCTACCTACTAGAAATGTTTTTTTTTTTTTAATTTTTTAAAAATGTTTTTTTATTTTTGAGAGAGAGTGGGGCAGACAGAAAGGAAGACACAGAATCTGAAGCAGGATCTGGGCTCTGAGCTGTCAGCACAGAGACTCACTTGGGGCTCAAGCTCATGACCCAAGAGGTCATGAACTGAGCCGAAGTCAGACACTCAACTGACTGAGCCACCCAGGCGCCCCTACCAGAAACGTTTGCTCTTCCAGTGGAGTAAGAGGAAAAATAACATAGGGGTAAATTAAGAGAGTGAGTAAAGGGTAAGGTAGGAGAAAAGTAAACAGGGAAACCATGGTTTGTTGTTGGCTTGCTTGCTTTTTCTTTTCACCCACTGGATCTAGCCATGGACTGCTTTTGGTGGCATTTGTGTTTGTAGTGTTAAACTAAAATAATTAGGGTAGTGCTTTGGTCGTTGTCTTTCCATCTCTAAGCTATTTCTTGTATTTCACAGTCCTCCAAAGTTTCCCTCTTTTAATATCCCTGATGATTTGGATTTAGATGTACTTTTGCACACACTGTCATTTTTCTGAAGTTGTAGTTGGTGGGAGAGTTTATAGTTTTAAGTCTACATCTTGAAAGGGAATTGAAATAATGTACCAATGATGCAGCATTCCAATGAGTTGAGCCAATTAAGAGAAAAAGAAAAGCTTAAATATTTGTATTAATGTAGAAATATTTTTACTTTATTATCTATAACATGATGTAGAAATAAAGTCTTATTACTTGTCAAGCATTTTAAATTATGCTTAATATTCTCAGTTCCTAATTAATTTTTATTAAATGGTATTTGAAATCCATTAAACTGTTTAAGCTGTTCCAACTTGCAAATAGGGATCAGTATTTTCTATCTTCATTAAAACTATTCATAGGATGAGCAATATTAAGTGGAAAAATTGAATTAAAGACAAAATGAAAGTGATAGTTTATTTAGAGATCGAATTCACAAAAGTTATAACAAACTTTATTTTTTGAAATTCAGTTCATTAAAAAGTATGATTAATAATTTTAATAATATAAAACCATATTAATCTCTAATCATTGTAGTCATGTTGTATCTGCATCATAATTAATGATTTTTATGTTAATGTTTTTTCTTTACATTGTGAGTTTTAATAGTTGTCCAGCCAATCATTTTGGAAGGAGGAGACGTGTTTCCCTTTCTTCTTTGCAGGAGTTAATGTGTGAACAAAAACCAACTTTATTTTCTAACAGTTTTTTCTTCTAAAATGTTTTCTCTTCTAAATAGTTTTTTAGTATGTATTCTCTATTGTATTGGTTAATAGTGCCAGCTTTAGAAAAGGAAGATGTGACCCTTTCCCCTCTGGGACTTCGGTTAAGATTTTTTGTTTTCCTTCTTTCCGTTTTGTTCTTTAGCATCTCATGAAACAAAGATCAAAGTGGATTAAAAACACACGGAAAATAATAGTGTATCTAGAAAAATATTAAGTTAAAAATTTATTTAAGATGTACCATTTTTCTGATGTATGAAGTATGGATAAACATTATAATCAATGTGTATGTTCAATAGTATTTTTCTGAAAATACTATATTAAGTCAATTATGTATCTTGTACTTGGTGCCATCTTAGATTTAAAATAAAAAATCACTAAAGTCAGACAATCAGGTTTCTTAAAGCATATCATTAAATTTTGTTTAGGCTTCCTGGGAACTAAAGTAAAAGAGGTGAGGTGACCATTAGTTAATTCCCATCAAACAAGGTTTTAAATTATTTTTTTTTTAATTTTTATTTTTGAGAAAACGAGCTGGGGAGGGGCAAAGAGAGGGGTACAGAGGACCTTAAGCAGGTTTCAAGCTGATGGAAGAGAGCCTGATGTGGGGATCCAGCTCAGGATCCATGAGATCATGACCTGAGGCAAAGTCAGATGGTCAGTCCACTGAACCAACCAAGTTGTAAAGATTTTTATTCAAATAGCATCACAATTAAGCTCTCTATTCCTTTTGCTGTTGAAAGGAAGCAAGTTGTTTTTATTTCCAAGGAGAAATTGGAAGTATGAAAATAACTCAATCAGTGGGTATTTAGTTAACCAAAAATAGTCACTTAGTGTCTTTAGTAGGACTAAGACAAACTTCTCAGGGACTTCTTCCAGTGCTCCGAGTAGATCTAATTTTTCAAGGTATAGAGTAGGTGAAAAATGCACACTGTGCAACTGGTGGCCACGTCACCAAAATGACTAGTGAACTCTTAGAGGACGGGAGAAGTCAACAGTCCAGGGTAACAGGCTGGGTGGAAAGAAGGGGCTCCCGGTAGACAGTAAGTTTAAGTGTCTCTAGATGATAAGATGGTAAACAGATAATGTAGCAGAGTGCATACATAACAGGGCAAGAGGTTCTGAACAGAATTGATAAATAATGTAAGATTATGAGAAGCTGGTGTCTTTAAAGTAGAAGAGTTTCACCGTCTTTATTATGCCAGGTCACGGAAAGACAAAGGCTGTGTGGAAAAAGAATGAATTGTGCTTGTCCTTGAAGACAGAATGTTACTGTGGAACATAGAGAAGTGAAGAGAAGCAATATAATTAAATGACAAAAATAAAGCCTGGCAAGTTTTTGGATATGGAGTCAAACCCAATCTCTCCTAGAAAAATAATGGAGTGTACACACAAGATTTAATTAAAAAATCAATTACTAATAATTGAGAAGGGATTATTTTATTGCATATGTATTTTGTAGGAATTAATGCTTAGATTTTTAGGTTCACTCTCTAACATGCAAAAAACTCATGGTTTCTAATAAAATTTTAAGTGAATTCTGACTACAAATAAGAATTTTGGATTGAGTTTATGCATCCAGATTTCCAAGAATAACCAAAGGCATCAATAGAGGTTCCTTTTGTTCTTGGCAGTTGTGTGTGTGTGTGTGTGTGTGTGTGTGTGTGTGTGTGTGTGTGTGTGTTGTGTGTGTTTATAGTTTGCTTTGATTTAATGTTTTCTGACATTCAGTGCTATTTCAATTGTTGAAATAAAAGACTCACATCTGTGATAAAAGTTTCTGAGAGATTCAGGAAGTCAAACAGCACTTTATTAACTAAATCACAGATTTTGTTTGTAGCTTTTGTTTCTTCCTCATTGTATTAACCAGAAGTCTTTATTCCCTCTAGAACTGTAAATCAGAGAATCTTGGGCTATAGATAGGAGCATTAAGAATATCTTGGCTGTCCTGAGCAGTAACTCAGTTCTGTGAAATTATATCCACTGGGATCTATGGGGTGCTTGAGACAGCTTTATTTCTCAAATTTATTATATTCCTTCACAGCTTCTCTTAAAGATTTCATAAACTCACAATGAAAAGTGGTCACTTAAAATCAGACTCCGAATGTAGCAGAGGTAATCAGACTTGGCTTTTTCTGTGCCCTACATGAATAGCAAAAGCATTAACTAATGATAAAGGAACCTGTTGACCAGAGAGCAACAAACCCCAGCTAGTTCTCTTCTGCCTTGTGATGATGGTTGTGGATTTTTCTGGGTCATTTAACAAACCAACTCTGTTACTACCAACCTTAATTTTTATAGGACTATTTTTTAATTTGAAAAGAACTCGTAAGACATTTTCAAACTTTTTGCTATTTGACCTATTTGCAGGTTGTGGAAAAAAATTTATATTGTTTTATCACAGGAGCAATAGATGCTTTTCTATTAGAAAACAGTGACTCAGATTTTTATTCTCTTAAGATTTTACTGATAACTTTGTTTTATGTCTTGGCGATCAAGATGTCTTTGTTTCTTTGCATTGCGTTATTAACTTCAACAGATTTAAGAACCCTAGAATGAGCTGGATTCAGTAGTTAAAAAAATACAAGTATATGGTACAGTCTGGAGCAAATCAATGCATTTGCTCTAACAAATTTTAAATAATAAGAAAAATAAACACTTGGTACAATTGCAAGCTAAAAGATCCAAGTTAAGTCCAGTGTATATTAATGTATTAATAATTAAATAACTTATTTATTTGTTTAGCAATTCCAGTATAATTAACATGCAGTGTTATATTAGTTTTAGGAGTACAACATAGTGATTTAACATTTCTATATATTACTCAGTGCTCATTAAGACAAGTGTACTTTTAATCTCCTTCACCTAGTTCCCCCATCTGCTCACCTGCCTCCTTTTTGGTAACTACTGGTTTGTTATCTAAGAGTCTGTTTTTGTGTTTATCTATTTATTTATTTATTTTTTATTGTCTCTCTGCTTGTTTGTTTTTTAGATTCCATATATTAGTGCGATTACATGGTATGTATCTTTCTCTGACTTGTTTCATTTAGTACTATACTCTCTATATCCATCAATGTTGTTGCAAATGAGAAGATATTCTTTTTTTGAAATGGCTGTGTAATATTCCATTGTGTATATATACATCTTCTTTATCCTTTCATCTATCAGTAAACATTTGGGTTGCTTCCATAATTTGGCTATTGTAAATAATGCTGCAGTAAACATAGGGGTGCAAGTAAATGTTTTTATATTCTTTGGGTAAATAACCAGTAGTGGAATTAACAGATCATATGATAATTCTATTTTTAATTTTTGAGCAACTTCCATACTGTTTTCCAAAGTGGCTGTACCAGTTTGCATTCCCATCAACAGTCCACAAGTGTTTGTTTTTTTCCGCATGCTTGCCAACACTTACTGTTTCTTCTGTTTTTGATTTTAGCCATTTTGATAAGTATGAGGTGATACCTCATGGTGGTTTTGATTTCCCTGATGATAAATGATGTTTAGTATCTTTTCATGTGTCTGTTGGCCATTTGTATGTCTTCTTTGGAGAAATGTCTCTTCATGTCTTCTGCCCTTTTTTAAAATTAGATTGTTGTTTTGGGTGTTGAGTTTTAGAAGTTCTTTATATATTTTAGTTACTAACCCCTTATCTAATGAGCTATTGGCAAACATCTTTTACCATTCAGTAGGTTGTCTTCTAGTTTAGTTGTTTATTTCCTTTGCTGTGCAGAAGCTTTTTATTTTGATGTAGTCCCAATAGTTTATTTTTGCTTTTGTTTCCCTTGGAGACATACTAGAAAAATGTTGTTAATGGCCAGTGTAGTAGACATTACTCCCTATGCTCTCTTCTAGGAATTTTATAGTTTCAGGTCTCACATTTAGGTCTTTAATCTATTTCGAGTTCATTTTTGTGTATGGTGTAAGAAAGTGGTCCAGTTTCATTCTTCTGCATGTAACTGTCCAGTGTTCTCAACACCATTTGTTGAAGGCACTCTGCTTTTCCAATTATTTATTCTTGGCTCCTTTGTTGTAGATTAATTGACCATATAGTTGTGAATTTATTTCTGGGCTCTCTATTCTGTTCTAATGATCTATGTGTCTATTTTTCTGCAAGTATCATAGTGTTTTAAGTACTATAACTTGTAGTATATCTTGAAATGGGATTGTGATAACTCTAGTTATATTCTTCATTTTCCAGATTTCTTTGGCTATCTGGAGTCTTTGGTGGTTTCATACAAATTTTATTATTCTAGTTTTTATGAAAGATGATATTGATGTTTTGGTATGGGTTGCATTGAATATGTAGATTGCTTTGGGTAATAAGGACATGTTAGTTGTATTTGTTCTCCCAATCTATAAGCATGGATGCCTTTCCATTTGTTTGTGTCATCTTCAATTTCTTTCATCAGTGTTCTATAGTTTTCAGAGTACAGGTCTTTCACCTCCTTGGTTAAGTTACTTCCTAGATAAAAAAAAAAAACATATCTTCTAAAAATTATTTGATAGATTTCAAACGTGCAATTACAAAACTTATCCAAATAGGGGCGCCTGGGTGGCGCAGTCGGTTAAGCGTCCGACTTCAGCCAGGTCACGATCTCGCGGTCCCTGAGTTCGAGCCCCGCATCGGGCTCTGGGCTGATGGCTCAGAGCCTGGAGCCTGTTTCCGATTCTGTGTCTCCCTCTCTCTCTGCCCCTCCCCCGTTCATGCTCTGTCTCTCTCTGTCCCAAAAATAAATAAACGTTGAAAAAAAAAATTTAAAAAAAAAACACAAAACTTATCCAAATAAAGCAAATGTATGGGGCACCTGGGTGGCTGAGTCAGTTAAGTGCCCGACTTTGGCTCATGTCATGATCTTGAGGTTTGTGAGTTCGAGCTCTGCGTTGGGCTCTGTGCTGACAGCTCAGAGCCTGGAACCTGCTTCGGATTCTGTGTCTCCCCCATCTCTGCCCCTCACCCACTTGTGCTCTGTCTATGTCTATCAAAAATAAATAAACATAAAAAAATTTAAAAACCAAACAAATGTAGTATTAATACTAGGATGTCTAGTATGAAAGAGTGTATCATTATCCATCCAAAATAGTGAACCATGGTAACTCACGCTCCAAAGATATTTTACATTTTCAAAGGAAATGCAGCAAAATTTGGTATCTTTGTGATACTGTGTGGACTACTAGCTTGGAAGAGTTATTTGCTTCAGCATTAAATCAGGTTACATTACTTTAATGACATCATATCCTTAACAATTTAGATTTTTCATTGTAGTGCCAATAAAAATAAAATGTCAAAAGTCTTTGTGGAACCATTAATAAGGTCAATAATGTCTGATTTGGTTTCAAGATTTGAGAAGTTATGTGGGGCCTCAGGCATAATATGTCATCAGAAATTGTGTTTTTCAAAAGTGAAATGAAATGGGGCGCCTGGGTGGCTTAGTCACTTAAGTTGTTCAACTCTTGAGTTCAGCTTGGGTCATGTGATCTCACAGTCGGTGAGTTCGAGCCTCATGTCAAGCTCTGTACTGACAGCAAAGAACCTGCTTGGAATTCTTTCTCCCTCTCTGTCTGCCCCTCCCCCACTTCTATGCTTGCTTGCACATGTATGCTCTCTCTCTCAAAAATAAATAAACGTTAAAAATGAAAGTGAAATGATTATTTCCAATTTGTATTTATTAACCTTTTTTAAATGACTATTAGGTTTTTAGACTAAAAATGCTTATTATGTAGTCTGGACTTTTATACTTTATTAATGATTCTGTTAAGTATTTGTTTTGGCCTGGAATGAGATGAAAAAAATATTGAAACTCTAAGCATGTTGTGAAACCAGAAAGTTTTAGAAGTTCTTGTATATGAAAAATCTTTATATAATTTTTGCAGATTTTATCAACTTTTAAAAATAAAACATTTAAAAATAAATTTTATTAGCTGAGCTTTTTAAAAAATAAAGATGGTTTTTTCTAGTCTTACTTTACTATGGGTTTTTTTTGCTACTAGATACTGAGTTAGAAAATGATTGTTTCATTTCATTTTTGGCCTTACCTCCCTTTACCCCCAACCCCCTTTATTTAGATTTTATTTTTATAAGCAGTTTTAGGTTCAGAGCAAAATTCATCAGAAAGTACAAAGATCCCATATTATCCTGGGTCCACACTTGCACAACTTCCTTCACGATCAACATCCCAGAGTGTTATATTTGTTACAGTTGATGAACCTATGTTGACACATCTTTATTACTCCAAGGGCATAGATTACATTGGAGTTCACTCGTGGTGTTGTACCTTATATGCTTTTGACAAATGTATACTGACACGTATGCACCATTATAGCATCATAGAGGTTTTTTTTTTCCCCTCCACTGTTCTAAAAATCCCCTATGCCCTACCTATGAGGAATAAGAGGCACCTATTTTGAATAGGTGCTTCCTTCTTAGCAACCACTAAACACTTTCCTGTCTCCGTGGTTTTTCATTTTCCAGAATGTCATATAGTTGGAAAGAGTATATAATACTTTCAGACTGGCACATAATAATAGGCATTTCAGTTTCCTCCATGTCTTTACATGCCTTGATACCTCCTTTTCTTTCTTTCTTTCTTTCTTTCTTTCTTTCTTTCTTTCTTTCTTTCTTTCTTTCTCTTCTCTTCTCTTCTCTTCTCTTCTCTTCTCTTCTCTTCTCTTCTCTTCTCTTCTCTTCTCTTCTTTCTCTCTCTCTCTCTCTCTCTCTCTCTCTCTCTCTCTACCTCCTCTTCCTCCTTCTTCTCCCTGGTTCACAAAATAATACTCCTTTTTCTGGATATGCCAGAGTCTGTTTATCCATTCACCTAATAAAAGACACCTTGATTGCTTACAAGTATTGGCAGTTAGGAATAAAACTGTTAGAAACATTCGCATGCAGGCTTATATTTAGATACAAGTTTTTAACTCCTTTGGTTAAATACTAAGGGGATTGACTGCTAGATCTTATGGCGTAATTATGCTTAGTTTTATAAGAAACTAGTAAAATGTTTTTCAGGATATCTATACCATTTGCATTCCTACAACCAGTATATGGGAGTTCATTGCTACAAATTGTCACCAGGACCTGCTGTTGTCAGTATTTTGGATTTGGCCATTCTAATAGGGGTATAGTGGTATCCCATTGTTTTAATTTGTATTTCCCTAATGATAACATGAAGTCAAACATCTTTTCATGTGTTTATTTGATATCTGTATATCTTCTTTGGTAAAGTACCTTTTTTCCCCAGGTCATTTGCACATTTTAAAATCAGTTTTGTCTTTTTATTACTGAGTTTTAAGGGTTATTTGTATAATTTGCATACTAGTTGTTAATCAAATACTGTCTTTTGCACATAACTTCTCCCATTCTGTGGCTTGCCTTCTCATTCTCTTGACAGTGCTTTTTGTAGAACAAAAGTTTTTAATTTTAATGAAGTCTAACTTACCAGTTACTTACTTCATGCAATTAGTGTTGCATCTCAAAAGTTACTCTTATATGCAAGGTCCCTTAGATTTTCTCCTGTCTTATCTTCTAGGGATTTTATAGTTTTGAATTTCACAATTAGGTCTGTGGTCCATTTTGGTTCAATTTTATGAAAGGTGTAAGGTCTATGTCTCTATACATTATTTTGCCTGTAGAGATCTATTTGTTCAGCACCATTTGTTGAAAAGAGTATCTTTTTCTCCATTGTTGCCTTTGTTCCTTTCCCAAAAATCAATTGATACAGTTATGTGCAGTTCATCCTTGGATCTCTGTTTTTTTCCACTGATCTTTGTCTATTCTTTCACAAATACCACATTATCTTGAGTGCTAGGAGTCTCTAGAAAGTCTTAAATTCAGTCCTTTGAGTTGGTTGTTCTGTAGTGTGCTGTCTCTTCCAGTTTTGTTTTTGTTTTTGTTTTTGTTTTTTGCCTCTCCATATAAACTTTAGAATCAATTTGTAGATATCCACAATAACTTGATAGCTTTTGACTGGGATTTTGTTGATTCTAAAGATGAAGCTGGGAAGAACTGAAATCCTGATGATAGTGAGTCCTCCCTTTCATGAAAATTGGATCTCTTCCTATTTATTTAGTCCTTCCTTGATATCTTTTATCAGAGTTTTATAGTTTGTGTCATTTAGATCACATATATATATATGATATATATTTAAATTTATATCTGTATTTTATTTTTTGGGTGCTACTAATGTAAATGATATTATGTTTTTACTTTCTAATTGACTTGATCATTGCTGGTATGTAGAAAAATGATTGGCTTATGTGTACCAATCTTGTATCCTGAAATTTTGGTATAATTGCTTATTAGTTCTAGGAATGTTTTTTGTTGAAATTTCAGATTATCTACATAGACAATCACATTATCTACAAAGATAGTTGTATTTATTCCTTCTCAATGTGTATACTTTCAATTTCCTCTTTTTAGTGCATTATCTAAAACTTTCCATGTAACATTGAGAAAGGAATGATGAGAAGGGATGTAATTGTCTTGTTCTTGGTAACACATGGTTTTTTAAACAAATTATTTGTTATATTTTCTCTGAGTGGTGAATTACATTGATTAGTTTTCAAAGGCTGAGCCTAGAATATACCTGAATGTGAATAAATATATATGTATAATATACATCATACAATATAATTATATATAATTACATGTGTAATAAATGTACATAATATAATTATATATATGTATAAATTCAGAATCTCCCCAAACAGTACAACATACAACATATTTAATATGTGGATACTTTATAAGGAGATTCCATTTAGATTTAATTGACTTTCTGCTTTGAGTTTTAAGTTTCACATTTAGATATTTATACATTGTATTTTGATAAAAAAAAAAAAATGTTACCTCACAAACTCAGTCCACCTTAACATGAACCAAGGCTTAGTCTTCAGTTTAACAAATATGTCATCCAGTCCTAAATGAGATTGCATGAATATTGACAGGTTTGTACAAAAGAACTTAGATTTCCATTACCCAAAGATTGAAGAATCAGGTGGCTAGAGACTTAAAGGTTTAGATTTGGGGGCTTGAATTTAGAACATCATGCACTGGCAACCTAGTAGCATTGTGTATGATGTTGCTCAACTGGAAAACAATAAAATTTTGAGATTTATTCCTTCCATTAATTCTCTAGAAAATTTTAAATGATAAAAAGTACCAATCCTGTTGGTTGGCACTAGAAAACAATACATGTTGTCCATTTTAAGAAAGAGTTACGTTCCTGTTTTTTCATCCTGTTTTCCGTTGTAACTGATGTCTAATTTACAGAAATCTGTGATGTTTAGTTTTGTATTTGATAACCTGCTGTGTTGAAAACTTTAAAATATGTGCTATGCATACCAATGATAATCTGCCTCATTAAAATTTTATTGTGCTTTTCAGTAACCTGGAAATACTATTTTGGGAAAACTCTTAGGGACGCTCACTACTGTTCCTACTTCATTAATTATATAGTATGAATTTGAAATGGGATACAGTAGATTTTGGCTGTATAAAGTAGAATTTAAGTTATTTACAAACATGGTCTCACTAGTTTACAAACAGAACAAAATTACTAAAGTTGGAGGAATACTAAAACCCCATCCTCACTTATGGTGACATTAAATCTGGTATTTTATCCACTATATCTGGCTGTCACTCTTTTGATGTACTTCAAATGTTTATTTGTTTGGACTTAAAATATATATAACCCCTAATCTCATCCTACTGTTGATAGAGCCTCTGCTAATTTTGGACTCTTGGTTCATTTGGTGTAATTGTAATAAAACTCGCACTGAATAGTCAAGAAAGATGAAGAGTCTATTTCATTAACCACATATTCATGGAGTTTTCACTGCTTTGGCATAAATTACAAAAGTAACTTTTTCCCCCAAATGTGAGGTGACCTAGATCTCAATACTTTGTTTAAATTGCAAAATGTGACATATATACAGAAAGATAGATTATTGTAAAAGGTAGAAGAAATTGTATACATATTGTCAAATGTATCTCAATGAAAATTGAATCAAATTGCTTTCTTACCAGCAGAGAATGGAAGTGCCAATATCTTAAAAAATTTGCATACTGCTTGACACAAATTTCACTTCTAGGAATTTATCTTGGAGAAATGAGCATAGGTGTGTTCTGTTTTAGGATGTTCTTTGCTTTGTTTTATATAGAAGTTGTAAAAAATGAATCAGCCTAACTGTCCAAATGTATGGCATTATCAAAATAAGTTGATATATCCATAAAATGTAATATTATGTATGTCATCAAAATAATATTTCCAGAGGTGTTTTAATTCTGACATAGAAGTTATTCATTCAATACCGTTTGAATTAATACAAACTAAATATATTTCCCATTTGTGGTTTTATTGTTTCTTTCCTTAAAACATACTATTTGAATTTCAATAAAAAATTAGTATTTCAATTCTATTTGAATAAATTCAGGATCATTAATGCAGAAGCTATGGAAGAGGAAAAATATGAATGTTTTTTGCATGACAATTATAATTTAAAGCCAATCAGTATGATGGTATAATTGCCTTACTGCAGAATGTTGGCAGACACAGGTCTAGAACCCACTTATATATTTGTGATTTCAGCAAAATAGTATCTCTTTTCGACTCTAGAATTAAAGAGCACAAGATCCTTTCAGCTGTAGCAAAACTATAGACCACCAAAATTAGAGGCTATCTATATGTAAACAATGGTCTAATTCCTCTTGGCAATGAGCTGATGAAAAGGATTTTGTTTAATCCATAATTTGTTTAGTATTCTTGAGCACCCTGTTTGTCTTTCCCAATTGAGGGGGAGAAGTTAAGTCCTATTTTGGACATCTTTATTAATCAAGCAAAACTGGAGAACAGATGTGAGATTCTTCAGCTGTTAGAGGAATAGACAGAAGGAGAGCCATAATTTTTAGTCTTGTCACTTTAAATGATGCCCATGAGACATGGCATCAGAGACAGAACCACTGAGATGCAGTATCCAAATGGCAACAGTATATTCTAAAGGAAAAGTAAATAAGTTGTTCTTCTTTGCTGATGTGCATTCATTATGTAATAATGTACATGCATATTGCTGTTGGTTGTTGACTGGAAGCCAAAGGAATCATAGTTGGTTACAAGTTCTTCAGGTTTTCTGTTCACATGGAAGGTGCAGGAGACAGATAATTAAAGAAAGTTACCCCCTTAAATATTTTTAAACAACTAGTCTTATTCACATATGGACTTAGAGTTTTGAGGGTCAGGACTAACTGCCTTTCACAGCACATTTAAAATATATGGTATTTTGATTCTTCACTTATCACATTTTGCTTTGTTTTTTAGTAATAATTTTTAACCAATTGCCTTATAAGAATAATTGTTGTTAATATAGCAACCTTAGGGGCACCAGAGTGGTTCAGTTAGTTGAGCGTCTGACTCTTGAATTTGGCTAAGGTCATGATCTCACAGTTCCTGAGATCAACCCCTGTGTTGGGCTCTGTCCTGACAGTGTGAGGCCTATTTGAGATTCTCTCTTTGTCTCTATCTGCCCTGCCCCCATTTGTACATGATGTCTTTCTCTCTCAAAATAAACAAACATAAAAAAAGAAAAAAAAAAAAACATAGCGGGAAAACTCTGTTTTTCCCCACTGAGGATATTAGCTGTGGGTCTTTTGTATATGGCTTTTATGATCTTGAGGTAATGTTCCTTTTGTCCCTGCTTTCTTGAGGGCTTTTAACAAGAGATGATGCTATATTTTGTCAGATGCTTCCTCTGCATCTGTTGAGAGGATCATGTGATTCTTAATCCTTTCTTTTATTCATATGATGTATTACATTAATTGATTTGTAGATATTGAACCAGCCCTGCAATCTCAGGAATAAATCCCACTTGATTGTGGCAAATCATTTTTTTAATGTATTGCTGAATCCGGTTTGCTAGTATCTTGTTGAGAATTTTTTCATCTATGTCCATCCGGGAGATTTGTCTATAGTTCGTTTTTAGTGGGGTCTTTGGTTTTGGAATCCCCCTTAGATCAGGAACATGGCAAGGATGTCCACTCTCATTGCTATTATTCAACATGGTGTTGGAAGTCCTAGACTCAGCAGTCAGATAACAAAAAGAAATAAAAGGCATCCACATCTGCAAGGAAGAAGTCAAACTTGCGCTCTTTGCAGATGACATGATACTCTATGTAGAAAACCCAAAAGACTCCACCAAAAAACTGCTAGAACTGATACGTGAATTGAGCAAAGTCGCAGGATATAAAATCAATGTACAGAAATAGTTTGCATTTTTATACACCAATGATGAAGGAGCAGAAAGAGAAATCAATGAATCAATCCCATTTACAATTACACCAAAAGCTGTAAAATATGTAGGAATAAATGTTACCAAAGAGGTGAAAAACCTTTACACTGAAAACTATAGAGAGCTTATGAAAGAAATTGAAGAAGACACACAAAAAAAGGAAAAATATTCCCTGGTCATGGATTGGGCACTCTTCACAGAGCTAGAACAAACAATCCCAAAATTTGTATGGAACCAGAAAAGACACCAGATAGCCAAACTACTTTTGAAAAAGAAAATCACAGCTGGGGGCCTCACAATCCGGATTTCAAGCTGTATTACAAAGCTGTAAGCATCAAGACAGTATGGTACTGTCACAGAAACAGACACTCAGATCAATGGAACAGAATAGAGAACCCAGAAATGGACCCATAAGTGTATGGCCAACTAATATTTGACAAACCAGGGAAGAATATCCAGTGGAAAAAGGCTCTTCAACAAATGGTGTTGGGAAAACTGGACAGCAACATGCAGAAGAATGAACTTGGACCACTTGCTTACAGCCTACACAAAAATAAATTCAAAATAGATGAAAGACTAAATGTCAGACAAGAAGTCATCAAAATCCTACAGAAGGAAAACAGGCAACAACCTCTTTGACCTTGGCCGCAGCAACTCCTTACCTGACATGTCTCCAGAGGCAAGGGAAATAAATGCAAAAATGAACTCTTGGGACCTCATCAAGATAAAAAATTTCTGCACAGTGAAGGAAACAATCAGCAAAAGTAAAAGGTAACTGAATGGGAGAAGATATTTGGAAATGACACATCGGATAAAGGGTTAGTATCCAAAATGTATATAAAGAACTTAAACTCAACACCCCAAACACAAATAATCCAGTGAGGAAATGGGCAAAAGCTATGAATAGATGCTGTTTCAAAGAAGACATCCAAATGGCTAACAGGCACCTGAAAAGATCACTTCTTACCAGGGAAATACAAATCAAAATCACAATGAAATACCACCTCCCACCTGTCAGAATGGCTAACATTAATACCTCAGGAAACAACAGATGTTGGTAAGGATGGAGAGAAAGGGGACTCTTACACTGTTGGTGGGAATGCAAACTGGTGCAGCCACTCTGGAAAACATTATACAAAAATGCTGATTTGAAGGGGCACATGTACCCCAATATTTATAGCAGCACTATCAACAATAGTCAATGTATGGAAAGATCCCAAATGCCCATTGACTGATGAATGAATAAAGAAGATATGGTGTATTTTTACAATGGAATATTACTCCAAAAGAATGAAATCTTGCCATTTGCAGCAAACTGGATGGAACTAGAGTGTATTAATTTAAGCAAATACGTCAATCAGAGACAAATATCTTAAGATTCACTCATATGTGGAATTTAAGAAACAAAAGAGATGTACATAGAGGAAGGGAAAAAATAAGATAAAAACAGGGAAACAAACTATAAGAGACTAGTAACTACAGAGAACAAGCTGAAGGTTGCTGGTGGGGTGTTGGGTGGGGGGATGAGCTAGAAGGGTGATAATCTCTTTTTTTTTTTTAATTTTTTTTTCAACGTTTATTTATTTTTGGAACAGAGAGAGACAGAGCATGAACGGGGGAGGGACAGAGAGAGAGGGAGACACAGAATCGGAAACAGGCTCCAGGCTCCGAGCCATCAGCCCAGAGCCTGACGCGGGGCTCGAACTCACGGACCGCGAGATCGTGACCTGGCTGAAGTCGGACGCTTAACCGACTGCGCCACCCAGGCGCCCCTCATTTTTATTAAATATAAGTTCTTGCCCCTGGTAGTTAAGTATATCACGTCCATATCCTAAACCAACATATAATGAGCACTCATGAATTAGCAATGTATTAAGTGATATTTTATTTGGAAGTATGTATTAAAGTTTTAAATGATATGTTTATGCTTTTGTAATTCTAAGTCAGGACAGTAATTCAAAGTCAAAATATTCTTTTTAATTCTCGTTATATTTCTCGAGTCTATTTAGCTGTATTGTAAAATTGTTTGCTTTGACTTAATTTTTTCCAAAACTATTAGTGCAAATCTGAAATAGTTATCATAACTTAAAAGTTCTGTGTGGCTCACACAATACTAGAGTCCTGGGATTTTATGAGAATAAGACATTTTTCCTATTCGCTTAGGTTTTTGATCTATCTAGTCAAAACTAGACTGCCAAAAAAAAAAAAAAAAGTCATACTCCCAGGGAATTTTGAGGGGATTTTGATTTTATAATAGTTTTTCTAAATATAATCCCACGTTTATCAAATTTGAACAGAAGGGTTAATGATCTATTGATGGCCTCTCAATGTCCATATGAAATATCCCAAAGATTTTACTTTTTCTCTACAAGAGCAATCGTGTTATTGGATTAAAATTAGTAAGAAGTGTTCTTCACTCTTTGGGGAGAAATGAAAATAAAAAATTATTTATATGTAAGCCATAGTCAAATCTAATAGGATTTTTAACTTGAGTTTAGCAACAGAAACAGCAGCAAATGCACTAGGTGTTTTCTATGTGGTGGGTATCATTTGCCTTAAAACTTTTGGCCAGTATGTTACTGGAAATATATTTCAAAAACATATTATGCAAATATACCTATGTTATATAATAAAATATATGATAGAAAAAGTGAAAAATAACAGAAGAAAAAATGTAATTATCTCTTAATTCCCTATGTAAACAGACACTAATTAATAGGTGGATAACTTAAATAATTTACCTTATAATTGCTTATTTTAATATACTGTATGTATCAATGTGAATGTCTTATTTTTTACTATATAGTATAATATTCTTTAACCACGTTACAGTGATGATTTATATATCAGTGAAGACAAAGCAAAACTATTTCAAGAGTTTCGTGCATGATCAAGTATTTTTGTGAGCTTTACTGTTAACATTACCATTTTCTCATAGTTGAAACTAAAGCACAGAGTAATAATTTTAGGTCTATTTAAAAATACAGAATATTTCTAAAATGCGTGTAGAAGGTTAGGGTTAGCAGGAATGTGTTTGTGGGATACCTTTGGAACATACTTAGGTTTATTTCACTGAAAAGGATAGTTTTTTTGTGTGTGACGTACAATATTTTCTTGGGGTGGAGAATTATAGAACACCTTGAAAAGAAGGCAGTGCTTGCTAGGGTGCATGGCTGGCTCAGTTGGTAGAGTATGTGACTGTTGATCTCACCTACTGTTGATCTCATTTGTAGAGTATGTGAGTCATGAGTTTGAGCCACACATTGGGTGTAGAGACCACTTAATAAATAAATAAAGATTTTTTTTTCTTACAGATGTAGTTCTTTTGAAGAACAGAAACTAAATTTAAGAGCCAGTTATGAATGTTGATCATAGAGAGAATTACTGTAATCAAGTCAAGACACCACCATAGAAAAACAAAAGATGGGCAGGTGCTCAGAATTATTGCTCCTGGTTATAAGGCAGATTTTTTTCCCCGCAGCAACTCTACATAGAATAAAGCAAGCCAGAGGAGCAGAAATTTTTGTTTACTATGCTTTATATGTGCTCATAGTAACAGTACTGATAGCTAACCTTTGACTATTTTATATGATATTGCCCACATTTGCATGAATTAGCTCATTGTAGCCTGATAAGATCCTATGAAATAACAAATAGTATTTTTGTTTGCATAATAATATGTGTATATATGTGTGCATGTGTATGTATATGTAACAATAGAAGTAATCTCTCTCATTTCAAAGCTAGTGCTCACATTATTTCAACTTTATACCCTTCACAACTTTGTAACTATACTGTTACTTGCTTATCCTTTCTTAAATTTACCTCTTATGTTCATGTATTAACACATTTAGTTGCTGGATTATTGCCACTAGCTCTTTGTTTTCCTTTCTCTCTATCCGGCTCTTCCTGCACCCCCATTGTTTTTTGTTACTTTAATTTTAAATAGGTAAGATAGTGTACAAAAATAAAAATAAAAAATTGAAGGAATATGCAATGAAAAGTAAATCTTCACCTCACACCTACCTTTCACCTGCATTTACCATTTTCAGGATCTCTCATAGTTGCCAGTTCTTCAAAAGCTAATGTATTGTCATTAAGTGGAGCAAAAGAAATTGGCTGAGAGTTTATTGCAGTCTTTGACAAGAATGTGAAGCACATCTAAGCCCAGAGAGGAAGTGAAAGACTCACTATTTGAACCGGGGTCCTTCTGAATTTTTATACCATTAATGCTACATGTCCCTCAACCTGATTTCTATTACAAACTTCTGAAAAACCTGTGAAAAGAAGAAAAGCCTCAATAAAAGAACATATTCAAAATGTACATCATTATTCTAAAATAGTTTGTTTTATTAATCATTCAAATTCTAGTGTGTGGGGATCAAGTTATTAGTATAAATGATACTCTATTTAAAATTTGGAGGCACAGGAGCGCACACTCTGTACCTTCTCCTCTGTTGTAGAAAACTGTGATGTGCTTTAAATCTTGTCAAAACATACTTTATTTACCAGTAAGTTAAATACATTTATGTTTCTCTTTTATGAGACTGAAGTCATGACCTATGTTTCTCTTTTATACAGTAAATCCCAAAATGTTGAAAATTAGAAAGAGAATTTACCCAAAAAAAAAAAAAAAAGGTGGAGGAGAGAGGGAGAAAATAAATTCCCAGAATTCTTCTACTCAGAGGAAACCACTCTTGTTTTTTTGACATTTTGTGTTATTTATATGCATATATTTTACATATTGATATGCATGTCTGGCATATTTATAGATACATTTATTACAGCATCATGCTATTTTTACTTTTTATTTTTTTTATTTTTATTTAAAACAAATTTTAATGTTTATTTTGAGAGACAGAGACAGAATGGGAGCAGGGGAGGGGCAGAGAGACAAGGAGACACAGGATGTGAAGCAGTTCCAGGCTCCTAGGTGTCAGCACCCAGCCCAATGCAGGCCTTGAACTCAGTGGATCATGAGATCATGACCTGAACCAAAGTCAGACACTTGACCAAGTGAGCCACCCAGGCGCCTTGGACATTATGCTGTTTTTAAAACTTTGTAGTGTATACTTATTCACCTGTCCATTTATTTTAAAGGTCTGTTCCATTCACTAACTATAGATACTCATATTTATTTTAATGACTGCACTCATCTGTTGTATGAATTAGATTTAAATATAAGCATTTAAGTGCATAATTTAGTTTGGCCTGGAATTTTCCTTTAATTTATTTTTAAATATTTATTTTGAAAGGGAGAGGAGAGGGAGGCAGGGAGGGAAAGCATGCGCAGGGGATTGGCAGAAAGAGAGGGAGACAGAGAATCCCAAGTAGACGCTGCAATGCCAGTGCAGTTCCCAACACAGGGTTGGATCTCAAAAACCATAAGATCATAACCTGACCTGAAATCAAGATTTGGACATTTAACTGACTAAGTCATCCAGGTACCCCTGGAATTTTACTTGTAAATGTTGATATTTTCTGACCTTGTGTTCAAAGATACAATAGCTTCATAAAAGGGACTGAGTAATATTTTGTCTTTATTTCCTTGTCTATGTGTCTTAAGGTTTGTTTTTTGTTTTTTGTTTTTTTTTTTTTTTTTTTTTGCATTATGGTGTATATAACCCTTTTGGTACTAAGCAAAATGGAGTAAGTTTTATTTATTTATTTTTTTTAATTTTTTTTTTCAACGTTTTTTATTTATTTTTGGGACAGAGAGAGACAGAGCATGAACGGGGGAGGGGCAGAGAGAGAGGGAGACACAGAATCAGAAACAGGCTCCAGGCTCCGAGCCATCAGCCCAGGGCCTGACGCGGGGCTCGAACTCACGGACCGCGAGATGGTGACCTGGCTGAAGTCGGACGCTTAACCGACTGCGCCACCCAGGCGCCCCTCTTTTCTTTTTTTTTTTTTTTTTTAAATTTTGGAGTAAGTTTTAATAGCCTATTTTTCTACTGATTATTAGTAAAATTGCTGGACAAAATACAGCTACTTAAGAATTCTAAAACAGGGGAGCCTGGGTAGCTCAGTCGGTTAAGCATCTGACTTCAGGTCAGGTCATGATGTCACAGGTTCATGAGTTTGAGCCCCGTGTCAGGTTCTGTGCTGACAGCTCAGAGCCTGGAGCCTATCTCAGATTCTGTGTCTCCCTCTCTCTCTGCCCCTCCTCCGCTCACACTCTGTCTCTCTCTCTCAAAAATAAACAAACATTAAAAACACAACAACAAAAGAATTCTGAAACAGGTGTATTTGGGGAGAAGGCCAAAATTTGGACAAGGGACATGTACAGAGAAAATTTCCCTCTTCTTATTAGGTATTTCTATCAACACTTTTTTAGAGGTTGAACAGCAGAATCAGGGCCTGTTAGGCAACATGGACATCAATAATTGTGAAAGACATGTCCATATTTATTGCCAGAGGGCTAGGGAAATGGGCCCCTGAAAGTTGGAGAATGTGAAGGAAATCTCCATTTTTCTTTCTTTTTATCCCTCTCTCATGTCTCCTACCTATGCCCTGACGAGAGACCCCAACCCACAGGCAGCAGACAACTGAAACTCCAAAAGAAAACCCATCTTTCTGGCCAGAAACACTGGCAGAAAGGCCCCTGTGGACTGAAGTATGTCAAAAGATTCATCATTTCTCTCTATTTTGTCTCATAGAATTGATACAAGTGTGGGTCTTCTTTGTCAAGTTAGAAATGTAGCAGCAGTACCTAGTATGAGAAATTCTAGACAATTCAATAAAATAATAGTGAAATAATAGAGATTGAAAAGTAAAAATTAAAACTGTCAATGTACAGAAGACATGACATTTTACATAGGATATCTTAAGGAATCTATGGAAAAAAATTATCAATAGTAAGGTTATCAAGTTTTATTTCTTTATGCTAGCACAGAACAAGTGAGAAAAATTATCTGTAAAGTAATATTTATGATAGTACCAAAGATATATGAAATATATTTGAATCTAATAAAGCATATGCATGATTCTATGCTCAAAAGTATAAAACAGTGAAGCTTAGAGAATTTTTTTATCAGGGAAATGATCACACTTCCTGAAAAGTCTCTGCTAAATATAGAAAATAGAATTGATATTTTTCGTTGTTGTTTTGCTTTTCTTTTTTTTTTTTTTTAATCTGTGGCAGTGATTCAGCATCAATGCAGATGCTTCAGACCTCCTAATTTCATTCTCCTTCATAGTAGCATATATGAACATCTTGACACTTAATGCCTGTGCCTGAAAATACTGACCTTTCAATCCTGTTGTGGTTCCTAAAACTGTAGTACTGTGACTCTGTTTATGTCTGATCTTGCTTTCAGTCATTACTACCTCAGCTGTGTAGCTTTGCTGGCCCATTGGCCAGCCTATTCCTATCTCCTAAAGTAGTCCATACTTCTATGTACCTTGAATTATAAATTGTTTAGCACTGATCAACTCTTTAGAAAATTTAGACCCTTTAGAAAATTTACATCTATTTTGTTTAATTCTTCCAGAAAATATTTTGTACATTGACACACCCTTTTTTGTTTCGTGTGATTACCTCTGGGTTTCCATTTTATTTCCTTACATCTTTGTTCATATTGTTCAAGAGAAACTGCATGAGACACTTGTTAAAGATGGCAAGGAAGACATGGTTCCAAACTAGTGCAGTTGAGAGAGATTGAACTCAGTTTTGCTAAAGCTAAAAACAAGATTTTTAAAACTTGGAGGAGCTAATGGAAAAGTACAGGAGGATATTAAGGAGAAGGTATGTCGAGGCAAATATGTTTGCCCATTGATGCTTATTGAAGTTAGACTTCTGTCCTTCCATAGAGACTGGGAGATAGGAATGGCTTATTTCTTGATAATTACATTTCAAAGGTGGTGGCTACTGTGTCCTAGAGACTTTCCTGGGTTGTAGAAGATTTACATCTCAAGGGGGCAGAGAAACAGCTTATTACAATTTTAAGTTTTCTAAAGCAAAGTTCTAAGAAAAGGGAGGTCGGAGGATATAATCAAGAAGATACCTGTCTGAAGTTTAGTGAAGTGGGGGGGAACATTAAGACCATTTTGGTAAATATCAAAGCTAAATGAATACACATAAATAATAAGATAGTATTTCATGCACTATGGTTAAGTGTGCAGTTGATGCATATTTTAAAATTTTTGTCATATTGCTTTCTTCTTTTGTCTAATCTTAACTTTGACCAAAAACGGAATCAATAAAAAATAGTGTCCTTTGTAAGAAATATATCTTTATCTTTCAATTAATCTGTTAGAATATGGTTTGATTTTTACACAAAATATTTCAATTAAATAATCACAAATGCCTTCAGTTTGTGATATTTTATGAGTTTAGGCCTCTTTCTCTTCTTTGATAAAGTGCCATATATTCTTCTTAAGAGTTCGTCTCTAAATCCTTCAGTGAAATAATCACAGTTATGAAGAGCTTTGCACCTAAAATCCTATTTCCTGTGTCCTGTCAAAGATCTTTAATCTCTTTTTATGCATGTAGTCTTGGGCACATATATTGGTGAGGAATGGCTGCCTCATATGGTAATTCTGTGTCTAACATTTAAGCAACTGTCCAATTTATTTCCAGAGTGAGTTCACCATTTTATTTTCCATTCTGACCAGTCAAGTGTACTGATTCCAATTTCTCCCCATTCTCACCAACGTTTGTTCATGTCTGTGGTTTTTTTATTAGAGATACCAGGTGGGTGTGGTGTGTTACCACATTTTGATTTTCAGTGACCTAATGGCTAATAATGTCGGTCATCTTTTTCTGTGCTTCTTGGCCATTTGTATATAGTCTTTGAAGAAAGGTCTCTTTCTAATACTTGCTCATTGTTTAATTTAGGTAATTATTTTATTTTTGAGTTGTGAAAGTTCTTTATTCTGGATACTAGATCTTATCACATATGTAACTTTTCAAATATTTTCTCCGTTATGTGTGTTTTTTTTTTTTTCATTTTCTTGCTAGTGGTACTTGAGAACAAAAGTTTTAATTTTGATCAAGTACACATTACCCATTTATTATTTTCGGTGGCTTGCCCTTCTCGTGTTATATCTAAGAATTCACATCTAATCTGAATTCATCAAGATTTACATCTATGTCTTATGCCAAAATATTTATAATTTTATTTATTTCTTTTAGGTCTTTGTTCAACTTAGGTAGTTTTTTGTATGTGTGAATTAACTACCCAATTTTATTCTTTTCCCTGTGGGTATCCAGTTATTCCAGATCATTTGTTGAAATAACCATTAATTTCTCATTGAATGGTCTTGGCACCTTTGTCAAGCAGGATGTAACCATGAATATGAGGCTTTATATCTGGCCTCTAAATTATATTCCATAGATATATATGTCTATTGTTATGACAGTATTGCATTGTGTATATTACTGTAACTTTTTTAGTAACTCTTGATATCAAAAAGTCTACATTCTCCATGTTTGTAATTGTTTTAAAAGATTGTTTTAGTTATTCCAGGTTCCTTGTATTAATTT
The DNA here is from genome assembly GCF_028749965.1 of Puma concolor. Taxonomy (NCBI): domain Eukaryota; kingdom Metazoa; phylum Chordata; class Mammalia; order Carnivora; family Felidae; genus Puma; species Puma concolor. The sequence goes on along the minus strand of NC_141681.1, from coordinate 25,331,360 downwards.
TTCCTATGAATTCTATGATCAATTTATCAATTTTTACCAAAAAAATGAGTTAAAATCCTGGTAAGAATTACTTTTAATGGGTAGATCAATCTGGGGAATATTTCATCATCGCAGCATTACATCTTGTATTCATAAATAGGGAATACTTTTTATTTAGCTTGTCTTTAATTTTTCTTTTCTTTTAAATTGTTTATTTTGCAGTTTTAAGTGTCCATTTCTTGCATCTCTTCTGTTAAGCTTATTACTAAATATTTTTGTGTTATTCTAAGTGGAATTGTTGTCTTAATTTTATTTTGGGATTCTTCATTGCTGGTGAGTAGAAATAAATTTGATTTTTGTATACTGATCATGTTTCCTTCAACCTTGATGAATTTGTTAATTAGTTCTTGTAGGTTCGTACGCTTGCGTGTGTGTGTATGTGTGTTTATGTGTTTTTATGTGTCTGTGTTCGTAAAACTTTTCTAGATGCAACACATTGTCACTTGCAAATAAATATTTTTACTTCTTCCAATTCAGTCTGGATACCTTAGTTTGTTTTAGTTGTCTCACTGCCATGGCTAGAGTGTCTAGTACACTATTGAATAAAAGTAGGGATTATGAACATTCTTGTCTTGGTCCTAATCTTTGCAGGAAAGGTTTCAGTCATTCAACTTACAGTATGATTTTACCTGTGAGTTTTTGTAGATGTGTTTGCCATGTTGAGGAATATTTTTCTAGTTTGTTGATTGTTTATCGCAAAATTGTTGGATTTTATCAAATTATTTTTTTTGCATCTATTTCAGTGAGCGTGTATTTTTGTTCTTTATTCAATCAGTACAATACATTGGACTAGTTGATTCCTCTATGTAGAGCAAGTCTTGTGTTCTTGGGATAAATCCCCTTGACCATGGAGTGTAATCCTTTTTAGATGTTGCTGGATTCAATCTCCTTATATTTTGTTGAGGATATTTGTATTTGTATTCATAAGGAATATTGATCTGTTACTTTCTTCTTTGTGATATTTTTGGTTTTAGTATGAGGGTAATACCTCATAGAATGAGTTGGAGAGTATTACCTCATTTAAAAAATTTTTGGAATGGTGTGTGAAGCATAAGTGTTAATTCTTATTTAAACCTTGAGTGGATTTCACCAAGAAACCTTCATGCCCTGTGGGAAGTTTTTTTCATTTGTTTGTTTGTTTGTTTGTTGCTTTTGTCTTTTTTTTTTTTAATTTTTTTTTTCAACATTTATTTATTTTTGGGACAGAGAGAGACAGAGCATGAACGGGGGAGGGGCAGAGAGAGAGGGAGACACAGAATCGGAAACAGGCTCCAGGCTCTGAGCCATCAGCCCAGAGCCTGACGCGGGGCTCGAACTCACGGACCGCGAGATCGTGACCTGGCTGAAGTCGGACGCTTAACCGACTGCGCCACCCAGGCGCCCCGCTTTTGTCTTTTTTTAAAAAGAGAGCAAGCAGGAGGGGAGGCGGGCGGAGGGAGAGAGGAAGAGAATCTTAAGCAAGCTCCTTGTCCAGTGCGAGCCTAACTTGGGGCTCAATTTCACTACTGCGAGACTGTGACTTGAGTCACCTAGGTACCCCTGATTACTAATTCAAATCCACATGTTTGCAGTGTATTCAGATTTTCCATTTCTTACTGAACCCTTTCAGTAGTATGTGTCTTTGTTGAAATTTGTCCACTTCATCTAGGTTTATCTAATTTACTGGTATATACTGATTCACAGTGTTCTCTCTCTATATAGTTATACATTATACGTATAGTTTTCATATATATAATTTATGCAAGGTTGTTAATAATATCTTACTTTCATTTTTAATTTTAGTAATTTTGATCTTCTCTTTTTTCTTAGTCCCACTAATGATTTGTCAATTTTGTTCTTGTCTTTTTGAGGAACCAATATTGGATTCATTCAATTTCTCTATTGTTTTCCCATTCCCTAATTTATTTTTGATAAAATACTTAAAATTCCTTTTAACCACTGATTTGGCTTTAGTTTACTCTTTTTTTTTTCTCGATTTTATTATGATGGAAGATTAGGTTATTAAATCAAACTCTTTTTTTTAATATAGGTATTTACAGCTTTAAATTTCTCTATAAACACTGCTAAGCTGTATTCCATAAGTTTTGATAAATTTCCTTTATATTTTCATTAATCTTAAAGTATTTTTCTTTGTTTCTCAGACTAAAGAATCTCAATTATTCTGTCTTAATTTCACTGATTCATTTTTCTGCCTGCTCAAATTAAGTCTGTCTAGTGATGTATTTTCATTACAATTATTGTACATTTCAACACAAGAATGTCCACTTGGTCCTTTTGTAAATTTCAGTCTCAACATTTATATTCTCTATCTGGTAATGCATCATTCTCATATTCTCTTTTGCTTCTTTGGCCACATTTAAAATAGCTGACTTAAAATGTCCATCTAAATCCAAATGACTTAGATGTCCATCATCTAGATTTTCTTGAGTTATATACTACTTTTTTCCCCTGTATATAGGCCATACTTTTTGGTTTATAAATTATCAGTCCTTAATTGAAAATCTGGACATTTTAGATATGACATTTTAGACATTTTAGGTATAGCAGGCTTTGAAATTAGATTCTCTGACTTTCCCAGTATTTTTGGTTGATGTTTGGTATTGTTATTGGTTATTTGTTTACTGTCTTTTCAGAACTGATTTTTCACAATGTGTATTCTTTGCCACATATGACCAATGAAGTCTCTGCTCACTTAGTTTGACAGAGATTTCTTTAGAAGCATTGAACCATTGTATCTTCTGGTCTTTGGGAAGGGTTCTGTTTGCATGTTGGGACATGCTTTTAATATGAAGCTCTGGAGATCACACCATAACTCCACCTTAGCCTTTATTTCCTACTTGCATAGAGCCCAGAGTGGCTGTTCTCATCCCAGTTGTGACTGGTTTTCATGGTTACCCAGAGGTTGGGAGGGGGACAGAGAAGAGGGCTGGGTAAAAGAAACAAAGCTTACTGTTCTAAGATTTAGTCGTGTTGATTTGGTGTGTGTGTGCTTTTTTTTTTAATACTCCTTGGATTACTTCAAACCTTTAGTTAACTTCCTGAATTCTGGAAAAGTTGATTCTGATCTTTTTGTCCTTATTTTCACTGCTTGAGTGAAAAACAAGAATTTTGGAGTTTCTTATTGCACCATTTTCATTGATGTCAGTATTTCCTTTATCTTCAGTGGATTTATCAAGTTTATTTTTCTGTTTATTTCTCTTTTTTAAAAAAATTGTATGATGGCAATTGCAAGAATTACATTCTGGTTGATTGTGAGGATGCATTGAGAACACACTTGGAAGTTTGCTTTTATTGGTATTAGACAGTAAATGTAACTTTAAATCTTCATTTTGAAGATTTATTTTTTTAATGTTTTTTTTTTGTTTTTTTTTTGTTTTTTTTTTTGTTTTTTTTTTTTTTTTTTTTTTTTTTTATTTTGTGAGGAGAGAGACACTGTGAGCAGGGGAGAAGCCGAGAGAGAGGGAGACATAGAATCCGAAGCAGGCTCCAGGCTCGGAGCTGACAGCTCAGATATAGGGCTTGAACTTAAAACTGTGAGATCATGAACAGAGCCAAAATCAGACACTTAGCTGACTGTGCCACCCAGACACCCCTGAAGATTTGTTTTTTACTTTATTGTTATTTATTTATTTATTTTTTTAGTGACAGTGTAGGGCTTTACTGTTGCTAATATATTCTATCATTTTACTCCAAGTCTATATAGATGTTTCTATAATAATGAAAATAATGTTCTACCCCAGGTCTTCATCTTTGTCCCGAGAATTCATTTGTAAAAATAGACCTAAATGGTTTGTGATCTTAGATAGCCATGACATAAGCTGCCTGATTATAATGCATGCAAACTTCTCAGTAGTGGCATATAAATAATTGATGGAAAAACAAAGACTCCTTCAAATGGAAGTTTTAAGTTTCCCTTCAAATGTCTTGCACATCACTGTTCACAGATAATTACTGTTCTTTCCAGAAACCATGCACATGTTCTTCAAGTAACCGTGCTGTTGGTGAATATCAAGTATGATGGGCAAAGGTTTATACCCAGATTGGTTATGCCTCATGTCTCATTCTCTGGTATATTTAACTGATCTAGGCTTTGAGGTATTCTGTTAGAAAATAGATTTCCCGAAGAAAAGAATTCCCAGCAGAAAATTGTGGTTTAGCCACTAAAAAGAAATAGACGATTGTCAAGGAAAATATTAGTTTGGACTTTTTTTTTTTCCTTTTTCTACTGCTCTGGAGTAGAAGCAACTTTTAAAGCTGGTATTTATAGCTTTAACTCTGGGGCATACTAACCTGGTATTAACTTCCTCTCTCATTAAGTCTTAAAACATTTGGCTCTACTATTTGGTTTTAATTGCAGAAGGAACTATGCGTTATGACAACAGGACCTGAATGTTTTTGTATGAGTGTGCGTATGCACATGTCTTACATAGATCTCCCCCATTTAATGTTTTTTTTTTTTTTTTAACAAAAGAACACACCATTTCCCACAGTGAATAAGCCAAATATGATTTGTGGCCCTGAAAATATAGAGGTCCATATAGTTAACGCAGTTTTGCTATCATCAAGAAAGAGACCACCATTCGATACTTGAAATGAAAACCTGAATTCATTTTGCTTCTAATGCAAAAAGAATAATTTTTTCTGGAACATCAAACTAAAAGTCTCATATAGGATTAGGGATATCAGGAGTCCAGGGGTTACAGAACTTGAGAAATAAGTTCTGAGTGTGTGTATGATTTATTGACCTTCAACAGCAGAATTGTACTACATTGTAGATATCAGTGGCTGACTTAGAATCAAATGGGGCTATGACCAATTGACTCGCTTTCAAAAGCTTGTATTCTGATGAGAAGTTGACATACTGATCAGTTCTGATGAGTTTGTAGTCATTTCTGGTGGTCATACATTTCTGTGATCAAAGAACAATCTTATTTTCCTTTCTTGAATTTGAAGTCTAAACACTACAGAGAGTTTGGAGGTTAGAAGCAGTTTAGACTCTCAGAGTCAGCTCATAGAACCAGAAAATGGCCTGATGTTTTGATTTGCCGTTTGTAGATTAGGTAATTGAGGTGTAGCCAATTTAAAAGATTATAAATTTATTAACTGGAAGAAATCTTTAAGAAGTTATCTCATTATTATAAGCTAATTACTGTGGACATAATATGGACAATTTCTCACCTTGTTCTAATAAGTTCTGTGTTTCACTTAAGAAACCACAGTGAAAACAGGCTAAGTCCAGTATTGAGAGCAGATTTTCTGCTCAAAAATGTCTTCATTTAACACTTACTAGCCTACCTCAAACTTTTATAAGTACCCTCGGAAGATTAATGTCTAGTGAATTATAATTATTTCCCATTTAAGTTTATGAATTATTATATTGGCTTAACAAGTCAAAACCAGAAAGAAAAAACAGGAGAATGAGGGGTTTGAGCATTTTTTCTGCCATAGTATCTCTATATAAGTATCTAAAGAAAAATATGTAACTAAAAGAAAAAATATATATAGAAAAAGCTACAGTCAGATTTCTGGGTGTTCTTAAAGCTGCAATATTGTATTGTTTTATCCAATAAAAGTAGTTATCACTAATGTAAGCAGGCATCAAATTAAAAATCATTGTATATTACAGGAATTTGTTTTCACAAATATTTGTTTTTTTTTTAATTTATAGTTTATTGTTTCACATAAATTATGGGTGGATTAGTGTTTGAGATTGCAGACAATAACCAAAAGTTTATTTAAACTCCAATATATTTGAAATGGTATCACAATAGCATTATTTCATTTATTTCTAACCACTATTTGAAAATGGTTTCTGTTTGCAACTGCATTTTGAATTACATATCAAGCAGTCAGAAGCGTTCCACAATACTTAGAATTTAATAACAAGGAAAGCAGTCCACATAAAAATTTGTGTGATACAGTTAAAGCAGTACTTGGAAAAATGTGAAACCTTAAATACAGTTGTCAGAAAACAAGAATGAGTGAAAACATAGGAACTCCCACAACCACATGTAGTTGACTGGAACATGAATAATGTATAACTCTTTTTTTTTTTTTTTTTTGTAATGACTAAAGAGAGTGGGAAGGACCTCCAGTAAGCTAACAGACTCGTTACAGGAAAGTCCACATTTTATTTTTCATTTTTTCTATCCCCATGGACTTCAATATTTAATCAATAAAAGTCACCTAAAGAGGTGATTGAAATGTAGATTTCTCAGCTGTAATCCCAGGAGATACTGAATCTGCTGCTTTAGGTTTTGTATGTAATGCTTCATTTTAGCAAGCAACCTAGAGGATTTGGATATAAATTTTAAGAAACGATATCTCTGCTTATATGACTATGTATTATTGACTCTCATTTCTGTGATGCTCTGAATGGGGGAAATAGAAGTTGGGATAGTGCGCAATACTTTTTTCATCACACAGCAACAAACATCTTTTGATTTTGTTCTAAATTGAGTATATTTTAGATAGAAAATGCAATTGTTGAATTTTCTATGTGTGTATTTTCGACTTCCTAGGACTTAGGTGAAGCACGTTTACTAGATCTTTCAGAACTATTATGCTCTTTTGTATTTTATCTAGACAACCTGATGATGAAAATGTGCAAAGATAGTAGCATTTCTACCACCCCTTTTCCAATAATAGTTACCATAAAGGTTTAACAAAAGATCAACCCTGCCTTTGATATTCTATCTAAATTTCATCTGAATTCGTATCTATTGACTCATCAAGTAATATTTCTCAAGGTAAGAGGTACAGTCATTTTGAATTGTTATCTCAAGGATAATATTAGCGGAAAGAATGAACATCTCTCCATTAAATCAGAATGCACAGTGAGTTTTCCATTTTGAATGTAAAAAGTTTTTCATACATTTGAGGGAAAAAATGAAGTTTTTGGAAATACTTAATTTTATCTCTAAAGCCCAAAGGATAAATAATGGATCTCAATTTTCAAGGCTTTTACTGCTCACAAACAACTAGCATGATCAAGGTGAAAAAATCTATCCTTAAAGTAGCATTATTCCGTAAGTCTCGCTCTCAAGTTAGAAGCATATAATTAAACATTAGACCTAAAATTATTAACAGCTTATTTATCTGGAAGCCCCAAGTACTTTTTTTTTTAACTGTACTTCTGTAAGAAGTTTGCACCTAATAGTGTAACTAAAACGCTGTTTCAAGGAACATAAAAGATAAGTGTCTTCCTTGTGGTCCAGTTTTTGTTTAAAAATTTATTGTACAGTAGACTTTTGGAAGTACTCCATTTGATGGTATAAAATGTTTAGGAGATTATGAATTCTTAGTAATACAAACTGAAGTTGGAGGCTTTTTGTAGATGTACCTGATGAAATAAATGTACATTAGAACATGAATATGAAAGAAAAGTCTTGGATCACTTTTCTATTTTGAAGAGACAGCTTAAAGGAATGTGAATGACTCCTTAATTCTGCAGTGTATGAACAGATTCACATGGGATCTTATCCTCCCTTATGGTAATTCCTATCCCTGTCCCCAAACTTCAAGTGCCAACCCAAGCTTCTATTTACCAAGCTTAGACTCTACTGTTCTCCAAACACTCTACAATCAAATTCATTTCTTACAAGGACGATAGGAAGATGTGTACAGTTTTGTTTTCTTTTTGTTTTTGTTTTTTTTTAAGATGTGCACAGTTTGGGTGGGATGATGTTGACTCTTAGAAATCATTATTTTGGAATCTTGGTACAGCATCCCTCAGCACTTATAACCAGAGTTTTTTCTTCAGTAGAACACTCAGATCCCATTAGTGGCAAATGATCTCTTGTGTGGTTATTTCTTCGGTCAAAGATAATTTGACTGTAGTTACTAGACTCAAGCTAATGGTGTTTACTAATCTGTTTGCTGCAAGTGATAAACCAAGGGAAATAATGCTGACAGAAAGATATCAGCACGAATTATGAGCAGCCAATGTACCATACAGCCCACTCTTGGCTGTTTTTCTTTTCTCTTAATAGAAGAAGGGAATGCACTAATACACAAAGCCACAGTTGATCTTTGAACATATTACAGAGCTTTAGTTCACCACACATCGTGCACATTATGTCGGATAACATTCATTGCTACTTCTTGAGGTGGATTACTATTTACACATGAATTAACAATTAGAATTGGAGGAAGAGGAATTGAATGTGAGACTAGCTTTCTGAGGAGTGCTTCATAGAAAAGCTTTGCTGCACCTTTCTTAGTCATCCAGAAATATTGAACAATAACAAGCATAGCGTCCAAAGCTCTCCTCCTCTCCAATTAAAGTTTTGGCCCTTTTAGATCTGACTCATTAAAAAAAAAAAGGCTCAAATTGGCCTCATGCATTTCACCTTGGTTGTTCTATCCTATAAAACGTGATAGACGTGCTGTCAGCCACAGGGGGAAAATGGGAGTCTCAGAAGTTAAACAGATGTTAGTTGATCTGTAGTTAGATTCTAAAAAAATAAATAAAAATAGAATTTCAGACATTGAATTACTGTAGAAAAAAATAAGCAATAACTCAGCCCGCTACCAAACATGTAAAATACTTTCCAGAGTTAAGCTTTGGAATTTAATTATCCTTTCATGTTTGGAGTGGAAGATGCATCTATGATTGTTAGGACTTCAGGTTATATTTGAGACAGTAGAAACTTACATAGTCATGCAGCAACTTTAGATTTATTTAGTCTTGTCCTACCCAAAACCTGGTGCCTTGTTCCAGAGCAGTGATGTCAACGAAAAGAAAAAAATGCTAGACTAATAGACTTAAATTTAAAATACAGTTCTGCTAACCAATCAGGTCACCTGGGGTAAATCTCATGTGGGTTTTTAAAAAATTATGCTCAGGTGCCTATTCCCTCATTTTTTTTCATGGCAAGTTAAGATCAGTGTCATGTACCTTACATCTTTACTATCCTGAGATAGTGAATTTATAATTGCTTAGCATCATGGTTAATACATAGAAGATACGCGAGCATGATAATGTCTTCAATATCCTTCTGTCCTCTGTTCTCTATTTGAATTTAACTTTCCTAAGTAGGTAAAAACAGATTTGACTAGATTTGGGGAATCTTTAAGATACTTTTCTGTTCACCTAATAGTCATTGCCACCTTTCCCTCAAATAGTATCTATCTGTAAGTTGCTAACTGGGTTCATAGTCTATATTTATTGTCATTTAAATAATTGATGGAGTGTCATACAGTTATATTAAAATGAAGTTTTCCAGGACACCTGGGTGGCTCAGTCGGATAAGCATCTGACTTCAGCGCAGGTCATGATATCGCGGTTCGTGAATTTGAGTCCCACATCGGACTTTGTGCTGACAGCTTGGAGCCTGGAGCCTGCTTTGGATTCTGTGTCTCCCTCTCTCTCTCTGCCCCTCCACTGCTCACACTTTCGCCGTCTCTCTCAAAAATAAATATTAAAAAAAATAATAAAATGAAGTTTTCCACTCAGCAGTGTAAGGACAATCATGTATTCAGAGGGGTTTTTATTTCCCTCCATCTTAAGATAACAAAAAAAACCCTCCTTAATCTAGCTACAGGTGGAAGGTAAAAATGATTTAATAATAATTGAAAGAAAGTGTTTATGGAGACTAATGCATAATATGAGGATTAGTAAATAGCTTATATATTGATACAAATGTATTTATAATAACACTGGCATGAATACTGTGGAGCTTATGAAAAAGTGATTAATAATTACGTTGACTCAGTGTTGAATATGTTAGTGCAACAGTCTCACAGTAAATCATTTGATTCTCACAACCACCCCGGGAGATAGGCATAGCATCTAATGAGGCCAAGTTTATCTGATTTGTATCACAACTACAGTAGTAGAAGAGTTCCGGGAGAAGGGAAGTCTCATTCCACTGGAATTAACAAGAGCCGGCTCTTGCCCCTGATTTAGATAGCCTTCTGTTGATAGAAGGATCTTGCTTTACCTGACTCTAAAGGAAGGGGGCTGTGTTTTATACTGTCACATTGCCAGAACCTTGCATAGTTGCAGGTATAGACTAGATGGTTGTTTTGTTTTGTTTTGTTCTATGTTGTTGAATGAATGAATAACTGAACGTGCCACTTAATCTCTTGCATCTAACATAGGATCTTGTGTGTCTTAAATGACTTAAATAACTATGCCCTGAAGTTTTAATTATAATGAAAATTTGTCATAGACTCTAGGTCTAAAGTTGTTTCTTGTCTAGCAAGAAAGCAGGACACAGGATTAAACATGAGAGATGGTTAATGCCCAGGAAAGACAAGAGCTCCAAATAAGGGTCCTTTCCCCATTTTTATAAGGATCAGAAGGCTTAGAAACACGGTGATGGACGTGCACAGAAAGGCAATGCAACTGTGAACATTAACTCATGGGCGTGAGGGAAAGGGGATCTTGAAGGTATTTGGGGTTAGCGGTTTGTGTTAATAGAAAACAAAATCCTCCCTCAGGGCAGCCAGGTGGAAGGCAGTTTACAGCGGACATGAGGCACCACCTGTGTTTATCTTAAACCGTGTAGAGGATGAGACATATAGGACAGGTGACCTCAGGGTTCACAAGGCACCTTTGTTAATAATCTCCACTCTGGGCAGCTTCATCTGCAGCATAGCGGTCTACAGCCCTATTTACCTGTTTACCTAAAGGAGTATCCTTCCCTCCTGTGAAAGCAGCTTTCTGCTATAGTACTAAATTGGGGGGCACTTCCATCTTGAATACCTAATCTTGTTTATTTCATATACCTGTGTTGTATATTGGTGCCTTTGCCCCGCCCTCTCTATACTGGGGCTTCTGCCCCACTGTCTCTTTACTTAGTTACCTAATCTTGTTTACCCAAACTTGGGTGTGAGCATCCTATGGCTTTGTAATTCTTTATGCCTTGTTAACCCATTGGTGCAAGCCTGGGGAATTTCTAAGCTTATTCCCCACAAAACTTAGTTCCTAATTCAGAACCTCAATTGTACATAGATGTACATAGAAGCCCTATGACAGTACTCATGGAAGAGCCTACTGGTCGAATCCTGGTCCAAACACTTGGTGTTGCACACATGTCCCTCCACCATCTGTGTCACATGGGAGTTCCCAGTAGAACTTCAAGGCTCAGTGGTGAGGAGTGTGCTGCTTTCTGAGGCAGAACTCAAGGGTTTCCTCCTATTTGGAATACATCTGTGACTTTTATGTGAATAATTAATCATCATAAATTCTTCACTGGACTTAGGAAAAACCTCATGTTCTTCTACTAGGAATGTTATGCAGTAATGATGTTTATATTTATGTTTTTTATTTATCATGTATTTCATAATTATGTACCAATAAAAGCTTAAGTGCAGATCATACTGAAATACTTGCCTCTCAATAGCAGGCTTGGCATATTTTACATTTTCAATAATGTGATGTTTAGTAAAAATGTGCCAAAGGACCTAAATTAATTTGAGTAGAATTGATCTGTAGGCAAGACTGATTTAGAAGCACAGCAGGTATTTCTGCCATGCCTCGTTTTCAGTTTGAGAAGATCATTACTTAGGGCAAAGACTTATAATAAAAATTAATTTTAAATCATATGCCATAAAATGGAGATTATTTTTCACTTTGCCATTTTTGTGTAATAGCCAGAAACTTCTAAATCATCATAAAAAGGGTTGAGGGATGATGAGAATATATGATTTTTAAAAATGTTTCCATGTTACGGAAAATTCACAAGACGTGGCATATTTACTTACGTGTTCCAAAATGTAATATTTTTAATTTATTTTGAGAGAGAGGCAATGAGTGGAGGAAGGGCAGAGAGAGAGAGAGAGAGAGAGAGAGGGACAGAGGATCTGAAGCAGGCTCTGTGCTGACAGCACAGAGCCCACTACAGGACTCGAACTCAGGAACCATGAGATCATGACCAGAGCCAAAGTTGGATGCTTAACCTACTGAGCTACCCAGGCATCCTTCAAACTTTAATATTTAACTTCAACTTTTACTGAGTTCTATGTCATCAAAGCTAAGTATGATAAAAATTTGAGGAGACATGAAATAAAGTTTGTCTTTTCAAAAATCTCTCTATTGGCAAACACATATAAATACATTACAAGAGTACCCGGACAGGGTAATAATAGTGGGAGCTATAGGAAAACTAAATTGTATGCCCTGGTTATAAGTAATCTTGAAATTTGTTAATAATACCCATTACTCACTAAGATCATTCACAAATTAATAAAGTGTCCTATCCTCCTTCTTTATTTTTCTCTTTGCTTCATGTGGACTGTCTGCTTTCTCTCAGATATGTATTTTCTCTCATATACATTATTTCCCCATTGTTCTCTCCTAACCTCCCTTTTCTGTATGAATTCTATGTTTCTCATCCTTCTTTAGCATTTCATTCTTGCTCTAACTTGTTTAATTTGCAAGAAAATCATTGCTTCTGTAAAATTGTTAGAGTCAAATAAAATGGCAATTGTCACAGTACATGTAAAATGCAATTAAAAACCAACTAAGATGAAGGGACCTGCTCTGTATGAGACTCTCTTCTGCCTTACCCCTCACTTCAGGCTTATTTAGACAGAAAGTAGAGATTACTGCTGTTGACATTTTTCAGGTGAGGAAACTGAAGCACAGAGTGCCACATACATGTGACAATGTCAGACCATGCTCTGTGTTGAGTCCTAGGGAATGGGTACCATTCACATTCAATAAATGTACAATAATAGGGTTTTGACTGCTCTTCAGTTCTCCTTCCCATGCAGACATGATCATTAGCCACGGCGTATAGAATAAACTGTCATGCCGCAGTGTGTAAGGTGAGGTTAGCCCACATTCAGATTCTGGTTACAGAACTTACATAGTGTGGCCTCTAGGCAGTGAGAGGTTAAACACCTTGCCCGAGGTTCCTTGTCTGTAAAATGAGAAAATAATAACAGCTACTTCATAGGTTTGTTGAGGATGAAAGGGCTTAATAGGAGTTAAGCACATATAAAATTGTCACACATAAACAGTTTAAGGTAGAGTACTGGTAAATGTTTAACAACCGGCTGGGGGGGGCGGGGTTGCGGGGGTTGGGGAGGGCCTTTGATTTGTAGCCTTTGCCGGTTTCTGGGCTGTATTTAATTCTGTCAGGGCCACTTTAAGCTCTAGTGTGGCGTCACCAAATTTGGTATTGGAAAGAATTGCACAGTGACATCTGGAACACAGATTTCCACTATACGGATACAGTAGATGTAAATACCCTCAAGAGCATAGATAGTATTAAAATGTAGTAAAAATAATTAGGATACGGTAAATTTTGATATTTCCTTATCTTTCTAGTGTTATTTAATTGTATATTTATGTTAAGTTTTTAATGTTTATGCTTAACAACCACTTCACACAATTTCTAATTATATGATTGGCTCTTACAAGTGTATAAGTCAATTTCAATATATCATTGGGTACCATATGCTTTTTTTTTTTTTTAATGTGTTAGTGTTTTTGTTGTTGTTGTTTTGTTTTGAGAGAGACAGAGCATGAGTGTGGGTAGGGGCAGAGAGAGAGGGAGACACAGAATCCAAGGCAGACTCAGGCTGTGAGCTGTCAGCATAGAGTCCAATAGAGTGCTTGTACCTATGAGCCATGAGATCATGACCTGAACCAAAGTGAGATTCTTAACCAATTGACCCACCCAGGCTTTAAAAAAAAAAAAAAAAATTAGATAAAATCAGGTATAGATTCAGAGTTCTTCTCAATAGAATACCCCCTATTACCAGTGGATTAAATTTTCAAATGATACGAAAAAGTGATTTTCATCCTTGGTCTAGGGAGTTATCAGTAACTTGTATAAGCTATTTAGTTAATCTTATGAGAGAAGATGAGAGCATAATAGTAAAAGAAATTTGGCAAATCGATATCTAGTTAGTGGGAAGACTAACATTTGAACATATTTTCCTTATTTTCAGGGCTGTGATTTTGTTATTATTTTCCCACCCGACCTCAAGAATTAAGAACAAGGACAGGAATATGTACTTTGGCAGTATATATTTTCCTTTTTTTTCCTTAAATGTTAATTTATTTAGTTTATAGACAGAGAGAGAGAATGCAAGTAGGGGAAGGGCAGAGAGAGGGAGACAGAGAATCCCAAGCTGTCTTCATGCTGTCAGCAAAGAACTAGACACAGGGCTTGAACTTAAGAACCATAAGATATGACCTGAGCCAAACACAGGGCTTGAATGCATAACCAACTGAGCCACCCAGGTGCTCCACAGGATCTGTTTTCTAAAGCACAAAGCTAACTGCTACAATATGACATAATCTCATATGAAATAAGCTCTTACCTTTTAAGATCTGGGAAGCCAAAAAGATCATTTAAATTCTGCAGTGATTTTAAAATAAACATAGTTTAGGTTGACCTACGACTTTTCAGAAAACCTACTAAAATCTTTTGGGAAGTAGTTGAACAGTTAAAGGAGGGGAGAAGCTAATGGTCAAACTATGTTCCCTCCCAAAGTTTAATATGATTTAAAAGAATAGATAACTTTTCTCTTGAGCAGCTTACTGTATTCCCTTCCTTACCTATAATTTTTTAAATATTTTTAAAGAAAATTGTCTTAAGGTTAAGATAAATAAGTAAAGTTTATTTAACATTTTTGCCAAATGTTGTTTCTTCCAGTCCTTGTGGGGTCTCAAGGTGAGTTTGCAGAAAGGCTATCTCTGAGGGGAAATTTAGTAGGTGAGATGTTTCTACTGAGGGATAACTTGGGGCCAACACCCAAGGAAGGGAAGAAGAAGAGTGAGCCAGAGTGGTCAGAGAGAGAGGTCACACTGCGAGGCACTTGTCATAGCAACTGTGCCCAGACACACAGTAAGCTCCAGAGCTATAATGGCCCTTCAGAATTGTCCCACATGGGCCATGATGTTCAGCCCTTTCTATTCCCACACCGCTCTTCTATGGTATGTATGACTTTGATCAAGGTGGCTATTTGCAAGGGAGGAAACCCTGAATGGGCCCAGAGCTGACAGAACCTCCAGCAGTAGGACCAGTAGGTCCTTTAGGGAGGGGGGAACCAGGAGGCACATCAGAGTGTCCACCAGCTATCATGATAGTCCAGAAGCCCTCTCTGGTTTTGAAGAGGCTTTAACCTGACTGTACCTTTCATGACCCAACCTTGTGCTGTTCTCTGTCTCCTCATTCTCCAAATCTAACGTTTCCTCATCTCATTTCTTGAACAGATAACTACCTCAAGATGTGTGCCTAATTTGTCTGTGCCTTTTTAATTTCTGAATCATCAGTACAAAATGGTGTTCTGTATTTTCAAATATAGTCTCCCTTGGAAGTAGCTTTACATTTTCTTCATGAAAAGGTATTTCATTATCCATAGAGCAATGACACCTAATGTGCATTTTCATATAAAAGTTTTTATATGTATCAAATCACAAAGTATAGAATATTTTAAGGCTTTTTCATTGACTTTATGATTGTGAAATATGGCCACCATGTCTCATTAAACGTTATCAGTAACGAACTATTCATATCCAGTACTGAGATGAATAACTAACACAGTTGTTGCCAGGTAAATTTACATTTCTCAGGAGAAAAAAAAAAAAGCATCCTCTTCTACATTTATGGGGGGTATCATAAGTAGTTTCTAGAACAGTACTAGATTCAATTTAGTACTGAGCAATCTCCTGTGAAATTTATCAAGTGTCTGTTAGGACTATAAAGTGACATACAACCAAGATTGTGTATGTTCTGATGAATGGACTCCCAGGTAGCCATATCTCTAGGGGTGATTTTCTATTTTTTTTTTTTTTTTTTTGGTTTATTTATCTTTTGAGAGAGAGAGAAGGGGAGGGACAAAGAGAGAGGGAGAGAGGGAATCTCAAGCAGGCTCTGCATTGACAGCACAGAGCCCAACTTGGGGCTTGAATTTATGAACTATGAAATCATGACCTGAGCTGAAACCAAGTTTCAGATGCTTACCGACTGAACCACCCAGGTTCCCCTCTAGGGGTGGTTTTCTGATTGTTTTTTCAACAGTCATTCTAAATCAGGGAAGATCACCTCTTGACCCCATTCTTGTTTTTTTTTTTTTTTTTTTTTTTTTTTTTAGAAAGAATATTTCTCAAAAAGAGAGGCTCAAGATGCATTTCATATATATTAGTGCAGAATCTTTTGAGAAGGAACAGAGTTGTATTCTGATGAATGTTTCATTGACGACATTTGCTCATAATACTAGCCAGGGATTAAATGTCACTTTCCCCTGGGAAGTGACCTGGGTATATTTCAATATGCAGCACATCCCAGACCTGAATGTTTTAGGAAGATAATAATGCTCTGTAGTGTGCTCACTGCCCTTCCCTCCTTTAACACAGAACAAATTCTTAGAAGGAAGTGAAGAAAAAAAAGCAAAAACAAAAGATTTCTAACAGTTTGTTCAACTCCAGAAGTGAAAGTTTCCACTATATCCATTATTTTCCTGACAAACCTGGGATGTGAACAATTATGAATCATTCATGGTGTTGAAAATGCACCCAACGTGGCCCCTCTTCAAAATGGAATGCTATGAAATATAAACTAACTCACTTTCTGATGGAAATGGAATGTCATTTAAATATACTTCTCTTTATGTCATATTTTAAAAATAAGGTTCCTCTACACCTTAAAATATTTAATATTTTCAAGTCCATATTTGTCTATACGATTTCTTTGCTTAAGGAACACATGTTTATCTTTTAACCGAAGAATCTTCAATGTTCTTAGTAGGGCTGAAGTTGAGCAAATACACAAGCTGAGTTTTTAAATGATTCCAGCTCCTTTTTTAAAAAATTCTTTAAAAGTTCATCTGTGCTTACAAACTTGTGGTAGGAATTGGAAGCCATTTTCTTTGGGTTTATTTGCTATGTCTTAAAAGTTTCGAAAGTACTCTGGAACTGCCCCTGGAAATGGAATATTTCATGAAAAAAATAAAACACTGTTAAAAGATTAAAATCTTAAAACTTCCCAAAGTCCAATGTTGCAATTTAATATGAGAAACATGCATCTATATTGCAATACTTTTCTCCTCTCCATAGAAACCTAAATTTGTATCTTTGAGAAACCTTGGTGGAGAATAATGTATATTTGCTTAAGTATAGTAAACCTAATACATTTTGCTAGCATTTACATTTAAATGGTCTTGCTCTGATGTGGGTTAAGTTATAATTCAGATGATAAACTTTTGGATTTCTTGTTTTTCGCACACCTAAATTATGTGTTTTTTGTGTGTGTGTCAATACAGTCACATAATGATACATAAGAATTAATGTTTCCATATATAGCAAAAAAAATTATGTGTCCAATCTGATTATACAAGGAAATTATGCTTCTGTGAGAACATTTTTTACTATCAAGTCTATAGTTTATGATTTAGTTCTGAATTTGAAAGAAGGCTTTATAGAAATTAGGAAAAAAACATTTTTGTGTATTGCCTTTTTTTTTTTTTTTCCTTTTCACCCTATATAGATGGTGATCAAGTTTCTTTAAAATGTACAAGCCAACTGTGCTGATAGCTCAGAGCCTGGAGCCTGCTTCAGATTCCCTGTCTCCCTCTCTTCCCCCTCCCCCACTCACGTGTGTGTGTGTGTGTGTGTGTGTGTGTGTGTGTGTGTGTGTGTATGTGTGTGTCTGTCCATCAAAAAGAAACATTAAAAAATTTTTTTTTCAAAGCCAATTTTGGAAAAAGTCATGATTATTAAAATGAAGAAAAGATTGATTTTTTCGATATAAACATACAAAATGCATATGAAGAATAAGAATAATTGGATTATGAATTCTCCCCTTCAAAGAATTGCAAGATTTGTTAAAAGAGAAATGTATATTCCTTTTGTTGTTGTCCATTGGGCATTAGCCACCAATTAATGGTTGAAAGATTATTTGAGTCGCTGGAATAAATCCATTCACTTTTAGAACTGTTTCTATCCCATCTGAGAGATTTTAGAAAACACAAATCAAACAACCAGAAATGATATTTTAGAGATACTGAAGAGTTTTGATTTTTTTGAGGAAAGCATAAGCACCCCAGAGTTTTCCAGGCTTCTTCATTAACCAGTCTGAAATCCAGAGTCCCATAGTACATATTCAGTGATTAATCCATTGAGCCTTTGTCTTTTTTTTTGTTATTATTTTTTAAATGTTTATTTTTGAGAAGCGGGAGGGGCAGAGAGAAGGAGACACAGAATCCGAAGCAGGCTCTAGGCTCTGAGCTGTCAACACAGAGCCTGATGTGGGGCTCAAACTTCCCAGCCTTGAGATCATGACATGAGTGGAAGTCAGATGCTTAATCAACTGAGCCACCCAGGTGCCCTTAGGCTTTGTTTATATTAAACACTGTTGCTGGTTATTAAATAGCTTTGTCTTTTACAAAAAGCAGATGTTACTCTATTTTAAGGGGAAAATATACTATCTAAAGATATTAAACAACTTGGAGAACTTCTGGACACATAACAGTCAGACTTGGAAGCTATAAAGTCAAATACATATAATGAGCAATGAATTCTGGCAAAGAATTTAATGATGAGGTTTAACTGAAATTATTGTTTCTAGACACACTGGCACAAAATAAACACACTTTTGGATATAGTGATTGTTCCAGTATAACAAAGAAGCATGGTGCTTAATTTATAGAACAATCAAAGTTTGATTAGACACAGATTCCAAGTGCAAGTCCTGTGTATTTTAATACCAGACACATGTCTGTGTACTGGATTTCTGAGGCTAGATAGAGGATTTTTTCTTGAAATAAAAATAGAAATAAATAGCATTTGACAAATCTGATGAATTCCCCAAATAGACTTTTCTAATAATTACTGTAGTAATAGTTGTGGAAGCTACTGTTTATTGACTCTTTGATATGTACCATTTGTTTTGGTTGATTAGTGGGTCATAATTAGTGTTAAATAAAAGGAGAACATCAGAGAGGTGACTTGAGTTTAAACACATATCATGTCCCATAAAACACACAACAGTTTATTTTAAATAGTTCTGGATTTAGTGCCAAAACAGATCAGGTTTCAAATATTGGCTCTGACACCTATTAGCAGTGAAACTTAGTAAATCTTAGTTACCGTACTGAGTTTCAGTTTTCACAACTAATAATGGAAATGATACCTGCTTTGTAGGAATGTTGTGATTTTATAAAATTTAAGTGCTGAAATGAATTTCACAAGATGTTAGTAATGTTCACCCTTAGTATTATTCAAAAAGATGGACCAGTGATTATTGCAGAAGAAAATGTCTACTCTTACCCCAATCATACTTACCCATTCTCAAGTTATGTTGATGACTTTGTTTCCTGTTTGAGTTATGATGATGACTTTGAGGAAATCTTTCTACCCAGAACCAGAGGAAAGTTCAACATAAATACAAGACATGTGTTGTGTAAACATGTCAAGATAGGTTGGTGTGTAGTTAATATTTTAATAAAAAAGGCATGGAGAAACCTGTAGGGTCTAAATTACATGGTGTTTTCTGAGTTAGAAAGAGAATAAGGTAGAAAAATAGTTAGTGTACAGATAAATGAAGATAACATAACTTAAGAGATACTGACTTGGCCAAAGTCATGCACCGAATACATGGAAGAACTTAAGCTAGAGTTTCAGTCTATATAATGTCAGCCTCCAAACTCCTTACCATTAAATCAGCGAAGAGGTAGGTCTTCAAACTGTGTTAGCTACTGGGAGGTAGCCTAAGGATTTGCTATAGGGCATAAAGTTGGGGCCACAATTAGCAATATATTAAATGTCCATTAGAGTTGTGTATCAGCCATGTCTTAGGTTGGGATCACCCAGAACAGACCGTGGGACAAGGATATAAATTTAATTTCCATGTTGTTCCCAGGAAGCACCCATAGGGAAACAGAGAAGTCAGGGAAATAAATCCATTAGCGTATGTGTTACCAGGCAGATTACCTCTGTGGACAACTGGGGCTCAGTCCAGCCGGGGAGCCCTGCGAGACAGTATGATACATACCTCAGAGTTCTACCATTACAAGACTGAGGTATATTTACTATAAGTTCAAGGTAAAACTTGGTCTTCTCTTGATAAAAATTAAACAGACATTTCTAAAAACTATACTTTGAAAATTCGCACAGGGTGCTCATACACTGGACCTGTGTTGCGCAATTTAGTCAGTTTACCAGTGTTGTAATCAAAGGGATCTAGAAACCAGGCTGTCCTGTGAGTTAGCCAGTGGTCTTTTATGCTGAGGTTGGTGCTGAGCTTGGTTCTGGCTTCTAGGCTTTGGTCTGGATCTTGACTTGACCAACTGTTGGCTCTTATTTTTGGCTTTGTCCTATCCTAATACTTGCTATATATATTCCTGGGGACACTGGGCTCAATTGGAAGGTGTGAACTCACTGGATTAGGGAGGGAGATAGTGACAGACTCTGCATATCCATTATATTCTAAAGCAGGAATATCCTTAATCTGGACTGCACCCTCAAGGATTATGTGTTACAGCAATTGGTAGAGTGTATATATGTGAGATCTATAAGCCTTTCTTTAATTAATCTTACAACTCCACTCCGTTAATACTAAGTATCTTCACATCTTCTCAGCTATCATATTCCCTAAGAAGTAATAGGCAAAATGTAGGCAATTAATCCTATAGAAAACAGGAGAATTGCTGCATGGCTGGGAAAGAAAATTGTGGAGACAGATTGATTTCAGAACAGTGCTTCTTCCTACAATTTTTTTTTTTTTTTTGTACTATTAACCTAACTTTGAATATATAAGCAATTGAGGGAGGGAGTTAATTTAAAGTAGTTTGTCTATGAGACTTTGGAGCTAAGAATACTATGGATCCTGATACTTGTTAGTTTTAACTTGGAAAAGTTAGTTAAGACCTCCTAATTCATTTTTTTTTTTTTGTATCCGTTAATGTGAGCTAATGGTATCTAACTTGAAAATTTATCTGATTTTTGTCATCCTTT
This sequence comes from Puma concolor, assembly GCF_028749965.1. NCBI lineage: Eukaryota > Metazoa > Chordata > Mammalia > Carnivora > Felidae > Puma > Puma concolor. Next base: position 25,310,404 of record NC_141681.1, on the reverse strand, counting down.
TTTCCACTATCATCACAATCTCTATTATCATATTTTGCCTGAATTATGCAATACATATTTAAGTGATCATCTCACCTCCTGCCTAATGCACATTATATTTGCTAGAGTGACATTTTTTTAAAAATGTGAGATCATATGACTCTCCTCTTTATGACGCTTTATGACTCAGGTAGGTATGTACTTTCCAGCTCAATCAGAATAGACCCAAACTCCTCACCATGACTTACATGGCCCTACCTGTTCTGGTGAAGGGCTGACATTCTGACCTCCTCTCCATCAAAGTCTGTGCCTGCTTAGTTGTCCTAGTTACATTAATTTTCTATTCCCTGTAGATTTATTGAAATATAATTGACTTATAATATTGTGCAAATTTAAGGTGTACAACATGATTTGACATATGCATACACTGCCAAATGATCAACACAGTTAAGATTGGTGAATATCTCCATCACCGCACATCATTACCTGTGTGTGTGTGTACCTCTAAGTTCCGTTCTCTTAGCAACCTTTAAGTATATAATACATACCGTATTATTAACTATAATAACCAGGCTGTGCATTAGATTCCCAGAAATTAATCATCTTATAATTGGGATTTTTTACTCTTTGACCAACATCTCCCTATTACCCCCACCTCCCAACACGTGGCAACCACTATTCCACTCTCTATTTCTGTGAGTTCTGAACATTTAAATAGACATGTAAGTGATATCTTAGAGTAATTGCTTTTCTCTGTGTGGCTTATTTCATTTAGCATAATGTCCTTAAAGTCCCTCCTTGTTGTCACAAATGGCAAGATTTCCTTCTTTTATGATTGAATAATATCCCATTTTGTATGTATGTACCACATTTAAAAAATGTCACTCCTACCAGTTCTGCAGGCAGATGCCTTGCCTCTGGGATCACCATTGTTCTGTGTTAGGAAACTATCACTGGGTCTGCAATAAGGTCCACAGTTGACAGGCTTATTAGGGGCCCAGGTGGGTGTGGATCCTGGCTGGTCCCTGGGCAGGTGGGACAGCCTCTAGTACCTGGTTCGGTAGGGTGGCGCTGGGACGAGGGTCCACTTCAGGATCTCTGGTTGGGTCCTCAGGCAGCAGGCTTGGTGTGTGGGTAGGTGTGACTCCTATTAGGTCCCTAGGAGGGCTGGTGCTTAGTCATTTTGTGGCTTCCTTGGTGGACAGGACTAGCCCTGGAATATGGCTGTGAGGCCCTGGGACCCATTCCCTGGGCTGTTTCAGGATCTAGAGGCAGAGATGGGTATGCCTCCCACCACGTCTCTTGACAGGCTGGACTGCTCACAGACTGCACAGCTGGGTGTTTGTGTGTGCGTGCATGCACGGAGCTGGAACCAATCACATACAGGGCTCTTTCACCACGTTCAGTGCCTACCACGTGTCCTACCATGTCCTGTGCCGTCAGGACTGTTCATTGGTTGTGGCTGGGACGGCCTGGAGTATGGTTACAAAGTCCTCTCAGAATCTACACTTTGGCTGAGTTTGGCAGGTTCACCTCCAGGGCCTGCGGGACCATGGCAGAGAGAGGCTGGAGCTGTTCATGAGCCACTTCAGGATCCGCAGCAGGGACCCAAGTCTGTATGAGGCATGGGTGGGCATGGCTTCTCTGTGGCCCCGTGGTGTCTATTGCTGGTGACAGGACTAAACTCAGATGGGACTAACCTAGCCCTCAGGGGTGGGGAACTGTTTCTGGGTCTGTATTTGAGGCCTGGGTACATCAGCCACCTAGGTGGGAGCTTGATTAGCAAAGTGGCTTTCTTCAGTCTCAGCACTGGGATTTCAGTATCTCCTACCTGGATTTTCCAGCAGACTTTTCTCTGTGGATAGGTATCAAATTATTGTTGAGGGAGGATAGGAGCAGAGGAACTTCCTCTTCAGCCACCTTGCAGATGTGTCTCAACTCATGTTTCTGTCCTGATTGTTCCTTTACCAGGCCAAATACCCAACCATCCCGGGACCTTTACTGCTTTCTCACTTTTTCTTCTTCTGAAACACTCTTTCCCATCTATCTGTTAGGAACATGCCCTCACTTCATTTATGTCTCTGCTCAAATGTCACTTTATGCTTTCCATGCTTTTACTCTGCTTTATTTTGCTTGATAATATACTCGTTCTGTATTATTTTGTTGTATTTCTCCCTACACAGATTTTTGAAATCTGTAAGAATGTGGAATTTGTGTCTTCTTTTCTGCTACATTCTGCACATTAAGTAGGGTTTTCAGTGTGAGAATTAAGCAAAACATACATTTAAAGTATTACCAAGGTTCCCATTGGTCAATTTAAATTATATCTTCTTATGTTTGTTTGTTTTTGTTTTTGTTGAAGGCACTCGGATCAGCCCTATAGCTCTTGGGCAAATCTGGCTTCCCATCTGTTTTTGTAAATAAAGTTAGTTTAACACAACCACACCTATTTGTCTTTGTATCTTCTACAATGAATTGCATTGTATCATATTGTATTGCTGTTACCTGGCACAGTTGAATTATTGTGACAGAGGCAATTTAGCCTGCAAAGAATAAGATATTTATCATCTGCCCTTTGGTGGGGGGGGGGGAGGCTTTTAATCCAGAAGAAGTTACATACCTGAATGGGCTGAATGAATGAAAATAGTAAGAATGAATGAATGAATGAGTAAATCTCAGGCCTCCATGGGTAATGATAACAGCCATCAGTATGAATTTCCATTTGACTTTCTTGGTATTGAGATTAAATGAAGGAACTTGCGTATTTTAACAAAATGTGAAATGTTGCCCTTGTACATTTAAAAATAAGATGCTTGGACTAGTTGAACTCAGGCACAGAGACTGAGGATTCTCCAAATGTCGCAGAGCAAGTCAGGTGCAGAATGGAGTCAGAGTCCAAGGTCTCTCTATATTTAGCTCCTGTCTTTCTTCAATGTAAGTCTGGGTATCACACACACACACACACACACACACACACACACACACACACAAAATAAGCCAGTTCAGCACTTTGCCTAAAAGTTGATTAAAGCCTGCATTGCTATTATTGTCAAATTGTTGTTGGCAATTCTCTTCTCAATTAGTAAAATGGATATTTTACAGAGAAGCTTAATTTTTAAATGCTTTCTTTGATGAGGTATACGTGCTTTCATGGCTGAGTTCTAGTAAATGAGGGTGATATTTTGTGTCTTCTTGAAATGTTACACATTTTGGAAAGAATTATCATTCCTCTCTTTGGGTGAAATTATGTTTGAGCATTTTTTGCTATTTCTAGGCATAAGAATACAGATTTCCATCTAACCAAGTGGGGGAAAAAACAGTGTCACTATATAAAAGAAATAGGTTTTTATTTTAAAAGGAACATTGTAAGAGGAATCAGAATTCCAGAATTCCTGGATTCCATTCTAGGACATCTTTGGTAAACTTGAACACCTGTTAAATAAATAAATAAATAAATGAATAAGTGAATAAATAAATAAGGATGTATGTATATATCTTTAATAATTACTGTATTTGTTTTTATTTTCAACCTGGCATCTGGTATAATTCCTGGTTCCTAGTTGATATTCATAAATATTTGTTGAGAGACTAAAGGGATGAGTAAATGGAAAATGTAGAGTTTATGGTAAAAAAAGAAAAATGGAGGAAATTATACATACAAAATAGGAAACTATTTTACAGCAGAGCCTTCTGTGATAATAAAAGCCAAGAATTTGGAAAATTAAGAGGTTAATAAGCATTACAAACCAGGTTAAATGTGTTTTGTTGTTACTGTGTTTTGTTACATTTTGTTTGGAGGTTTTAAGCACATTTAGGTGGAGCTAGGGCAATGTAGCTTTGCTTACTGGGAAAAGGGTCAAGGTTCATCTTTGGGAATATACAAAATTTTCCACTATTTAAACCATGGTAAACAGAGTAAATATTACATCAAACATCTAATATAAAAATTACCCAAGTCACTGTACATCTAAAAAGCCACTATTATGTCATCTGAAGTGATGATGGAGCGAAGTAATACTATAGAGTGGGAGAAAGGAGGGTTATGTTGGTCAGTACCCCTTCTCATGGTTAGTGAGAGAAACACAATTTGACTTAGATTAAGTTGAAAGAAATTGGGGGTGAACAGGATTTTACTGGTTGATTGAACCAAGAAATACAAATTTGTCCTTATCTTTACAACTGGGTGAACCCAGGTACTCATGATTGTCCAGGAAACTCTGTTCTATCCTTTGCTTAGACCTCCTTTACTCTGGGTTGAGTTTATTATGTTCAGAAAGTTTTCTCTATGTTGGAGTACCAGGTAGATATACTTACAGTTCTTTTTTTTTAATTAAAAAAAATTTTTTTTAAATCTTTATTTTTGAGAGAGAGACAGAGTGGGAGCAGGGGAGGAGCAGAGAGAAAGGGAGACACAGAATCTGAATCAGGGTCCAGGCTCTGAGCTGTCAGCACACCTGAGCCAAAGTCAGACGCTCAACCGACTGAGCCACCCAGATGCCCCTAATTTTTTTTTTTTTAATGTTTACCTATGACAGAGAGATAGAGCACAAGTGGGGAAGGGGCAGAGAGAGGGAGACACAGAATCTGAAGCAGGCTCCAGCCTCTGAGCTGTCAGCACAGAGCTCTATGCGGGGCTTGAACTCACGGACTGCAAGACCATGACCCGAGCCGAAGTTGGAGGCCCAACAGACTGAGCCACCCGGGTGCCCCTACAGTTCATTTAGTCAAAATATATGAAACTCTCGCCCAATCGTTGTTATATATGTGAGTGTATGGCCTGGGCAAGGATAGAGAAGATACATCTATTTGGGTATTAGAAGACAACTTCCTTTTGGGAAACCAACCTTCTTAATCAATATAATGATTCCTCCGGATATTGATTAATGTAATGATTCCTCTGGATGTGTCAAAATAAATTTTGATGGAAATTTTCAGGACTTTCAATTTCTGGTCTGGTACATGAGACTTAGAAGTTACCACTGTGTTCTAACATCAAGTTAGAAAAACTGGACAAACTGAAAATTCACCACCTATTCTTATGAGAAGTGAGGTCACAAGATGCCTTAGACTGTTAGGACTGCTATCACAAACTATTATGCACTGAGTAGGTGACTTAGATACAGCAGAAATTTATTTCTCACACTTCTTAAGGCTGGAGTTGGAGATCACAGTGTCAGCATGGTGGGGTTTGGTAAAAGCCCTCTTCTGGGTGTGTGCTTGGCTGTCTTCTTGGTGTATCCTCCCTCCTATGGCAGAGAGCAGAGACAGGAGAAGCCAGCTCTCTCCTGACACTTACAAGGGCTCTAATCTCATTCATGAAGGCTCTACCCTAATTACCTCCCAAAGGACCCTCATAATAAATACCATCACACTGGGGGTCACAGACATTCAGTCCATAACACAGGGAAAATCTCTGCCTCCAAAATTAGAGAGGCAGAGAGGCACGTACAGAGAATGGCAACTGACTGTAGTGAAAATCCACAAACGGAAACCACCCGGGGAAGCAGTGCCAGGATAGGGAAACCTGACATGTCATTGACAAATTGCTGGGGACTTTGTGTACAAGTCTGAGAGAGAAAAACTCCAGGGGGACCCAGTCACTGGAGGACCACCACACTTTTGTAGAGTTTTTACCTCCTGGAGCTCTGTCACATTCTCACAGTGAACATCAGAGAAAAATCCTCTTGTGCCTCAGGCAGGGACAGGGGAAGGGAGGAACTCTTTCCTTAGGGGAAACTCTTTAACCAGAAACTAATCTCCTGGAGATTTATCAGAGCCTAACTGACCTAGGGGAATAAAAATACTCAGCTCTAGCCCCATCCACCCTTCCTTGAGGGAGAAAGGAAATACTGACCTCTAGCCTAGGTCATCTTATCTGCCTTTGGAGAAACAAAACAAAGCAAAACATACAAACAAACCACAGACAAAAAAAAAAAAAAAAACCCACAAAAACAATAACAAAAACCTACAACACTTGCTAAAAGGCAAAAGACAGTTTTGGTTTTTTTTTAATGTTTGGTTTTGAAGGATGATGTTTGTTTCTGAGAGAGAGAGAGGGAGAGGGTGGGAGAGAGAGAGCTCCTGTGCACAATCAGGGGAGGGGCAGAGAGAGAGAGGCACAGAAACTGAAACAGCCTCCAGGCACTGAGCTGTTAGCAAGGAGCCTGATGAGGGGCTCAAGCCTACCAACCAAGAGCCAAAGTATGATGTTTAACCAACTGACCCACCCAGGTGCCCCAAAGACACAGTTTGTAAAAAGAGAGGACGCATTAGAACCAGACTGAGAAATGGCATGAATGTTCGAATTATCAGACCAGGTGTTTAAAATTACTATGATTAATATGTTAAGGGCTCTAATGCATAAAGTAGATAGAATGCAATAATAGATGGGAAATGCAAAAAGAGAGACAGGAATCCTCAGAAAGAACTGAAAGAAAATGCTAGAAATAAAAGAACAAAACCAAAACATACTGTAATAGAAGTGTCTTAGTTGGGCTTCATAGTAGAGTAGGATGAGGAAAGAATCTCTGAACTTGAAGATATTTAATTTTTTTAATGTTTATTAATGTTTGAGAGAGAGAGACAGAGCATGAGCAAGGGAGGAACAAAGAGAGAGGGAGACAGAATCCAAAGCAGGCTCTAGGCTCGGAGCTGTCAGCACAGAGCCTGATGCAGGGCTGGAACTCATGAACCATGAGATCGTGACCTGAGCTGAAGTCTGACGCTTAACTGACTGAACCACCCAGGCGCCCCTGAACTTAAAGATATTTAAATAGAAGCCTCCAAAACTGAAAGCAAAGAGGAAAAAGATCATAAAAATGAAAACAAACAAAAAACCCAATCAGAATAAATAAGCATAGTGGGAAAACTACAGAACATAAAATACAAATAATGTGACTACCAGAAGGAGAAGAAAGAAAGAAACAAAAGAAATACTTTAAACAATGACTGAGAATTTCCTCCAAATTGATGTTAGACATCAAAAAATTTGGAAGCAACTAAAATCTGTCAGTAGGCGAATGGATAAATAAACTGTGGTACATGCAGACAATCAAATATTAGTTAGCAGTAAAAAGAAATGAGCTATCAAACCATGAAAAGACAGGGAGGTAACTTAAGTTCATATTAGTAACTGAAAGAAGGCAATCTGAAAAGGCTACTTGAGGTATGATTTCAACTGTAAGACATTCTGGAAAAAGGCAAACTGTGGAGACAGTAAAAAGATCAGTAGTTGCCAGGGATAGGTTAGGAGGGAGGGAGGGATGGGTAGGCAAAGCACACAGGATACTCTGTATTATATAATATATAATCTATATAATTTAATGGTGGCTAAATGTCATTATACATTTGCCAAAGCCCATAGAATAGGTAACACCAAGAGTATATGTGGATGGAATTTTAGTGATGATGTATTAACATAGGTTCAATTGTAATATATGACAGTGGGTGTTAATAATGGGGGAGCTACATGCATGTGGCCAGGTAGGCGGTATATGGGAAATATCTATGTTTGTAATTTCCATGTGAATCTAAAACTGCCCTAAAATTAAAACTTGTATGAAAAATGTGAATTTTAAAGGTTTATTTAATGAAATAAACTCATCTCATGATTCTCATTTGGTTTGAGTCATGAGCCTAGTTGCAGACTATTCACTATATTTACTAAGAGGAGGCCTGTTAACCTTGCCTGATTTTGGGCAAGGAGGGGATGCCTCATGTCTGAAGGCTTAAACTGTACAGACATAAAGATAGGGAGAATGCTCAGAAGGTAGATATGTAAGGCAGAGATAAAAACACAACAAGAAATCCAGTCCTGTGTACAGGAAGTAAGCTAACATTCACCACATTAATGGGAAAGTAGGGGGCAGAAGAGCCTACAAAGGTGATTGTTATTCTTTTTTTCAACATTTTTTATTTTTATTTTTGGGACAGAGAGAGACAGAGCATGAATGGGGGAGGGGCAGAGAGAGAGGGAGACACAGAATCGGAAACAGGCTCCAGGCTCTGAGCCATCAGCCCAGAGCCCGACGCGGGGCTCGAACTCACGGACCGCGAGATCGTGACCTGGCTGAAGTCGGACGCTTAACCGACTGTGCCACCCAGGCGCCCCATTCTTTTTAATGCAGAGTAGACCCTCTAACTATATAGAATCTCTGGAATGCAAAGTAGATACATTGACTATCATGATGTACATGGAAATTGCTTTATTTGGTTTGATTTCTTCTTTGTGTAAACAGAATAGGCTTTACAAAGGAAAGGCATATATAGATTTTAGAGATTATCTTTCCCAAACATTTAATGTTATCTTTAAAGGGACTGAGAACACTCAGAGAATTAAAATATTTTTTGTAAATAACCAACAATCTGCTCAAAATTTGTACTCTACTCTCAGGTCTGCAAAGTGTGTGTATGTGTGTCTGTGTGTGTGTGTGTGTGCACCCTCTCATTTTGATTTTATTTTCTTATTATCTTAATATATAGGTCAACTACACTGTAACTGTATAATAATAAAGACTATTATGCAGTCAGAAAATCTAAATAGAAGGGGGAATTAATATTTATTTTATACTTAGGATAATCTGAGTTATGTGCTGAGAACTTTAATGATTCATTTGACAAAAAGAAAATATTAAGCATCTATTACATGCTGATTTTGAGGACAGAAAGCAAAAGAGATAGGCAAAGTCCCTTCTTTCACAGAATTTATAATCTAGAGATTTTGCTAGTCACTTTGAAACATAAAGAGAGTGAACAGTAAACAAGGAAAAGGATGATGGGGCAGGAATCACTAATTTATGTTGTGAATTTGAAGATGTATCCGGAAGAGGTAGGCAGAAATGAAAATCATAAGAGACCAATTATATGTAAATCTACAGAATGAAGGCTCTGAGCAGTGGGAAACTAGTACAAAGGTGTTCGAAACAAGCAAGCATAGTAGCATGTGAGACTCACAAAGAAAGATTTGGTTGAACCATGTGAAAGCTGGAGCTGTGTCATGTGATATCTTGTAAGCCTTGTTAAGGGTTTGGATTGTACTGAGTGAAATAATTAGAGAATTTGAAAAATGGTGAGAAATACATCTATTTTTAATACAACAGGAATCCTGTGTTTCAGATACTGTTATGCCCGTTTTGTGGATGGGAAAAACTGATGCTCAGAAGTGCCTGCCATGACAACCTAGTACCTAAAACAGCCTTCAGAATAGGATTCATATGATTAAAATGTCCTTTTTCATTACACTGGAGTGGCTCTAACTAGAGACATGAATTTGATTCTTTCCCGCAAAACCACATCTGTATGATATGGGTGGAATAAAAAAGACATTGGACAGTAAGCAGCCTTTTTTTCCATGGGAGATAAAAGATTATGTATCTTTCCCCTATCTGCATTCATACACTTCTTAATACCTTCTTCATTTATTATAATGTTCTTTAACTCTTTTTCAAAGCTGGATATCAAAATTCTTTTGTCCTTTTATGTTACTGTTTTTGAAAACCAAAATCCTTTAAAGCATTTCTTGTACTATACTGAACAATCTGAATAAATCCAACATGCATGAAAATAGTATCTCAAATCTGAGGATCAAGAATTAAAAATAATGAGGGGCGCCTGGGTGGTGCAGTCGGTTAAGCGTCCGACTTCAGCCAGGTCACCATCTCGCGGTCCGTGAGTTCCAGCCCCGCGTCAGGCTCTGGGCTGATGGCTCAGAGCCTGGAGCCTGTTTCCGATTCTGTGTCTCCCTCTCTCTCTGCCCCTCCCCCGTTCATGCTCTGTCTCTCTCTGTCCCAAAAAAAATAAATAAACGTTGAAAAAAAAAATTAAAAAAAGAATTAAAAATAATGATCGAGGTTTTTATCACATTTGTTAATTGTCAATTTGTTGAGCAACATTTTCAACTGTTGCTTCTTTAATCATTGTTCCTAAAGTAGGATTATGTATAATTAAGGAATTGACCTGAATTAATGTTTTCACACCTTTTTCTAGTATTGCTGAGGGATAAATAGCAGAAACGTAGTATGATTTCTCTTTCAATCTCTCTTCCTTTCTTTCTGTGTTGAAAGCGCTTTAAATTTCTATTTCAACACTGCATTAGTAGACATGGGTTAATTCTGTTTTTTTTTTTTTCCTTGTCAATCACCTACTGTGCAAGATTGTAAATATTATTCTACCGGGTAAAGGAAAGCACGAGATTGCAATTCCAGTTTTACAAAGCACGTGCATCAGCAGGCACACACACACTGATTCCACGTGAAACGGAAAGTGGGCTGTGGATCTGACAGGCTGTGATATTGGTCTTGACATGTTTAGCATATTTGCAGATAACTTGCATAATGCCCCAGTGTAAGGTGATCACATTGGTAGGTGACCAGGAAGTGAGAGAAGCACGTACGTTGAATGATAGAAATAAGATTCAAATGTTTCGTTATAACTTAGAATGATGTACCCTACCCTATGAATTCCGTTTACATTTAAGTTATTTAAGGTGGAAGCAATAAGCCCAGAAAAACAAAACAAATACAGAGAATGGGGGAGATATTGTGTAAGGGGTGACCATGGGAAGAAGAAGAGCTGAGTATATGGCAATGATTTGATGGGGCTGCCAGGGAGACTGTGTCTCAGGCTTCCATTTGTGGGTATTTTGGCTCTGACTGGGAGGAAACGTATCCAGCGTACTGTGCTTAGCTCCCTTACCTGATGTGATAGACGGAAGCACTGACAAAGGAAGCACATGGGATAGTGAAAGGGCTCAATAATAACTTTCTCAGATTTTTAAAATTATTTTAGAGATGGGGCTCAGCCATCAGATTGTTTTCAATTCCCAGATCACTCTTTTGAGGATCTTAGTTTAGTGAACAGGATATATAAGCGTCTTGGTGCTTCAGGTAGTGTACCTGTTTAATTTTCCTCATCTGTGAAATGGGGAGGTTACATCTTCAGAGGGTTTTGTTGGATGAAACAAGACAAAGCATCACACATACCTGACACATTTGAGATGGTCAGTGAAGTTCATCTCTCACTTTTTTTCTTTTTATCATAATTATTGAAGAAAGCCAGGGAATAGTCCTCACAAAAAAAGAATATTTCTCAAAAAGATATTACCCTACTCCGCAAAGAATTATTTCAGCCCTTAAGATTGCTCATAGCAGCTACGGCAGTCTCATGCTTTAACCTAACATGTCATACCCATATCATTTTTCATGTATACTTTGACATAAAAAATATTGGGATACATTTTGCAAATAAGAGAAATGGTAAAGTCAGTTAATTTGAAATAACACTGTAGCAAGAGTCAAGAATAATTTAGTTGGGGATGCTGGGAGGAACATGGGTTAAGAAAGTGAGTTCTTAGCATAATTTTATGTCTGTATTATTGCAATATCCAAAGTGTTTGTAAAGATGATAGATAGGACAGGGGGCAGGGATAGGACAGGAAAATATTACTGGTGATATTTTCATTATTTCACTGTAGTATTCAAAAAATGGTCTTTAGCTTATTGTGAATAGGAAACTAACATATAAATTAGGATTAGGTCATTTCACCAATTCCTTAACTCTGAGGCACTGTTCTCTAAGGCATATACAAATGTAGAAAATACCTGTAATAGGTAGTCTGTTTCTGATTTGTCAGCCTTATGTGGGTTCACTTCCTTCCTATTCCTCCTGCCACAGATACTCTGTGATCTTGCGATCATACTCCTTTCAGCCATATAGGTTGAAGCATTTGAATGGAAAGGAGGAATGTAACCTTTTGATGTCCCACTTTTATGCATGGCTTAGTACTAGGTTTTTAGGTAGCTGATTTGATTCAATAATCACAACAGGTGAGGAATCAGACTTCTAGTGTGTTACCTACTCAAGGATACCCTAATTGAGTGGAGTAAGGATTCATATCCAGGGCTGTCTGATGCCAGAGTCTGATGTTTTCCCTTCATATTCACGCTGCAGTCTATGTCTAGTAAAACTGCAGTTTTAGACTCTGTCATTGACTTTGTGATAGCATAATTTTTCCACAGGAAATAATGTAGTTGAATAGCAAAGAGGTATATACTGCAGAGTAGTATTGCAACCATCCCCCAATCAGGGGCTATGTTTCTGCTTGTGTGTGCCTATGAATGTGAGTTTGGGTGTGCTTATGCGGGTGAGTTTCCCGTGTACAGAGTGCTGTGAATCTAACAGAATGGATGGCTTCACGAAATTCTAGAAATTATATCACCAACACATCCGCTTCTCATAAGGGCAGCATCAGAGAAATACCTACAGAGAATAGCAATTAGCACTTTCTAAAATAGTCTAATTAATGCAAAATCCTATTTCACTAGCAGCCAAAATAGGATTTTAATTTTAACCCATTATTAGTAGTCCTATTTTATGAATGCCATTACTCAGTGTAATTTTGAGGGAAAATCAAAGAATCACAATAATCATGATTCATTGAAACAGCTTCAGATGTTTAACCTTTCCAAAAGTTACTTCTAACATTCACCACCCAGCAACTGCAACTGAGTGATAAGGAACCATGGTGGAGACCAGGGAAAAGGAGATTATCAAGTATGAACAATTAATTTGAGTACTTCCCTCAAACTCAGTGGGTAACATAGGTTGAGTTTACTTACAGTCCTATACCTGAAATTTAAATGCTTAAATTTTTTGGAGGAGGGTACAGCAATCTCAATTTGGCCTTTTTTCTACAAATATTGATTTATTTCTACAAATATTGATTGATTGATTGATTTACTTAAGAGAATCTAAGCTGGAATCACCTAGTCTTGATGCTCTGACTCTATTTTTGGATGGTCTCAGATATCATGGTATAAGTGATGACCAGCCTTTCACTGGAGAGAGACCAGAAATTTCACTTGACGTCCTGGAGCTACCCTCTGAGGACATGATGTGTTTGCAGCACTTGCTACAAACACAGTAAGACTAAAGATGTGTCAGAAGAGCCTTGCCTGGTCATGCTGGTCTGCTTCCTCCTGGATCCATAAAAGCTGATCTTGCTAGTGCTGCGTTTAATTGTCCTGAGACTGCATGTTTGGTTTCTGACCCCCTAGCATTACCAAAAGAGCTGGCCCTAAATATGAAGGCTCCTGATGCTGACTCAGTCTTTATGTTCTTTCTCCACAAACTTCCTTAGCCTTGGCAGAGGGTGGAGAAACATGTTAAGTAGAAAAACAAGTGAAACCAGCAAAAGGCTGCTCTCCTCCCTTGTGTGACTGAACAACTCATGAGCTTATAATGCGAAGAACCTTTGACATCATCAAATGCAGTCTCCTGCTTGAGGCAGGAATTCCCACTACAAAAATGCTCTCCTACACACCACACACACACACAGACACACACACACACACACACACACACTAGTCATACCAGTTTTTTTGGAATAGTTCTAATTTATCAGTAAATATTCTCATAAACTTTTACACTATGCAGTTGTGTTAATATGACTTCAAAGAGATTTCTTTAAGTGAGAGTGTTGGTCAAGGGAAACGCATAATTTTGATAGCAATTAAAAAAGTCTGCTCATGTGCACAGGCATGTTCCCTGCCTTTGATGTGTTCACATTACACAGATTCTGGATCAAAGGAAGGACTTTATATTAGTTAAAAATGTCCCATAACAGATCTGATGGCTTGGATTTCAGTAGTAAATATTAAAGAATAGATTGGATGCTCAGGATGCTGTCCATAGCTTTACAGCGTTGCATATGAGATGAAAGGAAATAACATCTAAGGAATATCCAGAACTCAGCCATGGGGAATGTTTTGGAGAAGTGCTAGGAACCTCTGCAATGTGGCCAGGCCTCCAAATGGTGGCTTACATGACTCTCAACATTTCCAAATGCAATTCACTTTCCAGGTGAGTCTAAGAGAACAGGAAAGACTTTGCAAGACCAGCCAAAGTTCCTTGGCCTTGTCTTCTAGAATCTCTGCAATGACTCACTCCTGGGCTTTTGGTCTCAAACACTAGCATGCCCTTGTATCTGTAGCTGGAATAGCCTGAGTATTGATGTAACCTTCCACTGATAGTATCAGAGATAACCAAGGTGGCCTTTGCAGTAAACAAAATGACTTTTTGCATCTGAATGGGGCATAGCTGGAAGGGAAAAAGAACAGCCAGGGGCAAACTTTAGGCAGAACTGCTACTTTTCCATATCACTGACAAATGTTTCGCAAACTTCAGTGGAAACAAACCAATTAGCTTTAGCTCTTATTAAGCTTTCAGCCTCTGGCCTGGCTGTCACATCCACATCTTGTATATGCTTCCTAGCTTGCAATCAGTCCAGCCAGCAGCATGACATTAGGTAGTACACAGTTAGGACTGGACATGTAGGAGTTGGTGCCCACAGTCCTGGCACCATTAAAACATGACTGTGCTCATTGATCACATCTCTTTTGATCTGGTTAAATTTGTTCTCAGACATCAGTATGTCCTTGAATATAGCATATTCTCTTGTACGGTTGTTGTTGTTAGAGTCCCCCATGGAGATGTTAATCATGCTCACTGCCTGGCTGCATCTGGCCATGTAATAGGGTAACATGGATTCACTGCTCAGTGTTAACTTTATGAAGATAGTTTCTGCTAGCTCCTCTACACCTTCCTTCCCACACCTCTCAGGGCTTCCCATGTTTCCTGCTTCTCTAGCAGGTGGAACAGTAGTGTCCCCTGCTGTTGTTTTCAGTCTTAGAGCCCTGGAAGGGACTGAATCCCCTGAGTGACTGAGGATGGTGTATACGAGGCCTTTCTTGCCTGGACTCAGACTGTGCTGCCCAGGGCTTGGAGATATGGGCACGCTCAGAAAGAGCTTCGTCCCAAGTCTGACACACCTGATTGCCACCACTTCTACCTTTGATTCCTCCAAGTGAGCCACCAACCACAATCCCTCAATGGCTTCTCTTCTATGGAGCCTCCAACTGGGCTTAAACCAACCTACATGGCCCCTTTTATCTCCCCTTGTTCAATGTGACCTGTGGTCATCAAAGTCTCACCAGTTCAGGGCAGTTCCCCCCATTTGGCCAACTGGGAGACCCCACCAGGCAGGTGGATAGGGAGAAGCAGGGTGGGTATATTGGTCTTTATGAGGTACAGTAGTGTGTACAGGGACAATACTAATCAAATATCATTGAGAATAATTTCTTACTCCAAATTTTCCTTTTGAGACAAAAATAAAAGACAGTAGTGGGTCAGGTTCTATTATTAATTAATGATCAAAGACTGATGAATGCACCCTGTTTTATCTAGTTTTACATACTTTATTAAATCATAAATGGTGTTGTAATTGTATTTCCAACAGTAGCGATTATGTTGTAGCAGTGGATGAAAGAAAAACATTTCTTTACATGTAGTTTCTGAAATTTGAAGGAAGCAAGGAGGAATTTCTGTGGAATGTTTACTCAGCATATTTAGATACGGGGAGATTCTAATTGTAAAAATGGAGGCACTGAGTACATCAGATGTATAGAAGTTCAGTGTCCAGTGACTTACAGTTTATCAGCTGTGGCAAGTAGTTGGAAGTTACCCCCAAGTAGAAGTGGGCCTTACTTCTCATTTTACATTATTTGGAGAGTACACAGATATTTGCCAAGGGGTAAGTATCTTCCTTTTGGTTATCTTGAATGCTTTTCTCTGAGATACCTGTCTTCCTACATGTGTAGCATCTCTTTCTCTCCCCCCCATATATATATTTATTTATACTTATATTTATTTGTATTTATATTCATTATAGAAATTTATACTCATTATAGAAATTTATATTCACTATAGAAATTATATATATATATATATATACGTGTGTATATATATATATATATACGTGTGTGTATATATATATATATATATATATATATATATATAGCAACACTCTATGCTAGAACGAAAAAATTCACTTTATGCCCTTTTTATGTATTTTTTCGATCCCATTCAAGTGAATGTTTTTGAGCAAATGATTGTTTGTCCAACCACAGACCAAAGCAAACAAACCGTGTATCTGGCTGCCTTCCCTGTACCTTGATAAACACAGTAGCATTACACAGTTATCAGAGCAAGTGTTCTGATTCAACATATATCCAAACCCAAGTTCTGTCGCTTCTAGCTATGGGACATTAGGCAAGTTTCTTAAACTCTCAGAGTTTTCTGTTTTCTTACCTGCAATGTTGGCCTAATAGCATCTGCTTCATAGGTGTGAAGGGAGACTTTAATAAGCTACTGCAGAGAAAGCTCTTAATTTAGGGATTAATGTTTAATATGTACTCAATAAATGGAAGCTGTTCTTACTAATGAATTTCAAGTATATCTTTCACATAGCCATCAGTCTAGATAAAAATAAAACTTTGTAACTGAACAGCTCTTTCAGTCTGTTCAAGGCATTGGATGGTCTCCTTGTTTGCACTTTGTACACATAGGTAAGTACACAAAGGTATTGCCAACAAACTCCATTCCCTGAGATCCTGGGAAATAAGTAGCCGTATTCTAGAGCACAGTACAGGCGTTGCAATGATGTGTGTGACAGTTGATCTGTTGTGTCGCTCTCAGGATTTCTGCCCACATTTGGCTGAGGAGAGGAGAGAGCACAGCAGGCATTTTTATAAAGGCTCAAGGGATAGGTAACGGAAGGAGGAAAAAAAGTCAGTGAATTGAACACTGAAGATTCAAAGCAGAAAGCAAATTTCCAACTGAGCCTTCAGTTACATTCTCAGGAGGGAGTCAAGAATTAGAGACAAAGGAATCAGACTGAACTCTTGATGTGCTGTTAGGACCTTTGTAGCTTTGTTATGTTGTTTTATTTTATTTCTTATCACATCTACATTTTTGAATACCTACTATGTGTTCCGTCAGGTGTGGTAAGAAACAAAATGACAAAATTGTTTCTGCCCTCAAGGTATTCAAAGGGCGGGTAAGAAAAGATAAATAAGTCACTAGTATACAATATGGTGGGAGAGAAGCAATCGAGAGTGATATACACTAATTCATACAGGAGCACAGCAAGGAAATAGCCTTTCTGAGTAGAAGAGAGCTTTCGGGGTAGGAGAAAAATTAATTATAAGTTGAAGATAGCATAGCAGTAACAGAGGCAAGATGGGACAAGATGGTCATTTCAGAATGAGGGAACAGTTTGTGCAGAGGCCAAAGGCAAGACTGAGCATCCACAGAATAGTCAGTAGTTTGTGTTAGATTAGCATACAGTAAGAAGTAAAACCTGTAAGAAGTAAGACTAGAGGGAAGCAGGATGGAGATTATTGGGGGCCTTGAACACTTTTTGAAGGGGTTTGAATTTATCTTGAACACTATGAGCTAAAGGGCATGAGTAAATCAGTCTGAGTGTGCTTTACAAGACTAATTCTGGATCCAGTGAGGACAATGGACTGGAAGGAGTTAAGAGCTGAACAAGGAAAAAAAAAATAGCATCTCCAGAAGATCTGGGAAACTGATAAAATACTAGACAGTAACCAGAGGCAAAAGAAAGAAAGAAAGGTATGCTTGGATTCTTGAAAAATAAGAGTGCTGATCACAAGAACTGTGAAATATGATTCTTGTACTCCATGACCACATCATGAGCTGTTGACTTTTGAAAACACAACAAAACCGAAAACTCAGCCCTTCATTCATTTGTTTGTTCATTCAGTCCTCCACTGAACCACCATTTAATAAACACTATGGGCCTGAGCTAAGGATGGCAGGTACAGAGATGGCACCAAAGACCGTGCTTTGAAACACGTTAAATTTTTAGTACTGGAAATAGACATACTACAGTTTAATGTAGCCAGGGCTATAGTATACTCAGATGTCCTTGTGGATTGTGGTTTCCTCTTGACCATGCCAGTAGAACTGGATGGTCCCATTGTATGACTAAAAATAATCTAATCATGCACTTGGAAACGTAAACAGATGATGTATTTCTGAATTTTTAAACTAAGCTTTGAGTATTGGGCTGGAAGGAAAAGATCAAGGCTGGAACTTTGCCTCTTCTCTGGGTTTTGGGATAGTAAGGCCTGGATTCAAATCCTTGCTTTGCCACCTGCTGCTTTGACTGACCTGGAATAAATGTGTCATCATTTATAAAACTTCACTCTTCCTAACTGCAAGTCACACCTGTGTGCTCTTAAACATTTGGGAGAAACACATTCTCATTTAAAATTAGACTAGACCAAAAATATATGTGTCACAATTTTCACACTTCTAGGACAAATGAGGAACAGAGTCTCGGAGGAAGAGTAGATGAGGAACTGGAAATCAGGGTTCAGATGATAATTGAGTTTTGGAGTATTTAGTATTGGAAGTAGACACACATTTCTGGTTCAGAAATGGTACTAAATACAGAACTAGCCAAGAACTGTGTTTAAGGTAGAATTTGAAGGAAGGAAATGAAACAGATTGGGGGTTGAGCAAACCACATGTGGAAACTCACTGGAAATGTGGACTTGAATGAACACGGCCCCCAAAAACAAGAAAAAGAAACGTGGGGAAAAAAACAAAGCAAAAAAAAAACAAAAAAAAACAAAAAAACACGGGGTAATCTAAGAGACAATGAGAGCAAAGGAAAATTCTTTTCTGGATGCTGCACTCCTTTGGTTTTTTCTTTTTCTTTTTTTCCTTTACTTTCTTTTCTTGTTTCTATTAATTTTCATTTGTGTGTTACATTCCTTTGTCTTTTATTTTTTTTTTTTTAATTTTTTTTTCAACGTTTATTTATTTTTGGGACAGAGAGAGACAGAGCACGAACGGGGGAGGGGCAGAGAGAGAGGGAGACACAGAATCAGAAACAGGCTCCAGGCTCTGAGCCATCAGCCCAGAGCCCGACGCGGGGCTCGAACTCACGGACCGCGAGATCGTGACCTGGCTGAAGTCGGACGCTTAACCGACTGTGCCACCCAGGCGCCCCTCCTTTGTCTTTTAAAGTTCCTCAGAAATTTCTGACACATCTATAACAAAAATTAAAAAAAAAAACAAATTTTTCTTAGATACAAATGTCTCTTATCACCTCAGTAATTTGTGGTTGATTTTGCATGAGACATGGGTCCAGTTAGATAGTCCTTAGCTCTGAGGAAGCAATGACAAAGTCATCTTAAAAAGTAATCAGTATGTTAACACTATTGTAATCTCTGTGCATAAGTGATATAAAAGAATAACAATTCCACTTTCTTATTGAATAGAATCTTAACTTTATCCCTATTAAAAAATGGAAGAAGAGGTCCCAAATGAAGTAATTTGTACTACGTCCCATGTCACCAAACCCAGGCTCCACTGAAGTACAGTTTGGGCTCTCCCAGAAATGAAACCTTAAACCAGTCAACTGGGAATCTCCACATCAGCCCTGGTTAGGTAATCTGCCTGGTAGACCCCTTGCATTCCCTAAGGGAAATTAACTTTGCAATAACCAGCCTACTTTTCTGCCAGTGTAACATCCTTGTTCTCACTCCCTACTGGCCATAAAAGCCTTTCATTTTGTACAGCTCTCGGAGCTCCTGTTTTCTAGATTGAATGTTGTCTGATTCCAATTGATTTTTGCTCAAATAAACTCTTAAAGTTTTTAATACACTTCAATCTTTTGACAATTCCCATGGATGTTTTAATAGGAAAATATTGTTCACTCTTTCTGACCCACCCCGAGAAAATAGCAGTTAGGTTGCATGATGTTGGAAAAAGTTTTTGAAAAGAAAAGAAAGAAAAAAAAAAAAGCAAAGGTTTGAGTGCCATCTCAATTATTTGAATGACATCTCCTTATTTACATACTCCTGTGATCTTGGATATTTTACTTAATATTTTTGATCTTTGAATCCCTTCCTTTTAAGGAAAAATGTAAATTGACAGCTCGTAAGATTATAATGAAAATGTAATACATTACGGGTGGCTGGGTGTCTCAGTCAATTAAGTGTCTGACTTGATTTTGGCTCATGTCACCATCTCACGGTTCATGAGATGGAGCCCACATCGGGCTTGGGGCTGATAGCATGGAGTCGGCTTGGCATTCTCTCTTTGCCCCTCACCCACTCTTTCTTTTTCTCTCTCTAGCTCAATAAAATAAGTCATATAGAGTATTTAAAGATATTTTTTAAAAAGAAAACTTAATACACTAATGTTTATATCGTACAAAGCATAGTTTTTGACATAATAATTGCTAAACAAATAGTAGCTATTATTATTTAATTACCTAGGCTAGCATTTTTTCTCCAATTCTTAGCTGATGAAATCAGTGTTGGCTATAAAAGATATTTCAACAAAACCTAAGGCAATTATTTCCCTTCACACAAATAATTTTAAATGAAAACATCTTTGAAGTTTTACAAATTTACCTCTCTGTTTTACTCTCTATAGGCTAATGGTAATGTACAGAGAAGAAAATAATGACTTTAGGGTTGTGAGGCTCCCTAGTGACATAAAATCAATCAGTTAGTTCATTGCACATTGTCTTTCTCCTGCTCATTATACATACCAGTGGAGTAAGACAGCTATTAAAATCTATTAACCTGATATTCTTCTTTAAACTGAAAGATGTGTCCAGAATAAAAGACAAAGAGTATTTAAGAAGAAAGTTCAGTAGCGTTCAAATGGTCAGTTTCCTCAGGTTTACTCCCTCCTTGGAAGAGATTTCCTTCTCTGACATGGTAAGCAGTGCCTATAGGAAGGAAACGAATTAATAGCAACTTCCTGTGAATGGCAAGTTCTGAGTCTGTACCTCCTCAACGTGGTTTAAATGTTCCTTAAGGTAATGTCCTCCATTTCAAATAACTTGTTTAGAAGTTCATCTGAAACATTAAAAAAAAAAAAAATGCCGCAACAAGGTCCTTCTGAGATTCTCAGGTTGAATTTGAAGGGAAAAAAAAAGACGTTAAGAAAGGGCTCATTACTGGTGAGATGTGCTCTAATATCACTTGGTTAAATTTGTAGAATTTTGCCATTTCCATTACTGACTGGTAAATTTTCTTGGCCTTGGCATAAGTGTGATTTTATGATAGATCATAATACAACAGGTTTGTTTTGTTTGATGCCTGTACCTTACACTTAAATCAGAATTGTTTGATGATGTCAGGTGATAAAGTCGTTGTGATAAATAATAAAAAGTAGAGAGGGAGAGGAATTGAGATAAATAATCAAGAGAATAAAAATATGTTTTCATTTGGAAATTGATGGAGCTTGATATGCTAAAATATATATAGGGAGAGAGGTTTTCCTGGTAAAAGAAGCAATGGAAAGTACAACCTTAGGTTCACAGTGATAAAGCAGCAGAGAGAATTGAAGAGAAATCGATTTCTCTGAGTGCTAGAAAAAACTATAGCAGGTAGACTATAGGAAGCCTACACTTTCAGTTATTCCCCCCAGTCAAGTATGTATTTAGATCAAAATCATAATTTTATTTTCTGTAATAAAAGAAAGTAATACTACTACATATAACATAAATTAATTTCAGACACCGTGCTTAACAGAAAATGTACACAGAGCATGTGTCCTTTGATTACATTTGTATGATTTTCAAGAATAGACAAAACTGATGATGATACAAGCCAGTATTTTAGTTACCTTTGGAGGGTGGTGGGCACTGTACCTAGCAGAGTGGTGTGGAGTGAGGCTTCTGGGCTTGTGGGAATTTTTAAAAAAAATTATCTGTTAATAAATAGATGTTATTGGTTATGTAAATGGTTATGTAGAAATACATTAAGATGTACCTAGAGTTGTCCACTTTATATTATATGCCACTTTCTTTAAAGGATAAAATTATAGATTAAATCAACTTTTATATTTTGGTATACATTTTCTGCTTTGAGTATTCTCAGTTTTTCATTTTGATGCTTACGATAACCTATATGAATGTTTTATAACTACTTAGAATCATGTGTGTTTATGTGTGTATTAAAAGAGGAAAACAAATAATCATCTATTTATTGCCAAGGAATTTGTATTTATTTCACTTCGTCATCATAGCTACCCTACAAAGATTTTGAGAAAGTAAGTAGGGTATCCAGAACCCGTGAGATTAAAAAGCAAATCTAGGGGCACCTGAGTGGTTCAGCCAATTAAGTGTCTGACTCTGTGTCAGTTGATCATGATCTCAATGGTTCTTGAGTTCGAGCCCCACATCAGGCTCTGTGCTGACATTGCAGAGCCTGCTTGAGATTCTCTGTCTTCCCTCTCTCTCTGCCCCTACCCTGCTTGCACTCTTTCCCAAAATAAATGAACTTAAAATAATTTTAATAATAAAAAAGTAAAAATTAAACCTAGAGAAATAATATAAAACAATGTAAACCCCAAATCCACAGTTCTTTTCACTGCTGCCTCTGTATACAGACGGTGTCAGCCAAATCGTGTTGTTTTTTTTTTTTTAATGTGTATTTATTTTTGAGAGAAAAAGAGCACAAGCAGGGAACGGGCACAGAGAGAGGGAGACCCAGAAATGGAAGCAGGCTCCAGGCTCTGAGCTGTCAGCATAGAGCCCAAAGTGGGCTCGAACTCAGGAGCTATGAGATCATGACCCAAGCCAGACTCACACACTCAACCAAATGAACCACCTAGGCACCCCTGACAAATTGTTTAATAGTATCCTCAGTCCCTGCATTGAGAGTGATTATTTCTTCACAGACAGATATAATATGTGATTTTGGAGGTTGCTGTATTTATTATTTGCTTTTCTTCATTTTCAAAAAAGGATTTGAGGCAAAGAAGGATTTCAAGAGAGTTGGTTTGGGATGGTTAGCCCCCGGATAGTATGGGGAGGGTAAGAAGATTTTTTTTGTTGTTGTCAGTATTGTTAATGTGTCTCATTAGACACATTTTACTTCTTACTAAAACCATTAAATAATCTTTCAGCCTGGTGGGCGTAGAACTCTATGGCATGAAAGTCTGCCTTCATTTTTAGGGAAGACTGTTGACTTTTCAATGTGTACTTATTTTAGTTCAGTCAGAAGAAGAAAAGGGGAAAGAAGTTTACTCAAATATTTGATAGAAATCTTGATTAAAGTATAAGACATACTAGTGAATGTTAGGCAAGTGGGAACAGAATAAAATAAGGTTCCTCTCTCCTTTGGTACCTAAAATATTTTAACTTTATAACTTCTGTTTTCTGGGTCTCATTCCACTTTCTAAAGTCACCCAAAACAAGCCACATTATTGCTCCTCAAGAGAGCTTTCTATTTTTCCTCGGAGCCATTGTAAAACAGGGTGGTCTGCATCATGGGGGTGAATGATGCCCAGTGCTCATTCACCAGTAGTTTTAGAACAGGGGCTAGAGGATGCTTCTGTAGTGATTGCCCCAGCAGAGATTCAAGCAACTTGTGTGATTTGCATAAAAAACAAAATAAACTGGCAAGACCTTAAATGGGATACATTAAGAAGGCAAAAATTTCATACATTAGTACTCTAGTCCTTTTCTTCAAGAATGACTCTTGTGTAAAAGTGATGCTATCTGGCTAGAAATAGATAGCATAACAAGGATTCATTTGTGCATTTTATAGCATTACTCAACAGACCCATACCTTTCTTAAGGATATCAAAATTAATTTGCTCTCTTTAGTTTTTTCTTTTTTTTTTTTTTTCTTTGAGAGTTGTGTATGATTCAGTAACACCACAATTAACCTTGGAGCATTGTAAGTGCTGTCTTCTGTTACACAGAACATCCTTCCAATAATGATCACTCATTATCTGTGCTTCCTACCTTTGCTTTTGTATGAAGCATATATGTATATATATATAATATTCATTTGGTTTGTACATGCTAGACACATGGAAGGGAGGGACCATGTGATAGACTTGGTGCCAATATATCATAATAAATCTTACAAGAACATTCATTATGATGATAAGAGATGTCCCAAAATAAATGCATTGATTAAATGTGAAGGTGACATTAATGAACTCACCTTTCCCCCCCCACAATGCTACTATGGAAACGGAGGGTGGGAGTTTTTAAGAGTCTAAGTCCTCACTAAAATACGGCGAAACCTGAGACTGTTTTCTCTTTGTTGTATTAGCCTTATTCAGGATGTATACTCTATTAGTTACATTTGGGATAGTTAGGTTTCACATATCCATTTTGAAATTCCCATGAGGTTCAGACAGTATGGCATCAGTAAAACCTCCTATAATTTTGCAAGTCACATTACCCCAAGATTTTACAAGGTTTTGTACAGAGAAAAAGGAGATGCTGATATTAACAAAATGGGAATTGTTTGAGTTCTAATATACAGTGAAATAAGAATATTATATGAAAGCAATATAGGGAAAGTATAAGCATAAAGTATAACAAAGCACATGGCATTAATAATAGCAATAATACCATTAAAATGATACTTTTTGATACTGGGTTTTAGGTGATCCTGGATACTGTCATAATTACCATTGAATTTGGGAAAGTTATGTTTGCTTGGCAAAGGAATAAAAAAAGGTCATAAGTATATGTGCATGCAATTAATTTCAAGCATTGTACCTCCCTCTTATAAATAAGGCAATATGCTATCAAAGAAAATAAAAATCTGGAAACAAATAGCCTGGCATCACTGAGCTCACATAGCTCCAGCTGCTCATTGAAATGACAAATTATTTTATGTTGAATATTCTCACAGTTTGTATGCATGTGTTGGTATCTCTAGCACAAGGTATCAACAAACACT
Organism: Puma concolor; assembly: GCF_028749965.1. Lineage (NCBI taxonomy): Eukaryota > Metazoa > Chordata > Mammalia > Carnivora > Felidae > Puma > Puma concolor. The sequence goes on along the minus strand of NC_141681.1, from coordinate 25,285,829 downwards.
GACCTTATTTATTCTCTGTCAAAATTCAGAATCTGTGTTCTGTCACATGAGGTGTAAACATTGTTAACACAGACAGTGTTATTCCAAACAACAACAACAGCAAAAATATTTCAGAGAGAACAATAAAGAAGCTTCTTCTTCATTTGAAAATTATTCCAGGAAATGAGTGATCAAAAACGGGGCCCTGGGCAGCGGGGCTGTGGTCTACACATTGCCTTCAGTCCCAGATCTGTTCCTTTCTGCTTCTTGTGGGAGCCCACTCTCCAGCCAGACCACAAACCAGCTTGCCAGAGAGATCATGCCCACAACCACTTCAGCAGGTTTCTTTTCTCTGGAGATAGAGAATTTGGGGGAAAGCTTCCTTGAACCCACCTTCAACATGCTTTCTGTGGGATTCTGAGCTTACTCCATCATTCCACACAACCCGTGTCCAGGATTGAGTTCCAGGAAGAAAGAAAAAAGAATGGCCTATCCAGTGTTAGAAGGACTTTCTATTTGTTTATCACCTTGGCCTTCTTACTTGCGAACTTACCATGGAAAACACAGTTGAATATGAATAGAAGCAATGAAATTATTTCAGTGAAGGAGAGGGGTATGTCTGCTATTTCTTTTATCCTAATGTATTTCTTTTGAAAGTATTTATTTTGAAGTATGAATTCTTGCATGTGCTATATGGAGCTCTGCAAGCAGGTCATGCCACTGGTGATGGCAGTGTTTGTTGTCTTTTTATCAGCTCAGACTATCCTCTCAGAGCATTTCTCTCAGGATGCTTTTGGATTTGTGCCATCTATTTTATTCATACTTTCCTAGTTCATGGATTTCAAAGTGGTGACACAAGAAACATAGGAGAAAAGCAGATCCCTTTCAGAGAAAGTAACACTTAAACAGCCTGGTGGCTTTCAGGGCCCTTTTGTTCTCCACCTGAACCTGAGGAGACTTTAAAGAATATATTAAAGAAAAACAGGACATTTAGAAGTGTTGGTTTTGTTGAATGTTGAAAACTCTACATTGAAGGTCATTGAAAGTAAGAAATGGGTCTGGGGAAGGCATCTTCTCATTAAAAGGCAATATATTTTAAAAAGGAAAAAAAAAGATATTTCTAAGGGCATATATCCAAAAGAATAAGGCTCTACTCCCTCAATGACTTAATTGTAACAGCGTCTACAACAGAGGCCAGCATGCTTTTTTCGCTAACTGGCCAGTTAGTGGATGTCATAGGCTTGTGGGCCAGACACACTGTTACAGTGTGGGACTACTCAGCACTGAGACTCTGGCAGGAAAGCTGCCATAATAATATGCAAATGAGTGGGTGTGGTTGTGTTCCAGTAAAACCTTATGTGTGAAAACAAAATTATATTTCATTCAATTATCACATATGAAACTTTTTTCAAGTAGCTAAACATATGAACTTTTTTCAAGTAGCTAAAAATGTGAAAGAACATTTTTACTCATGCGTTAAGGCAAGTAATGGGCCAGATTTGTCTGATGGCCCAGAGTTTGCTCATTCCTGGTTTTCAATGACAATTCGAAAAGAATATCAGGAAGTTAAGATAGATAATAAAATTGAAATTAATGAGATACTTTGAAACTAAGTTTAAATTGTCCTCAATTAGATGGTGTAGTCTTGAGAATTTCCCAGAGGGTCTTTGATGTAATATTTGATACTTTCAAAGTATTAACTTCTCTAAGTTTGACAAAGACTTGTTTCAGATGTTTTCAGTATTTATACTTTTCTGCATTAAAGCCAGTATATTTACAACACAGTGAATGGAATACTTAATATTTCTGGCATTGTGCTTGCGATGGACATAGAGAAATAAGGACGTGCTCATTGCCTCAAAAGAGCTTTTACAGACTGAATTTTGGTGCATTGTATCTCTACTTAGAAGTATTCAGTGACTTCCAATTGCCTGAAATCTAAAGTCCTTGATATGCCCTACATTCTGGTCTAATACCTGTCCTCTGTCCTCTTCTTTGTTACCGAATTCAAGTTTGGCTGCCCATTGCCTGAGAAATCATTATTCAAGATAGGGGTTTTTACTGGGAAGGGATTTTGAACTTCATTCAGGAGGCCAGTAACCTGGGGAGAAGGTGGGCTCTTGTCCAAAAAGCCAAACTCTGAGATTTCTGCCTGGTCCAAGGTTTTTTAAAGGGGTTTAAGGTAGTTAATGGACAGAGACTCCAGTAACCTGCTTCACTTCTTCATTATGTACAGACTCGATGCGAGCTATAAAAGGTATCTCAGTGCTAGGGGTTGTGGGAGAGGATCTTTTCTTATTTCAAGATGGGCCAGGGTAATTCTTATGTTTCTGCAAAGGAGGGCAAGTTCTACAGATACACAAAGCGAGGTCAGTGAAGTCTTTTGTGTGACTTGAAAAAGACAAATATCATGCTAAAAAAATTTCTAGGCTAATCAGAAAGCCACAGTGACTCTCATACTGACTTGCTGGCTTCTGTGTCCTGGGAAAGTTCTGGCCCTTCACTCTTCAAGGCCAGTGGTCTGCAGATCTTCCAGAAAGTAAATTAGCTCTGTTGCAGGTCAAGGGCCTTAGGTCAGCAAGTAAGGAGTGTGTTAACTTGAAGCAAGTTAATCCTTAAAGTAAGCTGGAGTTCTGTTACATCTTCAGACAAAACATAGGCCACTACTCATATCTCATTCTACCAACAACTTCTTTCAGCTTTTTAAGCACAATATTATCATTTCTACCAGGAATCTGTCAGTGTGCTTCCTTCTAACTGCATTATTCTTTATCTGTTCATCTGGCTAGCAACAATTAATCTTTAAGTCATGGTTTCAGTATTCCAGAAGTCTTCTGTAACCTCTAGATAAGATTAAGTCTTATTTCTATTGGTTCTATAATACCCTGTACGTTCTTCTACAGGTGCCATTTGTAGATTTAATATATGTCTTCTCAACCTCCCTTGTAGAACACAAACCTTGTCTGTCTCCAGATTCAACTTTGAAGCAAGGCCCAATGTAAGATAGGAAACACAACAGGTGCCCAACCTTATTTTCTGAATTTAAATCAATTAAAGACAACTTCTTGGTTTAATGGAATATGCCGATAAACAAAACATAATCCTCAAAACGAGATATGAACTGTGCAGTCTTGAAACAGTCTGCAACATTGCAACCAGTCTTTAAAGCATCCTGATGCAGTAGTGTTCATAGAATTGATGAGGCTTGGTCAAGAATCAGTGTTACCTACTGGCATTGCTACATTAAATAATGTTGTCATAAGACTCATCATTTCAAATTATAAAATATTTTAAAATACTGAATTTTGTACATTATAAAGGTGCATTCTTAATTTCCTTCTGTCCAACATTCCAGATACCACTACCAAGTTATATATCAATTGTTAAGCTTTTATTGTATATCATTACAGACAAGTTCTCATGCATTTATGAAAATATTTTTAATGGCTATATTAAAGGTTGATAAGAATCAATTACCCCTTTTATTTTAGATGATATCCTTTATGGCAAGGGGGAGGTCAAACTTTCACTCTTCGCAGATGAAATGATACTCTATATGGAAAACCCAAAAGATTCCACCAAAAAACTGCTAGAATTGATTCATGAATTCAGCAAAGTTGCAGGATATAAAATAAATGCACAGAAATCGGTTGCATTCCTATACACCAACAATGAAGCAACAGAAAGAGAAATCAAGGAATTTATCCCATTTACAGTTGCACAAAAAAACATAAAATACCTAGGAATAAATCTAACCAAAGAGGTGAAAAATATATATGCTGAAAAGTACAGAAAGCTTATGAAAAAAAATGGAGAAGACTCCAAAAAATGGAAAAAGATTCCATGCTCCTGGATAGGAAGAACAAATATTGTTAAAATGTCAATACTACCCAAAGCAATCTACATATTCAGTGCAATCCCTATCAAAATGACACCAACATTCTTCACAGAGCTAGAACAAATAATCCTAAAATTTGTATGGAACCAGAAAAGACCCCAAATAGCCAAAGCAATCTTGAAAAAGAAAACGAAAGCAGCAGCCATCATAATTCCATACTTCAAGATATACTACAGAGTTGTAATCTGCAAGACAGTATGGTACTGGCACAAGAACAGACACTCAGATCAATGAAACAGAATAGAGAACCCAGAAATGGACCCACAAATACATGGGCAACTAATCTTTGACAAAGCAGGAAAGAATATCCAATGGAATAAAGACAGTCTCTTCAGCAAGTGGTGCTGGGAAAACTGGACAGCGACATGCAGAAGAATGAACCTGGACCACTTTCTTACACCATACACAAAAATAACCTCAAAATGGATGAAAGACCTCAATGTAAGACAGGAAGCCACCAAAATCCTTGAGGAGAAAGCAGGCAAAAACCTCTTTCATCTTGGTCACAGCTATTTCTTACTCAACACATCTCCAGCGGCAAGCGAAACAAAAGCAAAAATGAATTACTAGGACCTCATCAAAATAAAAAGCTTCTGCACAGCAAAGGAAACAATCAGCAAAACCAAAAGGCACCCAACAGAATGGGAGAAGATATTTGCAAATGACATATCAGATAAAGGGTTGGTATCCAAAATCTGTAAAGAACTTACCAAACTCAACACCCAAAAGCCAAATAATCCAGTGAAGAAATGAGCAAAAGACATGAATAGACATTTCTCCAAAGAAGATATCCAGATTGCCAACCGACACATGAAAAAATGCTCAACATCACTCATCATCAGGGAAATACAAATCAAAACCACCATGAAATACCACCTTATACCTGTCAGAATGCTAACATTAACAACTCAGGCAACAACAGATGTTGGCAAGGATGTAGAGAAAGAGGATCTCTTTTGCATTGTTGGTGGCAATGCAAGCTGGTGCAGCCACTCTGGAAGACACTATGGAGGTTCCTCAAAAAATAAAAATAGAACTACCCTACAACCCAGCAATTGCACTACTAGGCATTTATCTATGGCATATAGGTGTTTTGAAGGGACACATGCACCTCCATGTTTATAGCAGCACTATCAACAATAGCCAAAGTATGGAAAAATCCCAAATGTCCATGATGGGTGAATAGATAAAGAGGATGTGGTGTGTGTACACACACACACACACACACACACACACACACACACACACACACAGTGGAGTATTACTTGGCAATCAGAAAGAATGAAATCTTGCCATTTGCAACTATGTGGATGGAACTGGAGGGTATTATGCTAAGTGAAATTAGTCAGAGAAAGACAAAAATCATATGACTTCACTCATAGGAGAATGTTAAGAGACAAAACATGAACATAAGGGAAGGGAAACAAAAATAATATAAAAACAGGGAGGGGGACAAAACAGAAGAGACTCATAAATATGGAGAACAAACAGAGGGTTGCTGGAGGGGATGCAGGAGGGGGTATGGGCTAAATGGGTAAGGGGCATTAAGGAATCTACTCCTGAAATCATTGTTACACTTCATGCTAACTAATTTGGATGTAAATTTAAAAAATAATAAATAAATAAATAAATAAATAAATAAATAAATAAATAAATAAAATTTAAAAAAATTAAAAAAGAAGATGATACCCTTTTTGAGATAATTTTTTAAATTAAATTAACCACTTTTATGTCATTTTAATATTTAACTTGAGATGGTTCTAGCCTGATGACCAACTAGCTTGGAGAAACTCAATGTGCAAGAGTATTACATTTATATGAATTGCAAAACTGATTTAAAAAATGCTGAAATGTCACATTTGTTTGAGATATACTAGCCTTTAAAAATCTAAAATAACTCTTTTGGAAACTTCTGTAGAGACAATAGCATTTTGAATATATTTATAATGCTTCCAAATACTGGTCTATATGTTCATTTTGTTTTCTTCATATCTGTAGGTTAGGAAAATGATTAGTACAGTTGCCATGCCTTGCTGTAATTTAATGATACATAAAAAAAACCTAATCATGTTGATATTATGCAGATTGTTTTCATTTTAAGCCATTTATTTGATAATTCAACTTGTGGGTTTTTGTTATTGTTTTGCTGGTTTTATTTACTTTTGGATGCATAAAAAAAATCCAAACTAATAATTTAAATATGAGTGCTTATAAACCCACATAGACAGACCATCTGTACACAAGTACAGTTTTCCTTGGCAATTAAAAAATATTTTAAAAAATTATACCAATGAAATCCCTGTCTTTTAACATAGGATGATTTTAAATTGAAGAAACTTGTATCTGCAAGTTTTCATTAAAAATACTCAGTAGTTACAAAGAAGTGAGGAAATTGAAGCCATTTTATTTACTTGTAAAACCTCTAAAGTAGAAAGACTTACAAAATGCAATCTCAGAATCTCCCTCAAGGCAACATTCCTGGTAACTAATAATAACAAATAGGATTCTGTTTGTTTTCTCTGATAAATGATTAAATAGATGTCCATTTCTTACCTGTTTATTTAAGAATATTTTAATTTCATAGTTCTCATTAATGTTCTGTAACAGTAGCGTATTAAACTCAAAGTTTGCAAAACTAACATTTATGGATTGGATGACTTTCAAAAAATATAATGGTAACAAATTTACTAACATATGAATATAAATCACAGTGAAGTGGAATGTAAGTATTCCAGAGGGAGGCACTTAGTTAAGGAGCAATTCTCACTAAATGTCCAGAACTCACATTTCAATATGCTTTATTTGTTTTCTCTTTATGGTTGTAAACACATTATATGAAGGAAACTATATTATGCTGATATTTCAGAATTTGATGACTTCTGGTGTTCATTTAAAGAAAAAATTATTTTAACTATTTCCCTGATGAGAATACTGAAGCACCATGCGGTAGTAATTTTCCCAGGCTAAAAAGTTGATGTAGCTAAGCTAGTCTGGTTTTCTTCAGAGCCTCATATCCTTTTTGTACCATCAGTTCCTGATCTATGGGCACACGCCTGGGCATGTAATAGAGTCTTTGGTAATCATGATACGCCGTACTCCTGGCAACAGTGATTGCACCAAGAGGTGGACATATCACCCAAGCATGGTTGATGAGTGTCTTTCCTTAGGGTCAATATGTGGATAGTAGGAGAAGGGTTTTCATATATGTGGGATTCCAAAATAGCAATTCCCATTTCTAGTTTTGACCATCTGAAGAGACATTATGGAAGAGAAGAGGATTAGACCAACACTCAGAGAGAAACAGAGAATTATAGAAAAGAAACATACAATGGAAGAGATACATTTTTCCTAGATGGTTGGAGTCCTCAGATTATTGTCTGTGAGATCGATTTCTTTCTGTTGTCCTTTAATTTATGTAAGCTATACCTGTGGCATTAGTGGTTAATTGAGCCAGATAATTCCTTAAGATTCAAATGAGGGTTGAAATGCACTTTGTCCTAGTTCTTAAGTCTATGCTCTTTAAAATTTTTATATTATTGTTTATTTTTAGAGAACTTTTAGATTGACAGCAGAACTGAATAGAAATTACAGAGATTTCTCATATTACTCCTGCTCCCACATGCACAATCCCCCCCCCCCATTATCAACATCTGTGCTCTTATACATTATAGTGATGTTCATTTTTTATTTAAAAAAAAAGATTTTTTCAGCCATAAGCAGAAGCCAATTTACTTCAGATTGGCCTTGTGCCTTTCAGATATTGCCCTCCATGTGATATTTGTGTCTCAACTCTGGAAAACAAAGAGAAATTTGGATGCATCACATATTTCTTTAAAGCTTTGTGTGACTATCAGAGCAGAGTAAATAGTCTGATATTGAAAAACAAGAGGCACAAAGCTGAAGACATTCTTGAGATTCCTTTGTAGCCAAGGAATGGATGAATAAATTATAAAGGAGATGTAAAAGAAAACCTTGAAAAATTAATGGAGGTATAAGTGATCAAGCTCACTGTGATCTGATGTGAAATTATTTATTCTGGTCAGATCAGAAGAGCAGACACCATAGCACCAAAGGTGTCTGGTAACACTTCTTTATGGTAACACCATTTCAACACATCCAAGTTTATAGCATGTTTTCCAACTGTATGTAAGAGCATAAACATAAACATAGATACATTTAAAAAAATAAGTTACTAGCTCATTAGTTTGATTAATTATGACATGGCTTTCCTATTTGTCCTACATTTCTGGGTGCTTTTCTCCTCACTACATTTATAACCTCGTGATATTACAGAAAATTTCAGTGAAATATTTCCAGTGAAAACAAGTAAAATGAAAATGCGTAGCTCTTCAGTGTTGGTTAATTCAAACAAAACCTGATACTAGTCTTTATGTCTTTCATAGAGCACTCATGTAGGTTATTTCATGCATTGGCATTAGAGCTTTCCCCATTGCTGCTTCCTCCAACAAATGAGTCAACAAAATGAATGCTGAGTTTTTATTTGAGCAAACCCAAATGTCACTGCCCTGTGATGTTGGGATAGAGAGAAGTAATGATGATTAGAAAACATGGAAAACCTATGGGAGTGTATGTATGCCTACAGGTATGTGTGATATGTATAATATTCTACAACATTTTTTGTTTTGAAAATAATAAATCCAGAGTATCAATATCTTTGAATGGTATTTGAACCAATCCAGGAAGATCAAAATGTGAATTAGGAATCTACCCCAAGAACCAGCTGGCTGGTGGTGAGTAAAGAATATGAGATTGAATGGTAGAGGTCTGAGTATCTGGTTCAGAGTGCATAAAATGAAAATTCAAGGGCAAAAAGTAGATTCAAAGCAAAGAAATCTTGAAATCTGGTGATAATATAAAACGGGGTTCCAAGTGGTCTAGAATAAGGGAGTATATAAATAAAGTTAGCAGATTGTGGGTTAGAATACAAATAATCAGCCACACTTGATTAAAAAATTAAAAGCCTGGATATATACATCATGTTCAGAAAATGGAGAATATGGTTAAGTTTTATGTTGGGAAGGGGAATGTGTGGTAGATGAAGTCTATCTACAGTGGAATCTATGAGTAGACCACATGTCTGTTAATTAACTGTGGCAATAGAAGAAGAAACTGAGCTGGTCAGCTTCATGAACATGACTTTTTGTTCATTACATTTTCCTCTATTCTGAACACCGCCTCAGGAAAGAAAAGGAAGACCATGTAGTGTGCAATTGTTTCCCTGCCAAAACATTCTATCAGCTTTGATCATACTTTGATGTTGAAAATAAATTAAGTCCAATCCATTTGTTTCTCTCATCTATCTCTTGATTTCTCACTATTCCATTTCTGAACTGTCTTGAATGAGAATTAATTTTTACTGTGCCTTCCCATAGACTGAGGAGAGAATGTCTTCATGCATGAAATTTCTGCAGTGTTCTTTCAGTCTAACATTATTGCTTCTCAGCACTCTTTCAGTACTTGAGTCTTTGGGGGAAGTCTTTACAGAATAGGCAATGAGCATCAAGCAGGTAGAATTCTGGGTTATTGTGTCTTTAGGAGAGACAGAAAAGACTGTTTTAGGTCCCTTGGTAAGCTCAGGTAAGAAGAGTCTTTTTCCCTTTCCTTAGCCCTGAAGTCTCAGAGAATGTGTGGATAAGAGGAAGTTCAAGCAATTTAAAGAATAATTCATTTTTATTCAATCATGAGAGCAGGTTTTCTGAAAAGTTTGATGAAGAGAGCGCTGCTTTTTTCTTCAGCTAAATTTTAAACAGTACATATTCTAATACCCATGTCTACTCTGGTGATAGCAAAAAATTAAAGGAGGAAATTAAATGCAATAGGTAACCACCTTATCTGTTTATCTAGTTTATATGGATCAAATGAAATAATGACTATGAAGTCTTGCTTACAATCTCTTAATGATATTGGTGTCATTAACTTTCAGATGACTCAGTTTCTTACTCAGCCAAATGGGGATGAAAGGCTTTTTCAGAGTCTCACCTCTAATATACTAGCAATGTAGGGGATGAAAAATCAGTTTTCCACTACGCTTTCAGGTTCTTTGCTGACACCCTCTTGTAATAATATGTACACCTCCTGTATTCATGGAACATGCCCAGCAAAATAGTAGGGCCCAAGCCACCACGTTAAATACCATGTCCAGGAAAAGACAAAAAATGTTGTTGGGAGTAGGGGCAGGCAATTATGGAAGGCTGTCACATGAAGCACAGTAAAAAAAAAAAAAAAAAAAAAAAAGTCATGGCTGTTATACAGATTTAAGTTGGTACCTTCTCCATTGCTAAAAGTTTCTTTAAAAAAAAAGTTTCTTATAGAGTCATCCTTCTTTTCTTGGTACAAAGAAGACACGTGCATGGATATTTATCTTATAAAAGTCTCTTTGTTAACTTTTACTTGGTTTTAGGACTTCTCTTCTGTCTATAGTTACTTAAAAATAATCATTTCAACATATTCCTTACACCAAAGAGGCATATTTTGGGATGGAAGATTCTGCTCTTCTGCAAAACATTGGATTAGAATTTAGGAATTTCTACTTCCAGTCTCATAACTTCTGCTTACCTGCATCTCAAAGGAATTACTGCATGTCAAAGAGCAATGCAGACAGAGAAAACTTACACCAGAGAGAGTGGCAGGACCTAAGGAAAGAGAAGCCAGGAATTCTGACTATCAAGGTAAGGAATCTAGACTCTGTCCAGTAGATGTCCATAGGTATGGCCTTAAAGCAAAGATCTGGCATAATAGATTTGCTTTTTGTAAAGACTCCCTAAAAAAGAAGAAGGTAACTTATCTCAGGTGTCAGTTGGGAGAAAGTGTATAGTTTGCATCATACACTAGAGGGTCGCCTGTATGAAAGTGGTAGCACAGGACAGAAATCTTATCCAGAGGAAGAAGGAATGGAAATAGACGTCTTTATATCACTTCTGAGTTCTCACTGTCCCTTGAAAGCAAGAGCCAAGGAAAAAAGTGTGTCAGTATCATGCCTCTAAGGACAAAGATGTCAAGGTGCATCTGGAGGTGGGCTTTGAGGTGACTATCTGAAGCAGGTTTTCTCAAAGTGTGGCCCTGGACCGACAGCCTAATATCAACTGGGAATTTGTTAGAAATGTGAATTCTTGGAACCCATGCTAGGACTTCTGAATCAGAATATCTGGAGGTGGCCCTGGGAACCTATGTTTAACACGTTCTTGAGGTGATTTTGAAGTTTGAGAAACACTAGAACTAGAAAAATGGCTCTTAACTGGGGTAATTTATCTCTTTAGGGGACATTTGGCAATATCTGGAAATGGTTCTTTATTTTTTTTTAACATTAATTCATTTTAGAAACAGAGAGTGCAGGTGGAGAAGGGGCAGAGAGAGAGTGAGACACAGAATCTGAAGAAGGCTCCAGGCTCCTAGCTGTCAGCACACAGCCAGATGTGGAGCTTGAACTCACAAACTGTGAGATCATGACCTGAGCTGAAGTTGGGTGCCGAAGTGACTGAGCCACCCTGGCACCCCATGGTTCTTTATTTACATTTGTCTTTCATTCTTATTCTCTTCCTCCTTGTCTGTCTGTCTGTCTGTCTCTCTCTCTCTCTCTCTCTCTCTCTCTCTCTCTCACACACACACACACACACACACACACACACACTTGTATGTGTACACATGATTTTATAATTTATCATTCTACTTTTACCAAAGAGAATATCAAGGCACAGTAATGTTAAGTATCTTTCCAAAACGTTTATTTGAACCTAGATTTTTTTTTTTCTGGATTTGGTCATCTCCCTCCTTCTCTTTTCTCATCCTTCTCTCCCTTTCAAAATTGAACTGTTAATTTTAATGTGTGTGTGTGTTTTAGTTAGGTTTTATGATACAAAGATGAACAATACGCGATTCTTGTCTGCAAGGATTTCATTGTGCCTTGGGGTAAACATCACATTTGTTGATTTTGTGTGTACAACTGCTACAGTAAATATTATCTAGAATTATTTAGGTTTTTGGATGAGGAAGAAGTGGGGGAATCCAAGAAGTTTTCCCAAACAGTGATACATTTCAAAGTCCCCCCCCCCCCAGTAGGCTGGGAAACAATCATTAACAGTAGAAAGAAGCACACAACTTGCCTCTTTTATTATCTTTTTCTTAAATCTTTAAAATCCTCCAAAAACCCATCAAGATGGATTTAAAAAATAATATACAAGTGAAGAAGCAAAACTCAGAGAGATGAAGTAACCAAGGTCACACAGCCAGTAAATGGTAGAGTTGGGACTGGGTTTCACAGATATATGGCTTAATGGTCATTCAAACAGGCAATAAAATTTCCCATGACTGATGGGTTAGAATGCTCATTCATAAGTCCAGGTTTGAGGAGCTATGCATGGGAAGAGATGGAATGGGAAGGAAGGAGGTGGAAAGAAATGGGGTTAGAAAGGATGTTTGGGTCCAGACACTAGCATTGGAATGCTAGTCCATTAAAGGAGAATAACAAAGACTGGTGCCATGTTTGATTTCCTGTAAAGCTCTCTTGCCTCCAAGATTCCTTCCTCTACAATGAACAGGGGAATCCTTTTAATTACAGAATTTCTCATTCTACCGTCTAATTAAAACACTTCTGTGAATTCCCCTAATAGAATGGGGGTATAAACCTATTTGACATTGAAGTCCCTTCAAACATAAGGACTGAACCTAAGTACCTCATCTATTCCTCATGTGCCCTGAAGTGTAATGCTCCAAAGACGACCTGACACTAATGATCACTTCTTCACCTACTGCATTCCCTAGTAGAGTGATTATAAATCTATTTGAGAGACTACTAGGTTTTTTTTTTTTTTTTTTTGGCCTCTCCCTTTTCTTTTTTCTTTTCTTCTTTTCTTTTCTTTTCTTTCTTTCTTTTTTTTTTTTGACGGTTCAAAATCTAGTAAAGTATAATGAAGTAGATTATTAGAAAAATGAATTAGAAAGACCCAGGCTATATTGTCTTTTCATTATTAGATTTAGTTGATTAAGTACTCTGTCAAGGCATCTATAAATGTTTCTAGATGCTTAGCCTTAATTTTTGTACTTATCATATCATGAATTAGTAATAGAGGACTGGCACAAATTTCTTCAGCAGAATTGATTAGTATACATAGCATTAAAGTATCCGTAGTCTAACCCCCCTGAATGACACTCCTTGGAGTTGTGAGCTCAGACACTTTGGGGTTTTTTTATGGCTCTAGCTTCTATTTTGCTAGCCCTGCTGTATAGACTTCAGTATTTAAATTTAAAACACATTTTTTGAACATGAACTCTCTTCGTATCCAGAGAAAGAAGTGAATGATAGTGCTTCCTATTCCAGGTCCATTTAAAGGGCACAAAATATATAAAGTATACGCATTCCTAATAATGCAATATATTATGAAGGATGAATAAGATTCTTTTGGAATAAAGAAGTTGATGTATTGCATGAAGGGCAAATGGATCAGAAAATGCTTCTGGATAAAACGTTTTTTAACAAAGAATGGACCCAGTGTTTTGAATATCAATTCTAGCCCCACTTAATGCCTGTATATAGCACACTGCTTAGCTTAACATAAGTGCTCAATTAGAAGAAATTATTTCAATGAATTGCTCATTTAAAAATGTTTAATTTTATGTTACATGAATTTCATCTCAACCACAACAACAAAAGAATATAGAATTAAAAATTTTTTTTCCATACAGTCTTTACCTGAAGAGTGAAAGTCAAATCGTGGCAAGCAATTTTTCTAAATAAGTGATTTAGATAAAAATATTGTTGAAGTAAAAAAGATACATAGAACTCCAGATCAATATTTTCTGTTAAGATTCACAGAATCCTTTCTCAGAATAAACTTTTCTTTGCCTTTGGAAACGTGAATATTTCTTATACAAGAACTTCTCTACTGAGAACAATAAAATCAGACTCAGTTTTGGTTATATATATCAGTGTGATTGAATATAAATAATGGAGCACCAGTCTTCCCTAAAGTATGAAATAGTATATAGAAGATTTTGTGTAAATTCAAGTGGATCAAAAAAAACAAAACTAAACTAAAAATTTTTCCTCCTTTACCTTCCTTCAAGTAAATATTAACAAATAAATGTATAAATATATATATAAAACTTTAATTACTCTATATGTATTATATATCATGTAGATATATCTGTACATATATGTATACAAAAAACTGAACAAGAAGGAAAAGTCTTTTTGAAGGTAATCAGAAATGATGATCTCTGACTAAACTGGAAGGGATATTAAATGCTTTCAGAACTATGATTTTCATTCAATTACAAGATCAGACTGCACAGATATAGGAAGGGTTTCTGTTAAAATGAAACCAAAAACAATAATAAAATCATAATGAGTTATATATTTGAGGATTATTGCATGATAGGGTTGAGTATTTCTAGATCGAACAGGAGGTAAGACAAGGGGATGACTTTGTTTTTACTCTACCATTGTTGTAATTTTGGTTTTTGCATCAAATACACGAAAAAATCTATTTTAAAAAGCAAATATGTTAAAGAAGAAGAAAGTAAACAGAACCTAAGAGTCAGTAATTCTGAGGATGGTTTTTCTACTCTACTATTGTATCTATAACTACTGATAACTAGCAAGGTTCAGACAGGTTAGGGAGCTGAGAAAGGTTTCCACAGTGGTGGAAGAATTGTGAGGCGGAAAAGGGGTAAGTTTATGCAAACATTGACATTGAGGGAGGCCATTTGGCAGGCAGTTTTGATGCAGCCCAGTCAATACCCCTAAAATTGCTTTGTTAAACTTTCTTTCATCTTCCTTTCTTGATATAATTAATTACCACCCTGGCTACATCCCAAACCTCACCTGCACACCTGCAACTTCACAGCTGAAGATGCCTCAAGGGAAACAGTGCTGAGGTTTTACTCTCTAAATTTCTGATCCTAGCCTCATGTGGGATGCTTTGCGGTCCTTCTTCTAATACATTCACTATTCCATCATACAAGATAATTATTTCACATTCTCTTTTCTTTACTCAACCTTCAATCTTCACTTTCAATTTATGACCTGGGTTCCTATTTCCCTGACAAAATTCAAGCAATTTGAAGATAATTTCTGCACATTGGCAACTCCACACCTCCTAATCCTGTGTCTTTGTATCAGTAAACCCTGTGGTTGTTTCTTTTCATTACTGTAAATAAAATCCTCATTGTCCTGAGGTCAACCCTTCACTTCTATACCAATTCTCATTCCCTCTTACTATTTATGTACAAAAATAAATCATTCCAGCAATTGACATGTCATTCTTTCCAGCATCTACCCCCCTCCCTGGTTGGGTAAATCTCAATGCCATACAGAGGAGCTATAATATATTGAATCTAAAATGACCAATAATATTTCTATATTCCTCTTCTCCCTCCACCTATCACACTATCTTCTCTCTTTACATTTAAAACTATTAAATGTTTTCACCTCCTCCTGCTCTATGCTTCCTCTCTTCCAGTCATCTCTCAAACTCACTTCATTTAGGGATTCACCTCCACAATTTAATTGAGAAGCCTCTTGGAATAAACCTCATAATGTCAATTCTAATAATCAGTTTTTAGTTTTAATGATTTATTTAATGTATCATCACCAATCCATTACTTCTTTTTTCTAAATATGTTTTCCCCTTGACTGTTTATATAGAACTCCTCTTGGCTGCCCTTCTAGTTAGCTGTTTCTTCTCTATATCTTTTGTGGATTCTCCTCATCTTCCAAATACCTAAATCTTATAGTGTCAAGGATTGAGACATTGGGTCTCTTTTCCATCTATAATGACTCTTCAAGGCTTCTACTACTTTCAAGGCTTAAAAAAAACTTACATCTCCTGACAGCTTACAACTGTATACCTCCAGTTTGGCCATTTCACTGGACTATATATCCAACTGTTTCTCTACATCTCTGCTTAAACTGCTAACAGATATTTCAAACACAACATATTAACCCATGTTTGGATTTTGTTCCTCCAAACATAATCCTTCTCCATGCCACTCCGCATCTATAAATGGCAATTTTACCTTTCAAAGTAATTGAACTCTTAAAACTTGAAAACATTGCTGGTATCTTTTTATCCTTAACATGACACATCTAATCCATCAACAACTTTTGTTTGTTTTATTATCGAAATACATCCACCATTTTACCTCTTATCTTTTCCTTAATTGCTGTCTTCCTTCTCCAAGCCATTGGCAGTGGTATCTGGCTCACTACAGTCATCATTTAGCTGGTTTTGCTGCCACTACCCAGTGGGGTGGGTTTTATTTTAACTCTTACTATGATCATGACTCTGCTAAAAAACATTTTCCCTCCTATTTCTCAAAATTCATGTTATTCACTGCCTGTAGTCAAATAAGACAAAATCAGTTTTTGGATAATCTGTTTGCACAAAAAGTCTTCATTCAACAAGATTGTCCCAAACTAAGAAACTTGTAAGAGTACTAAAATGGAGAATAGCAAAATGTGCTTTAGCAGAATGCAGAAGGATTTGAACCTATGACACATAAGAAAGTATTAACCAACAGGTTCCACAGGACTCATGGAGGAAGCAGTTCCCAGAGCAAAGTAGTAACAAGTAATATATTAAATCCTAAATAGTAAAACTATTTAGGATATTTATTTAATAGCAAAAATATTTGACAAATGTCAAATATTTGTCAAATTTGTCTTTATATTGATTATGGCTCCTTTTTGAAAGGCAAGGGCAAAAAACTTGAATGGTTATTGCCTGAATAGATAGTGGATACCAAAATACTGAAGATATTCAGTAGATAATGGATTCCCAACCACTGGAGATACTCTCAAACATTAGAATTTCAGGGTGTTTCACCAGAGATTTAGTATTAATATTGCATCAGACAACCCACACATTTCCTTCCAGCTTACAATCAAACATTAACACTTACTCATGGTTACTGTACATGCAAGTCCTATATCTCACACTTGTTTTCAAGAATCTAACAGTGTGGTACTTAGATCAAAAAAAGACATCATGGGGCCTCTGGGTGGCTCGGTCAGTTAAACGTCTGACTCTTGATTTCGACTTAGGTCATGATCTTAGAGTTCATGGGATTGAGCCCTACGTCAGGCTCTGTGCTGACAGTAAGAAGCCTGTTTGGGATTCTCTCACTCCCTCTCTCTCCAACTTTTTTAAAAGACATAATACTTTTTTAAAAGACATAATACAATAGATAACTTTTTTAAAAGACATAATACAATAGATACTGTGATCATGTATTAGTTTTATATTTCTACCATAACAAATTACAACATACTTAGAAGCATAAGCCAAACAAATTTATTATCTTAAAGCTCTGTAGGTCAGAAGTCTGACACAGGTCTCACCTGGTTAAAATCAAGGCAATGAAGGGGATGCATTTCTTTCTGGAGGCTCTAGGGGGGGAATGTGATAATACTAACATAGTGAAAATAGGCTCCTTGTTACCTCACAGAAAAACTCTAGGGATATTGGCAGCAAATATGTATGGAGCTTTAATAAAGCTAGCTCTGTATTGTTTGTTTTATAGACTACAATAACACCTTCACTGTAATTTAATAAATTCTTAATATTTCCAATGACTGGTACAGAATAATCAACCAGCTACAATCTCTGTCCTCAATTGATTTATGTAGTGGAGGGAAATAAGACAATTAAATGAAAACCATTACACAGAGTAAAGCCTGTACTAGAAGTAAGATGCTAGGGGAGCACAGATTAGGAAAACATAATGAAGATTGGAATAGGTTTCCAAAGAAAAGCAATATTTGGTAAGAGAAAGAGAAATGATACTCCACATAGAGGAGGATGTGAGAAGTGTGGAAGATGACGATTTATTGTGTTTCTTCAACTGGACATGAATGCCTAGTGTAGAAACTATATGATAGGGGGAGGAGCATACAAGGGCATGTTGGGGAGTAAATAAAGGTTAAACTAGTGTTAGGATTAAAGTGTATATTTTGCCAAATATGTGCAGCTACTAGGAAATCATATTTGTCAACATAACTATTCCACTAAAATACGGCCTGCTTTTCTTGTCCCCAGTTCTGGGCTGCCAAAGTCACTTAGCTAAGTACCAACACCATAAAGTATAATTAAACACACTATAGAAGGACATAAAACATTACTTTTGCCTCTGAGCTGCACAGAACATATAGTTAAATCAGGTAGACTTAATGGTATCCATTCATTCCTTCTATAGATAGTCAGGGATGTTAAAATCACAGACACTATGTTTCTTCCTCCCTTTCAGATGTGTTATACTAAATAAACACCGTAATGGCATCTGTGAAAAAAATAAGCAATAGGAAATGCATATAGCACGGAGCTTGGCTCTTAGTAGACCTAATTCTTTACAGAACATGAAATAAATGATGAAAAATTTGCCCATTTCTAGTTGTAGAATGGAAATAAGTGAATATTAGGAATCTGACAGACTTGAATTCAAATCGGAATACTAGATCAATCATTTATTTCTGTATGACCTTGACCAATTCTGGCATCCCTTTTTAGTGTAAATTTTCTCATTTTTATTTATTTTTTTCACCTTTATTTATTTTTTGAGAGACAGAGCACAAGCAGGGGAGGGGCAGAGAGGGAGGGAGACACAGAATCCGAAGTAGGCTCCAGGCTCTGAGCTGTCAGCACAGAGCCCAATGCAGGGCTCAAACCCTTCAACTGTGAGATCATGACCTGAGCCAAAGTTGGAGACTTAACCAACTGAGCCACACACGCACCCCTCAATTTTCTCACTTTTAAATGGTGATGATTGTATTGATTTTGCAGAATTGGTTTTATATTTATAATTTAGATATACACATGATAAAATACATTGTTTGATTTAATTTATTCCAATTCAAATGTCAATATGTGGCAGATTTTTAAAAACTAATCATTTAGCAAATTTAAATTTATTTCCTCTCAATTCTTTTCAGTTCACCATTGCAGTATCAAACTTAATCATTTAAATGGATGATAGGCAAGGCTTTATAAGAGGTTATTGCCATCTTTTCAGATGCTTGCTTTCACGATGATGGATTATCACTACATAGAGGTTAAAATGAATGATGGAAGAAAGTTGGCTCCCTGTGGGAGTTTCCAAGAAACTGTAAGAATATACACAGGGCTGGGCTGGTTTCTTTCAATACTAAAAATACATTAATACCTGTTAATATATCTTTTTCTTTCCCCATTTGATGGACCATTTATTTTATATAGGTTTTCATTTACTCATTAAAGTGGTATGCACCATTAGCTTGGACTCTAAGTAGATAGCAACATAATAAGCTACCTGCCGACCATCTCTGGAGTCCTCCCACGCATTCCCAGAATTCACTTAGCAGAATTTCATATTCTTCATGCGATCTTCGCATTTTACACGTTTTATTATTGTCTTTTGTTCACTTCTTTTTTTTTTTTTTTTTTTTTTTTATATTTTTTTTTCAACGTTTATTTATTTTTGGGACAGAGAGAGACAGAGCATGAGCGGGGGAGGGGCAGAGAGAGAGGGAGACACAGAATCGGAAACAGGCTCCAGGCTCTGAGCCATCAGCCCAGAGCCTGACGCGGGGCTCGAACTCCCGGACCGCGAGATCGTGACCTGGCTGAAGTCCGACGCTTAACCGACTGCGCCACCCAGGCGCCCCAGTCTTTTGTTCACTTCTAATAGTCTCTGTTGACAATCAGGATGAAAAGAACTCTTGGTGATATTTTTTTTCATTGAGGTGTGTTTCCCCTCTCCACCGTGTGCTTATTTGGCTTCTAAACATTCTATTACTAACCTTTATGTTTGAAATCATAAAATGTTCCATGAAAGTTTAGCTGAAGAAAGGTATTTTTGTAATAGATTTGTGAAGCTTGTTTTATTTATTTATTTTTAATTAATTTTTTTTTATTTTGAGAAAGATCATGGGCAGGGGAAGTGCAGAGAGAGAGAGGGAGAGAATTCTAGGCAGGTTCTGAGCTGTCAGCATGGAGCCCCATGTGGTGCTCGATCTCATGAACTGTGAGGCCATGACCTGAGCTGAAACTAGGAGTCGGGAGCTTAACCACCTGAGCCACCCAGGCTCCCCGTGAAGCTAGTTTTAAATAAGAGAAGTAATATGAGTCCATTTGGGACTTTTGCAAATTGCAGAAATACATGAAGGTGAAATAACACTCATCCATTCATTCTTTTCCCTAATAGTATTACTATTAAATTATAATACTATTACTCTGCTATATTACTATACTATATGATATTATAATACTATTACTCTGTTATTTTAAAATAAATTTGTATTATGGGTAGGTTGTATTGTGACTTTACAATTTACATTTTTGTTGTTCAGAATACACATTGCTGTGGCAAAACCAAACCAGCAAGTACACGAACAACACAGTAACAACCCCCTTTTGGATAGCATCACTCTGCATTCCCTTCCCCTGTAAAGAAAACTATAGCCAGACAGATGTGAAGGCTGTGACAGCAAATTTATTCAGCACTATTGCAATAGGAGAAAACAGACCCCCATATAGACTGGGCTGGATTTTGAATATAAGAAGGATAGTTGGAATGTACAGCCAAGGAGCCGGGGTGTTGGTGGATGAAAAATTACAAAGAGAAAATTTTAAGTCTGGGGAATTTTGGCTGAACTGAATAACAGGATTCCTGCTGAAGGCAGGCCAAGGTTATCAGATACCAAGGGTGAGGAGTGAGGAATTCTGAATTCTCATCACATGTGGAGGGGGATCAGCTATCAAGCTGGGGATTTGGGGGTATTGTTGTTAAACGGACTTAACAAGGTTCTTGCTAAAACTGGACTTTACAAGGAAATGCACAGATGGGCCTATGAGAAGGTTCATGAATCTGATTAAAATTGGGTCAAGCAAAGAATCTTTCTTTTTTTCTTTTTTTTATTAAAAAAATTTTTTTAAAATTTTTATTTATTGTTGAGACAGAGACAGACAGAGCATGAACGGGGGAGGGTCAGAGAGAGGGAGACACAGAATCTGAAACAGGCTCCAGGCTCTGAGCTGTCGGCACAGAGCCCAACGCGGGGCTCGAACTCACGGACCATGAGATCATGACCTGAGCCGAAGTCGGACGCCCAACCGACCGAGCCACCCAGGCGCCCCAAGCAAAGAATCTTTTTCATATCAAAGAGATAAATGTCAGAAGAAGGATATAACACAAGTAAAATGTGACAATTTTCTATTGCTGCTAGTATTACCATTACTTTTGAGTGCTGTGTGTTAATTACCTACATGTTAAGTGCTTTACTGAAATATTTTATTCTGCAACTAGTTTTCTATATTCAGTAGAATTATCTTCCCAATTTTACAGTTAAGAAACTGTGTCAGGGTGTGCAATCACTTCAGCAATTCCACACAGCTGCTAAGAATAAGAAAGGTTTAGGGGTGCCTAGATGGTGGCTCAGTTAGTTAAGCATCCAACTCTTGATTTCCGCTCAGGTCATGATCTCATAGTTTGTGGCCCTGAGCCCTACTTGGGATTCTCTTTCTCCTCTCTCTTTGCCCCTCCCCCTGCTTGCAGTCTCTCTCTCTCTCTCTCTCTCTCTCTAAATAAGCAAATACACATTTAAAAAAAAGAGTAACAACAGTCTGACTTTAGACTTCACAGTTTTATCTGTGCCTACTCTATTAGGTAATTAAAATTGTTCTATGAAAAATGATCAACTATTTCTTAGGTTTTCCTCTAAGTTGAAACCTTTCCTGACAGGTGGCAACTAAATGTACTGAGGTAGAGGGAGTATAGTTTGGGGCACATTAGGTAAGTTGTTGACTCTAGAATACTCTTTTTGTGACTGGCTCATCTTGGAGTGAGGTTTGGGGGACAACTGGAGTAATGGCATGAAAAAAAGAAGCCCAGGGAAAGCAATGAGGGGAAGGGGAAGGCAAGGACACTTTGACTTTCAATGGTCATTTCTCAGAAATCTATTTTGAGCTGAGTTCTGTGTTAATCTTCTTTTTGTTATAGTCCTTGACAATTTGGGAAGAATTTTCCTATATATGTCCTGATTTAATCCCTGCAACAAAGCTCTAAAGAAAGTACAAGGCTTCTCCAGTTACCAAAGAGAAAATGATGCTCAGAGAATTAAACTACATTCTCTGCAGACACGATAAGGAAACTTTGACTTATCCAGCATATATTTAGTTTAGCACCAAGTGCCGAGCACTGTGTTAAGATTTTGAGTTTCCTAATAACTAAGAACATAAAGTCTGATTAGAATCATAGGACTATTGCTCAGATTCTTTAATCATTAACTTAGTTATGCTGCTGGGTTTTTTTTTTCAGAGCTATGTATAACAGTTGTCATTTTAGTTAAATTGTGACATTACTGCCATCTCTCCCCTCTCCCCCAAGGACTTCATACAGGTTGAAGGCTTCTGAGTTTTAGAGGGAAAATCTGATGGTATTAGCTGAGCGTTCCTTTAAAATTGTTTCAGAGACAATCTGACTTTGAAAGTTTTGGACCTGGTAGAGGTGTATACATATTTTAAAATGTGTTGTAGCTACTACAGTAAACTCTGGATGTTCTCTTTAGGCTCTTTACAGTCCCACCTATGTAGCGACCCATTAATGTCAGTATCTAGAATTTCTCATGTGTAGGTGGTTCTTATTAATAATAGTGGCCAAATGCAAATCATGGGCTTCATGGCACCAAACCTTTTAAGACAAAAGGAGTATAGGTTTTTGGGTCTGAATTTCATCTTCTGAAAAAGTCAAGGATCAGCTAAATAACTTATCAAAGAACTCCTAGGTAATCAGTGGGGACATTATATCATCTTTTTTCACTTTTCTACTACTTTTAATTAGTCACTTTTTCTACTGCTGCTAGGTGCTTTATATTCTGAGCTTCCCCTTCTTTCTTTTAGAAAAGAAAAATAAAAATGCATCATTTATATTTTTGTCTTTTCTTCCCTCTCCAGGACCACATGCATCCAGCTTCCTGTTTGATCTCTTGGAGAGCCCTGGCAGAAGATCAGACGGAGGTAGGAGAATGGTGTTATATAATTTTTAAAATTGTCTGTTTTTTGTCCTGGGTCTCTGGAAAACAACTTCTAAAATCTTGGACTTTCATAAAAGTATCTTTGCCATTATGGTGAGCCCTTGGGACCACTCCTGAGTTTATGTTCACAAAGAAACTCATAGTGAGCCCATAGATAAGTAGACTTGTACATAGTCATGATGGAGGATGGCCATCTTTGAGTCAAATGGTATCAATCCAACCTCCTAACCTCCATGGAGGCTAGGAGGACTGAAGGTTGAGTTCATTCATGTGGCCAGTGATTCAGTGAATTATGCCTGTGTGGTGAAAAGCTGATGAAAACACTGAACATCTGACATTTGGGTAAGGTTCCTGGTTGGTGAGCACATCAGTGTGCCTGGATGGCGAAGAGTCCTGACCCTTCAAGGAAAAGATAGAGTTCCATGTGTAGGACTCTGCCAGACCTCTCACTGTGCCTGCCTGCTGCCCTTCCTTCCTTCCTTCCTTCCTTCCTTCCTTCCTTCCTTCCTTCCTTCCTTCCTTCCTTCCTTCCTTCCACTGGTCCTTATTTGTATCCTTATCATAAAATGGTAATCATAAGTAGAATGCTTCCCAACTCTGAATCTTTCCAGTGTGTTATCAAAGCTAAGGGGGTAGTGGCACCCCCTGCATTTGTAGCCCACTAGTCTGATGTGTGGGTGACCTGGGAACACCAGAACTTGTGGTTGGGGTCTGATGCGATGACGATTTTATTGAGGATAGTGTTTTCAACCTGTGGATTCTTCCCTAACTCTGGGAAGCAAGTGTTAAAATTGCACTGAAGTATGGCGGATACTGAAGTATAGGTCTGTGCCCAAATATGCATACATCCTTGTGCTCTTTTTGCATGTCTATCCCTAGTTCTTTTGTGCTTTTGTATTTAGGGGCCAGCATCTATGACCTTTTTGGACTCTCGTAAAGCCAATAGAGCCTCCTTGACCAAATTATGTATTTTTTTTAATTTTTTTTTCAACGTTTATTTATTTTTGGGACAGAGAGAGACAGAGCATGAACGGGGGAGGGGCAGAGAGAGAGGGAGACACAGAATCGGAAACAGGCTCCAGGCTCTGAGCCATCGGCCCAGAGCCCGACGCGGGGCTCGAACTCACGGACCGCGAGATCGTGACCTGGCTGAAGTCGGATGCTTAACCAACTGCGCCACCCAGGCGCCCCCAAATTATGTATTTAATTATAACCCCCAAATTTATATGTTGAAGCTCTAACCCCCAGTACCTCAAAATGTGGCTGTTTCTGCATAAAGGACCTTTAAATATGTGATTAGGTTGAATTGAGGCCATTAGGTTCAGCCCTAATTCAATCTGAATGGTGCCCTCATAAGAAGAGGAAATTTGGACACACAAAGAGACACTAGGAGTGCTCACACATGGCTGAAAGACATGTAAGCCCAGGGCAAGAAGGCCACCATCTGCAAGCCAATGGCTTATGAGGGCTCCTAAGACACCAGACACGCCAACACCTTAATCTGGGACTTCTAGCTTCTAGAACTGTGAGAACATTAATTTTTATTGTGTAAGTCAACTAGTCTGTGGTATTTAGTTATGCAGCCCTGGCAAATTAATACAATCATATGTGCAGAAAAGTAGGAAATACTTAAGAATGTGTTTATGGTTGGCTCCTAACTTGCTGACTAGCACACTTGTCGAAAGCCCAATTCTTTTGGCCTTGAGGCAGCACAGATTTTAGAGCCTAACTTACACCCCATACTTCCCTACAGGTTCATGCTGAAGCTAGGATGTTGCCTGAAATTGTGCCCTTGCTTGACTTCTTCTCCTCACTCTATCCCTGCATTCTCCTGGGAGCATTTTGTTAGTAAATCACTTAAGTTCAAATTCTGGTTTCATAATCTGATTTCTTTGTAATCCATTTTAGGAAAAGGTATTTATTCTGCTGTCTCCCTTCTTCTGGCATCACCCTAGGCTGGCCGGACCCTTGATCAATATTTACTCCCCCTTTCAAGGTAGTCAGGCTGCATAAGTCTCTACTTCTAGGTTTACTAACCTTTCCTTTAGCCTGCCTTCTTGACCTAGCAGTGGGAGCACCTCTGTTGACAAGTCTCTGGAGCACAGCTATATTTCCTGGGGTTTCCCAACACTGAGCTCACATTATGTCAACAGAAAATTGGAAATATCACAAAGCATAAGAAAATCTTGGTATTTGTAATAATTTAGTCTGATTGCAAAGTCTTACTTTGTTGTTGTTGTTATGTTTATGTCTTAGTTAAGAGAAACTGTGATAAAGTAGATAAGCATGTGGATTCTAGAGCTTTGCCACCAAAAGGGAATTTAACCATGGGTGTCTAAGGTACTTTATTTAGTGTGCTGTATATCAATATCTCCGCCTATCAAATAGGAATAATAATATCCATTTCATAGGGGTTTTTTTCTTAAATTGAGTTAATATGTCCAAAATAGTTACACTTGTAGGTACTCAAATTATAACTTCCTTTTGTTGTTATTGTCTAGTGAATAGAGTATTAGAGTATTTTTAGTATTTTTTTTTTTCAACGTTTATTTATTTTTGGGACAGAGAGAGACAGAGCATGAACGGGGGAGGGGCAGAGAGAGAGGGAGACACAGAATCGGAAACAGGCTCCAGGCTCTGAGCCATCAGCCCAGAGCCCGACGCGGGGCTCGAACTCCCAGACTGCGAGATCGTGACCTGGCTGAAGTCGGACGCTTAACCAACTGCGCCACCCAGGCGCCCCTTTAGTATTTTAATAGTATATTTTTAGAGTATTTTTAGAGTATTCTTGAAGATAGATATAAGAAAAACCCTTTCTCCTTTTGTTTTTTTTTTTAACGTTTTTATTTATTTTTGATACAGAGAGAGACAGAGCATGAACGGGGGAGGGTCAGAGAGAGGGAGACACAGAATCTGAAACAGGCTCCAGGCTCTGAGCGGTCAGCACAGAGCCCGACGCGGGGCTCGAACTCATGGACTGTGAGATCATGACCCGAGCCGAAGTCGGCCGCTTAACCGACTGAGCCACCCAGGCGCCCCAACCCTTTCTCCCTTTAAAGCTCTTTCTGTGTTCAACAAGTGAAAGTTTACCCCCCAGCCCCCCTTCTTCCAGAGCAGACCCTGTAGCAATTGTTCCAGTAGATGCTTGCATTTATTTAAAATACATTTTTGTGTAAGACATTGGTCTAGACCCTAGGAATATATTAGTAAACAAGGCGAAGTGTAAGCCAGTCATAATACATATGATATAAGTAAACAATGGAAAGGTTCCAAGAGCACCGCTTTTCCATTTGACAAAGTTACTAGGCTAGGAATTGTTGATTCCCTTTATATGGAAAGTCAACCACAACCTCCAGGTATTAGTGGCATTTGAGAAAGGCCTTGACATAAAAGGAAATCCAGTCATGAAAGGGACAGGATGAAGGACTTTTAGGCAGAGAAAATAGCAATTGCCATGGCCCTGACATAGGAAAAAAAAACTTATCAGGAAAAAAAAAATAAAGTAAGAAAATGATAAGAAAGAAGTAAACTTCAGAGCTCTGACCCACATAAGAGAGTTCTCTTGATATGTTCCTTATATACAAATAAAGCAATTGAGTTTATATTAAAACAACAGCATATAATAGTCCTCTTAGCATAAAACTTTTTGAAATTTTCCTGCAGTGCTCTCTATGTAAAATGAGCTGATCAGATTACTGAGTGAGAGAGCTACCCACGTAACCTAAAAACAGATTCACTTACCCATATCTAGAATTTCACATATTTGGATGATTTTGTTTAGACTAATTCTGAGTTCTGAGTAAGACCAGACAAGCCCAGGGAAGCCAAAATGAAGAGCAAAATGTCAAATATCTGTTCACATTTGCCTTGAAATAACTTCTAGGCAGTAACTTTGAAATGTGTAGCGGCTCATTCAATCCACATTCCTTATCAGATCTGTGTTCTTCTCCAGTTCTGTAGAGATGAATTTAAAATTTTCCCAGATAAGATTTGGCACTGAACTTCTAAATGTTCATCAAAGATAACACTGAAAAATTCAATTATGCTCCCCGTTTTTTTTCTCCAAAAGGAAGAAAACCTTGCCATAATCAGTGGAGCTATTTTTAAATTGCAGGAGGGCAGAAATGAAGGTACAAATTAATGAGCTGATGTCATATTAATGTAGTCTTTTTGATCCTGTAATCATGAGCTCTTTACAAATCATGTTTGGTTTCAAGATTGTGATTCGAGACTCCTGGTTGCAGACATATAATTTAAATACCATTAAAGGGAGTTCCAGATGTTTCAGGGGAAACATTTCTTATATTTAAGAATGAAACCACAGAAGAGGATCTTTTCGAACTAGCCATGTGCCCATAGGCAATTTGCTTTCTCTCTCATGGCCTTAGATGCTTTATTTGGATTGGTTGATTTCCACAGTTCCTTGAGTTTTGACATTGTATGAAAAGTGTCTATGATTGATAAATATAGAAAAATAAATCTGAAAACAAAAGTCTCAGAGTAAGGTCAGGTGATAGACCTAGTAGTAGTATTTAAAAACAATCAATCAAGAGCACCTGGGTGGCTCAGTTGGTTAAGTGTCTGACTTCAGCTTAGGTCAGGATCTCATGGTTTGTGCGTTGGAGCCCTATGTTCGACTTTGTGCTGAAAGCTCAGAGCCTAGAGCCTGCTTCAGATTCTGTTTCTCCCTGTCTGTCTTCCCCTCCCCCACTCGTGCTGGTTCTGATTCTCTCTCTCTCTCTCTCTCAAAAATAAACATTAAAAAAATTTAAAAACAAAAAATAAAGCCTAGGTTACACATTTTTTCTTTTTTTAAGGAATGGGGATGGTGTCTGTCATTCTACTTCAACATCCTTACTGCTTACATACTGATGTGTCCACAGAGTCCACGCTTCTAAATGTAGGTCAAACTGGTTTGTGATGAGGGTGGATCAGAAGCAGGACCTTTATTAGTTCCTCAGCAGCTCCTTCTAAATCTTCAGGATCCCTCCACTAGGTAGGAAAGCTTTTACAATAAAACATTTTTGCTAAATGTAGGAAAAAAAAAAGAGGGGCGACAAGAAAAGGAAAACAACCGAACAACAAAAAACTTGACATTTAAAAGTGATTTGAAAACAAAACAAAAATCTGAGTTTTATAAAAAAGCCAGATCAAAATGACTGTGCAGTCAGAAACAGTTCCTAGGAGGAAAGACAAAATAATATTTTCACCTGTGCAAAAATGAATGTTTTGGTTGTCTGAATATTCTTCATTAGGTAGAAGCTATTTATTTATTGAAGGTCAGGAATTTTAGCTTAAATGCTGGAACAATTGGATAAAACATGTAGTGTGATTTCTTCAAGGACCACTCAAGGAATTGTTCCTTCTTTGTGGTTTAAACTCTTTCAGTGGTCCTTTTTTTGACAGATGTGTGGTCATGAATATTTATAGCATTACCAAACATGAAAAATAAAATGTTTTGTCCTAGCCCTGTAATGAAATATGTACGATGCTTTTGGAAGAAATAGGGAGAAATGGTAAACAATTATTTATCTTTGAAACTCAATCTCTGGTCTGTATTGGCATATAAGACCATTGAATGGTTTCATAGGGAATAGGTTTATTAATTCCTTCTTTTAACTTACACCACTTTAGTTATCCTTGGTAAAAGTCATCTCCAGTAATGAATTCCATTGCTTCACAATCTATTAAAATTTTTAGATGTTCTCTTAATTGTAAATAGATTTCTTAGGCATCTGAAAGCTGAACAAAGCACAAGTAGATGAGCGCAAAATATAAAATATTAGATAAGATTTTAAACTAGGTCAGATTGCCTACATCTTTCAATTCTGATGTTGTTTTTCATATATGTTTTCACAGTTTTATTTAGTAGGAGGCCATATAATTTTCAACAGCCTCAGTCATAAACCCATTAGATGACCAACATTTAATATTAACTATAATCTGATCATGTACATACACATTTGTTTTATAGGCACATGCTCACTTTATAGGGACAGTATTTTTCCTCAAGCTCAAACTTCTGGGATATCAAGGCTGAGTTGTAGGTGATACTTTTCAAAGATGTGTAGTTCTCTATGAGGAAGCAGGAACATGGCCAATGATGGAAAGAAGGAAGAAGAGCCAACCCAAGTTTCTGTAATAAAGATGGTCCACTAAGTGCATCTGGTTACTGGATCTCATGAATTAGTCTCTGGGAGAGAGGAGGAGTGGGGAAGAATGAATATACAAGCATTTATCTTTCATCGGCTAGTGATCCAACCATAGGATGTAAACTCCAGCCCCTGCTTCTGGGTTTTGTGTATATGGGAGTACAGTGGTGTTTCCCTGTGCCCCACACGTCAGCATCAACAAAAGAAGCGTCAGAATAGGTAGTGACAGGCAAATGGGGCCAGCATGTGAGTTGCATGTGTATTAATCTAGTTTTAGTCTATATATACTGGCTCCAAAAGCAGTAGCCACAAAAAAAGAGATAGGCTGGCGTGAAGTGAGTAAGTTGTTCAGTTAACTGCAGTGAACTGTGGCATTTTCCTTTTTATTTTTTTAATGTTTATTTTTGATAGAGATAGAGACAGAGGAACTGAAGCATGCCCACACTGGTAGCAGTGATCCTGATGCTGGGCTTGAGCTCATGAACCATGAGATCATGACCTGAGCCTAAGTTGGATGCTGAACCCACTGAGCCACCCAGGCGCCCCATGATGAACTGTCGCATTTTAAAATCCACATAAGGAGAATAGTGCATGGTGTTTGTTTTATTTCTAATACTATTGTCTTTGAAACTATTCAAATATAGCAATCCTTTTGCAACTGTGGATTTTTAGGTCACTTATATAAACTGTTTATGCTTCTGCAATGGCAAGAATCCTGGATCAGGCATGCGTAAACAATTGCAAGTTAAAGTTCGTGTGTTCACATTGGCATGGCCATGCTTTCTCACAAATACCATCTTTGCATTTGTGAACTTTTGGGTTTCTTGTATCCATCCTTCATCTTTTGCCCTGCTTCCCATGAGCAACATTTGATAATTCCACAACAATCATGTATATATGTGGTAGTGTCATATAATTGTTCGGTTCTTAAATATCACCACTGAATAATGTGTCCCACTTAGCAATTGTAAAATACTGCTTCCAATTGAATATATGTCAAGTTAGCTTTTGTTAGTTATTCAGTTAATATAATGTATAGCCTCTGTTTCAGATGACATGTAAATATATGCACCATCAAAAATTAAAATGGCGTGAAAAGTGGAGCGAGGGGATTGAGACAAAGGGAATTTGAGTCAGAAAATATGAAGGCAAAAAAAATTAACATGCAAAATCCATACCTTCTTTTTTCCTCCTTCTCTTTCTCTTCTTCCTCTTGTTTTTATCCTTTTCCTTCACCATGTTTTTCTTAGCTAAACGTGAGTTATGTTCCTTATTATTTAGTCACACTTTAAATAGACTTTGATGACAATTAAAATGGTTTCATTAGTAAATACGTAATGAAATAACTTTGGGGCCATAAAAACAAAAGTTCTGAATATCCCCCGGGCTTTTATGCAGTTCACTCTGAATTTATGATATAAACCTGTCCTAGGAATAACCTTGATACAAAATATGCATTTCACAACTTAATTAAACTCCTGACAGCATGAAGTTACCACATTTCTAGACATGTTAACCAAGCTAAAGCAAAGAACAATGTTTACCTGAATTTATCCGAATGAATTCTTTTAAAGAAACTATTAAAATGAGTTATTGTATGAATTTCAGTAGGGAGAAAACTTGCCCTTATCTGAAATGAAAATCAGGAAAATCACAACATCCTCGCTTGCTCCTAGAACCTTAGCAAGGAGTTGCATTGTGATGGAGATCCAGGCAGAGGACCTCTTAAACATGTGTGCGTTGCTTCAGTATAATCCCTGCATTACTGGAACGATATCCAAGATCTTCTAATAGTATTAGTTCTAATCATCTTAAACCGTGCTCTTTTGCTGCTGTTACTGCAATAGAGCTTAGAAGTAGTTGGGATCCATCTAAATTTTCCTTCTATTAGAATGAAATACATATGTACTCCCCTGTTTTTTTGCCCTTCCAGGTTACTTTTATGTTGCTTTAAGAAAATGTAAATAGAAGCTTTGATGGAGTTCGTAACACACTATTGGAAAATATGGTGTCTTGGTATATTGAATATTTTAAGCCGAAGGATTTAAGTAGGAGAGTCACTTGGATCTTTGTACCCTTTTTCCCCTGAGATAGGTCATAAAACCCTCCCATGAGAGGTGATCTCTCTATACCCAGAGGAAAGGAGCATCCTTATCTTCCAAGACAAAGAGATGCTCAGAAAATTCCTAACAAACAGGCCTTGTTAAGTTTCCCCCACTTTACTGTAATCATCTCATACTCTGTACATATCTTACTCTTCCAGGACAGCCTACTGTAAAAACATTGAAGTCTATTTCTTCCATTTTTCATTTGCTTTTGAAGGCTCCCATGTCACATAAACTTAAGTACATTTGTATTCTTCTCTTTTGTTAATCTTTTTTTATCAGTTTAATTTTTAGCCCCACCCAGGAGCACTAAGAAAGTTAAGGAAAACCTTTACTTCCACCACTGCATCAATAAAGTAATGCTTTTTGTGAAACTATGGCTGGGTGTATAAAAAATATTTTACAGTCAGATGTCAACGATATGGCCATCATGCATGAACCTTAATATAATGTCTTCTGGTTACAGTTTTCTGAAGCCAGGAGTTTTAGAAAGACTTTTATCAGACCAGAGAGCCTAGTCAGGAAATCTTACCCTCACTGTTCATGGGGAGAAGTCTGAAGTTCATGAAACTTAAAAAAGTCTGACTTGCTCTAGGTTTTAAATTCCCCAAACTGTGTTTTATTCCTACCCAGTGACATCATTTACCCCCCTACTAAGGTATGAGAAGAGATAAATCATCTATTTCTTTTGACAGAACAATAAACTGAATTTTTAGTTTTGCAAATGACTCAACTCAGAATATTAAAAAAAAAGGAAAATATATTATGGTGATTATTCCAAACCTGGAGGAATTTTCAGTAATTTTAATATTCATATACTTCCTCTCCTTTTAATTTTAACATATGTTTTCCTCACTTCAAATATTTTCCCCCTTTTTTTCTCCCCAGATTTTCAGAAATTAAATTTTTATTACTTTAATACACATGTCAAAAAAAAAAGATATTCCACTCAACTTCCTTTTGAAAATAAAAATATATGTTTTTTAAGTTATTCTATCAAAGATTTAGACTCAAAAGAATTACTTTTTGAGGCTTTTCAATCCCCTAAGATAAACTTTTGCAAATACCAACAAGGGGTTTTTAAATATTGTGGGGAAACAGATGCAAAGGAGACACATTCTTTAAACATTTTTTTTTTATCCTTTTCTCAATGAATAGTAGTACGTTAATACTTCAGGGAATTAGGGAAATTATTGTTATGTTCTTAAATGCAGGTACCATAACAAAATATATGTGTGTAAGTCATTTTGTGAGGGAGGTTGGGGGCAAGGAGAGAAACAGAAGGTAAAAGGAAGACAGAGACTGAGAAACTCTTCCCTCCCAGCCAACTGAGATACTCCTAATCTCCTAAGAAATGGTGACAAATAGGAAAGCACTGGTTTCCATAGTTGCCACATTTAGTTGGATATGGGCATCCCATTTGTTTGTTTTATATATAACAGAACGCAAAATTTAGATCTCAGAGGAAGAATCAATGAAAACTCTCTTTATGAGTTTGGTGGGGTTTTTTTGTTTGTTTTTTGTTTTTTGGTTTTTGCTTGTGTGTGTTTTTTCTTTTTTTTAACCTCTGTGAGTAACCCAGTATTCTATAGAAATTAAAATTCTGAGTGCCTGGGTAGCTCAGTCATTTAAGCATCTGACTCTTGATTTTGTTTCAGGTCATGATCTCATGGTTTGTGGGATTGAGCCCTGTGTCAGATGCTGTGCTAACAGCATGGAACCTTCTTGGGATTCGCTGTCTCCCTCTCTCTCTGGCCTTCCCCTGCTTGTGCTCTCTCTCTCTTTCAAAATAAATAAATAAAGATTTTTACAAAAAGGAAATTAAGGTTATGAATTGCATTAGAATTAAGGCCAGATAACGTGGCCCACATTTGAATTTTAAATCCGCACGTGGTTGCCTGAATTTTTTACTAAACTTTAGTTTATAGAAGAGCCGATGATTCCTTGTGCTCCAGATCAAATACTGTCAACTACTTATTTGATCACATGCATTGGGTTTTTGATTTAAATAATCGAGCGGTGCTTCTGATATCTGACCTGCTTCTTGCAGCTTTTCTGATTATGGGGGCCATTATTGGCTCTTGACCAAGACCTAGTTATAGCAGCTCTTTGAATATAGTTAATCCATGAATGGAAATTTAAAAGAAAGTCTTCATTCTGTTTTAGAAAAAGTTTTCCATCTTTTGTTTCAAATAATCAAGTAGATAACACTGTGCTTGATATAATTAACCATTTTCCGCAAAGAAGGGAACATGGATTAATTGGTTTTATTATTTCCTTCTATAGTAGGTTGTTTGCATAAATGGCCCGATCAGTGGCCTCTCTGTATTCCTTCCATTCTGATCTGTGATGCTGGAGCTTCTCCTATGAAGAGGTGGAGTGTGTTTCTTCACTCTTTGAGTCTCTTCTGGTCTTATTGCTTGTTTTAAGCAGTACAATATAGTATTAGGGACATTTTGATAACTTTGAGCCCAGGGGGTTATGCCAGCAAAGACGAGCAGAACTGAAATTTGCAGGAAACCTACATAAGAACAGTATGGATGAGCACAGTCTAAATTGCCACTCCACAAAAATGAAAACTAAATAAATTATTTTAAGCCATTATGCTCTATTGCTCTTCACTATATAACAAGAGTTAACTGACACAGTTTCTATTTTTTTTCCACTGAGAATTTTTTCCTAGATTACTCAGAAGTTCAAAGCCTAGCAGACCTTCACTGTTTGTTTAACTTGATAAATTTCCTTAGCTCTTGTGTGCCCCCACTCATTCATTCAGTCAGGAGATACCTAACAAAGCTTCTGCTGCATGCCAGTCACTTCATGGGTGCTTTGGATAGAGTGGTGAGCAAGGTAAAAGCCTATCATTTACAGTATTTTCATTCTAGGAAGACGGTAATATCTATATCTTAGGATTGCTTTGAGGCATAAATTTGGTGATGAATATATAACACACAAACACATGAATGCAGTTACATCAACTCCCCCATCATTTTCAGGTGGAAAGAAATGATTTTACTAGAATCATTTTCCTAAGAATCATTTTCATAAGGAATGATCTCTGATATAGCTTTAGAACAAACTCTGCTATTTAGCTGAAAAGAGCAGATTGAGTGACTCTACCATTATAATCTATTGTTTAATGTTTCTAAATTATGTTTGCTTTTTTGGTAAAACAGAGCTAATGCTTCTAAAATGTTTTTATTAGTATAAGTCATGTCCCTTGTTCTCATTTGTCTTAACATTATGTATTTACTTGCAGTCTCTGAATCTCTGCATTCACTATGATTTCTAATTAATATTCTAAGAAACTGAATCAAGAATATAAAATCTTGGTTAAGTTGTTTTTGATCTTTCATCAAGATACCTAAAGGCATGTGAATGGAACCCTTTTCTCTAGAGCTGTAGTTGGTTCTATGAAGACGGTTACTGAGCCATTCCCCGCATGAATTTCACAGATTGCTGAGCTGAACAGACAACATCCAGGAACTTGAGATCATTAGTCATTTCATGGAAGAATATGGCTTCCCCAGTCGAGGGATTTTGCCTCCCACAGAATTTGGACACCATTATAGAAGTAGGACTCATTGTTCAGGGAAGTATGTGCAAGTTACTTTATACCTGAATTCATAATTCCCCTGATGCATGTATGCATATATGAAATGTGTTCCATTAACAGAAATGATTCCCCAAAAGTGAAGAACCATCACATTTGTCCAAGCCAGTCATCATATGTATCTACTAAGAGTGCAGTTGTATAACAAGTGAATGAATATGTTATATTTTCTGGAAGTATTCTAAAGGAAAAAAAAAAAAACCCACAATGTACGTATTGTATACACATTTCATATAAGTCAGTTTTTTTTTTCACCCTTGGCACTATTGATATTTGGGGCTGGATGATTATTAATTGTGAGGGGCTGTCCTGTGCATTGTAAGACGTTTTAAGGACTCCTAATTTTTTTTTTTAATTTTAATGTTTGAGAGAGACAGAACAGGAGCAGGGGAGGGGCACAGAGAGGGGGAGACAGAATCCGAAACAGGCTCCAGGCTCTGAGCTGTCAGCACAGAGCCTGACGCGAGGCTCAAACTCACAAACCGTGAGATCATGACCTGAACCGAATTTGGACGCCCAACCGACTGAGCCACCCAGGCGCCCCTAGGACTCCTAATCTTAACCAACTAGATGCCACTAACACCCTGCCACCAATTCTAAGATTCAAAAATCTCCCTCTCTCTCTCTCTCTCTCTCTATATATATATATATATACACACACACACATATATATATGATATAATATAAAATATTACATATACACATATATGTAATGCATGCATATATGTATATAATTTATAAAATTTATCCAAGTGTCTAAAACATAACAATTCTACAACAAAATTATTATAATATTTTATTCTAGCTAAGCAAAAAACGTTAATGAGCATTTGGTTAGAGCTGGAAAGGCAGATGCCCATGAGGGAGCATGCAATTTAAGGAAAATATTATGAACAATGCACAAAACCCTTGAAGTCCATTTTGGAAGTGAACCCTATTTCCTTGTTTTTGATATTCACAATTAGACTTTTTTTTTCTATTTTTTAAAAATTTTTTTCTATTTTTTATTTAGTAAAGAATCTTTAAGTTATATCTTATACTTGATATGCTTATGTAACCTTGTTTCTTTTCATTCCCTTCGCTTCTAATCTGTGATTAGACTATTTGCTAATACACTTAGTCATACAACTAAAGTGTGATTAAAGTGATTGCCTTTAACTTGGAATATGAAAAGACCCTGTAGTAATGAAAGTATAGGGAGGCAGAATCTTAATTGATGAGATTTTTGTGTTCTTTTTTAAAAAATTTTTTTAATGTTTATTTTTGAGAGAGAGCGAGCAAGCAGGGGACGGCAGAGAGAGAGGGAGACACAGAATCTGAAACAGGCTCCACTCTCTGAGCTGTCATCACAGAGCCCAGCGAAGGGCTCGAAATCACAAATTGTGAGGTCATGACCTGAGCTGAAGTCAGACACTTCACCGACTTAGCCACCCAGGTGCCCCCCCTTTTTTAAATTTTTTTTAATGTTTAAAGATTTTTCTGTTATTCATAATGTATAATATGTTTCTCTGAGTCTAAGTGACTCTGAAAGAGCAGGTATCAATAATAGGACTAAGGAAGGCATGAGAAAGAATTGGCCTTGGAGAAGTAATGATGAATTTGATAACAGACAGGCTGAGTTGGTAAATTAAGCCATATACAGGGGGCTATGCACCATTGGCCCCAGCCCTTCATCCCACACTTAGGGAAACAGGAAAAATGTAGTTGTTGAAAATGTAGTAGGGATATGATGCTCTTTCCTGTCCGTAACCTTTTTGTTGATTGCCAGTAAAATGGCAAAAAGAACACTTACATGAGGAAGACTTGAATAGCTGATATCAAATATATCAAATGAACCTGAAGTTTTATACTTGGATATATACACACACATATATGTTCATACACATTTATGTACACATTTATAAATATTTACATATATATTCATATATATTTATATGTTCATATGTATTTACATATATAGTGTCTCATCTCTATATACATGCATAATCTGTACATATATATTCTTATGCTTTGTTAGACATAGTACATAAATGGCACTGTATAAATCGATATCTAGAATGTATATCAAAATAAAAATTTATATGTTTACATTAATAACTGATACAGAAGAAATATTTTTATGGATTACAGTGCAAATTTCAATTGGATTTTTCAAAACAGAGAGAGAAAGAAATTATTTTCTCTAGTAGACTAAAATCGTCTTGAAATCAAGATTTATTTTTAAGTCCTAGTTTATTGTCTTCATAACCTCTATGCTTTTCATATTTTTGCTGATGTTTGTTGAGCTCATAGAGTTTTTCAGTTTAGATATGCCTAATTTAGGATGTCAACCACAGCTATTCAAATACTCATATTATTTAACCTCCTTGATTCTCAGTTTTCCTTTCCTTCTGTGAATTGGTGATAACTTTTGTTCTCAAAATTTCATTATGATGATTAAATAATAAATTCATGAAGAACATTTGGTGAAACATTCATTTCAGTGTAGGTGCAGGATACATGTTTCTCCCTATGTCCTTTAACCCCATTGAACTGGGAAGCATAAATCAATGTCCAATGACATACGGGAATAGAGAAAATTGCATTTTCACATAAGCAAGTTTCTGGTAACTTATTATAACTTGGGGACAGTTTTTTTGGTGAAAACATATTTCAAATTATAACTTGACTTCATATAGCTTGGGAACACTAAATACATTATAACACACACACACACACATTTCCAAAGACAGATGCACAAGAAGATTTCCATTACAGCTGCATTTCCCCAGGAGACTCACCTGACCTGGAAGGTTTCTATAAGTTTCAAAGTATGTGAATTTTTTCCTGACGGTATCAGAGAAAACATTTCCAAAATGCCTCACTGTGAGAAATAGAATCTAGTTCTTTGGTGCTTTCGGGGTACACACCACATTGTGGTAAGGCCACTTTAGTAGACACACAGACTTACTACTCACTTATGTAGAGAACTCATTTCATAAACCAAGGCCCAGGAAACAACTAAAATAAACCAATCCTCATTTTTAGTCAGCTTTTGCCTTACACTTTTGTGTTTCTGTTTTCTCACCTTATTCGTCTAGTTTTTTTTTTTTTTTTTAATTCATTAATTGAGCTTTGCTGTACTTACCCAACAGGATCTTTACTCTGACTGCTTTCACATATACATACCTCTATGTTTATAACACACATGCCCCTTTTTCATTGTGGTCCCTCTGCATGTCTGTCTCAAATAGTAGTTGATCATTTTCTGCTACATTTGGGGAATATTCTCAGATTGCTTTTTGGCCATTTTGTCCTTAGAATGTGTAAATGTAGAAATTGAGTATCTACAGAGTAAATATTAGTTTAAGTTTTATATTAGTTTTGTTGCATATGTTTTTATTGAAAGCACACAATAACCACAAGAGTCAGCTATTATTAGCACCTTTTCAGAGTTGTAGAACAGGAAGCATTAGACTTAAAGGAGTCTAGTAACCTTTACCCAAATTCACAAACTTAGTAAGAGAAGGTGTGCCTGACTTCAGTGTTTGCGATCTTTCTGCAATTCCAACCTATGAAAAAAAAAAAGAGCAGAGCAAGAATTGGTGCATAGAAAGTATAACTGAATTTAGAAACTGAAGCTTTGCTGGCTCTTAATTCTAGGTTCCATTAAGAATGATGAGGAAGAAATGACTTTAAATTCCCATCAAGTTTAAAATCTATATGTACAGCTGCATGGCAGCAGCAATCTTCATTTTAATTTACTTTTATTTAGGTCCATCTCAGAGGGTTTTGACATGAAAATAAATTCTCTAAAATTAAGCTGTGGCAAAGTATTGAAATATAAATGAAGACACATTGGAAAAGAAATGGAAGCACAGAATTGATTTGTGCAGTTCGGTCTTTGGGTTCCCTTCATTAATTGTTCTGTCTCTTCTTGTTTTTCATGGTATGTCCCACATAGAAAGCTTTTCAGAATGTGCCTTGACAAAGATGGTACTTTAAGTACAGACTTATTCAATACATAATAATGTGTCTCAAAATCAAACCTGGAGGAAGAGAATGGCAGAGGGATGAGCGAGTCTAATGAAGATGCTCTCCACCTTATGGGAGAAGAGCATGGAGATAAAGTCAGGTGCATTCAGCATCAGGACAATGAATTAATGTGAAAGAGGCAGATTTTTTTTTTCTGTGATCTTAAACACAATATTGTGTGTAAGTAACTAGGTCCAATACAGGCAAGAAAAGCCATCAGTGTGAACTGAATGCCAGTGAAAAATGTAAACCTGGAATGAGGGTGACACCAACAAGGGTGGTCTGATAAATTTTGTGGAAACTGCCAGTATAATCAGCTTTCTCAGGTATACATTTCTTTGGTGGAATACCACTGACAGCATGCAATTGAGTCCCTTTCAACATTGTTGACAGTATATTTATGATCCTGCTATTGTCCAGGTTCAGTTCTAACACAGTCCTCCTTACACTTCATGCTGTAGCAAAACTGGTCTGCTTAAAGTTTCTCAAATACATTTTCCTTTTCTGATCTTGTCATTTTTGCATATGCTGCTTTCTCTGCCTTAAATTCATGACTCCTGCCTACCCTGTCTCTGCCTTCCAGGGTTACTCAAAATTTTCTTCTTCTGTGAAATCTTCCTGAGACTCATTCAGGCAGATATGAAGACTTCTATTCAGTGCTCCTAAGACATCTTGTATTAAATTTCCCCTTTAACAGAAATGATATTACACTGTATCTGACTATGATGTAGACTATGTTTGGTCTACACATGCCATGTTTCTACCAAGAAAGTATCATACTCTTTTGAAATAAATCTGTTTTTCTCCCTCCTCAGATTATAGTTTAGTGTCAGCTACTGCTGTTTCAACAGTTTCCTTCCTTTTCCTGTTACAGACGTCACTAATCTCTCTCAGCAGGTTTCTATTGGGACAGGAGACATGGCTTCTTAATCTTTCACATTTAGCACTCAAAACTGGATTATAAATCCAGTTAAGGCTAAAACTACAATTTTAATATTAACATATATTTAATATTTACTATGGCATTAGGTTATTAAAATAGGTAGAGCTGTTTGCTATACTGAGCTAGAAAAACGCCAAACACAATTTTGTTTGATTAAATTGGTCAGTTGATAGGATTATTGTTTAGTCACTCTCTGATTAGCATGTCTTCCCTGAAGTTCTTTTTCACTTCTATTCTTCTGACTTGTTCCACAAGTACACTGATTCTAAATAGTTGTGTTCTAAAGGCTCTCTCCATCACTTGCGAAATGGACATTTGTAAACATGTTGTAGATGTGAGATATTACATTGTTTATATCAATTGGCTTACTGACTGTATAGACTTTCTTCAAAACCAGTGGAAAGACCAGAGAGTTGCCAGACCATCATAGCAGTGAACAACCTCCTAAGACAATGAGAATATGTTCAACTAATTTCTGTGGGTACTATATGCATGCCATTTCTCATTTCTGTGGGTACTATATGCATGCCATTTAATAGTTTAGTACATTCCTACACAGTAATCAAAACTCTTTTCCCATTTCAGTCCCGTTTCTAAATAGATGTTCTACCTAGACGGCCTTAAGATGATGTCTCTAAATTTGTGCATTTTAGAATATGTGTGTAAGACCTGCATATGTGGCCTATAAAAAGGACTCCTCCGCTTATGGACAATTTTGACATGGTATTGGAATGCAGTGCTTGTCCCTAGACCGCATGTTTTTTTCTTATTTCCACTCTGGGGATGTATTTGCCCATGATTCCATGTCTATCCTATTTTATGGTGGCTAACAACCACCAAATAGCTAAGAACTTCATTTGTGCTCAAATAATGACCACCAGTAAAAGCCCTTCAGAGAACTGACTTTGAGTGTAATATAGGTCCATCGCTTGTACTAATCAGTGAACCAATGATTCCTGCAATTCCCTGTGGTGTTTTAAAGACTAAAAAAAAAAGGTTGCATTTACTACAGATGAGGTATAAAATCTCCTGGAGGTTGCACCTTGCACAAGTGGAGTTTTCTTTTTTTTCTTAAAAAGAGAGAGAGGTTATTCTAAAAACCTGAATTAATAAGATTGCCTATCTCTACTGAGTAAAATAACTGGATAAATAACCAAACTGTGATTCCAAATAATTTGCATTTTAAAGTAATAATTGTGTATAATTATTTTACAAATAAAAAAGATATGTGGAGACTTATATAAATGTCTGAAAATTTGAACTTTGTATTGAATTTCATATGTACTTAGGAAAAAAATTCATTTGTTCCTTGAAAAGCAGGACTTTACTTTGGGCCCATTAGGATTATGTTTTCCATTGTCATGTTCTCTGAAACTGTTTAAGTATGTAGTAGTTAGGAGGTACGATCTGTTTCCTGGAGGAAATGTAATTACTAGACAATAATGCAAAGACACAAAATTCAGAATGTGGTGCACAAAGGTTCTTCTCTCTTTGGATCCCCATTGGGACCATCTGGACACCAGTTTATCTGAAGCTTAGAAATTCGCTTTTGCCAGGGCTGCCTCCCATGTTTCTTCTCAATTCTTTCCTATTCCATCCAACATATACCTGCTTCTTGGTTTCCCTCACTTCATCCCACTGCCATAGATTATGTTTAGTCACTTGCTATCCATCCTTCTCCTTGACAGAGTTGATGTTTATATAGGTTCTCCCGTGGCCTTCATTTCAATATTATTTCTTTATAAGAAAAACTTTTTTTTTGCTAATATCTGACATTTCTTATGTCATGAATCTAACAGAAGCATTTCTTTATTTTTTTCTTTATTTGTTTAATGTTTTTATTTTTGAAGGAGAAGAGAAACAGAGCATAAGCGGGGGAGGAATAGAGAGAGAGGGAGACACAGAATTCGAAGCAGGTTCCAGGCTCTAAGCTGTCAGCACAGAGCCTGACGCGGGGCTCGAACCCACGAACTGTGAGATCATGACCTGAGCCGAAGTTGGACCCTTAACCAACTGAGCCACCCAGGCACCCCAAGAATTTCTTTAATCCATGCTGTGTATGATTTCAAAATTGTGGTGAGGGAAGAGGGGAGATAGGGATAGAGAGAAATAGAAAAGAACCCTTTCTCCACCATAAAGTTTAATAGTAGTGATGATCACAGTGCAACTCATCTGATTGAGAGGCTATAGAACAATTTTTTCTCCCTTATTCCAATCATAGTATATTGTTTTTTTTTCTATGTTTACAATATATTACTACTTCAGCTACTTGAGAATATATTAATGTTAAGGAGTTAGCCAAGCAGTGCAATATCCTCTTTGATAAAACCAGCAATTAATAAGTGCATTGTGTCCAAAAGGAATCTCCCTAAACTTGTGACACAGAAGTTAGGCTTTGATTGAATGTCAAGTTTTGGGAGCAAGGAATAGAATATTCATTTGATTCCTGGACTGGTTTTTTGGTTTGTTTGTTTTGTTTTGTTTTGTTTTGTTTTGTTTTGTTTTGTTTTCCCTTCTCTTATGCCTGTCCAGTGGTCAAGAATAAAGAAGGTGGATGTTTAGAATCTTGGAGGTTTGAAACAATATTCATATATTTTAATGTTTATTCTTGAGAGAGATACAGAGAGACAGAGAGCATGAACGGGGGAGGGGCAGAGAGAGAGGGAGACACAGAATCCGAAGTAGGCTCCAGACTCTGAACTGTCAGCACAGAGTCTGATATGGGGCTAGAATTTAAGAGTGGTGAGATCATGACCTGAGCTGAAGTCAGATGCTTAACCACCCAGATGCTTAGCCACTCAGGCTTCCCATATATTTTCTATAACAAACCAATGTTTACTTTTCAGTTTATTTCAACAAAGAATCATTGAGCCAAGGTAGACAAGCAATTAAGTAAAGAGCTAAAATAATATCTTTACAAGTTTATTATAAATGAATATCTAAAGAAAAAATAAAGGATGCATTTATCACATTGCCTTTCTTTTACAGAAGAGGATAGAAGCATTGAGTGATTCACATTATCCACATGGGTAAGGAAAATCATCTTGATTTTACAAATTCATTGTTAGCTAGGTTCAAAAGTATATATAGAAGCCAGAGGGGTGTCCCAAACATTTGGAGGCATTTGCTAATTACACATAATGGGAATTACATGGAAGGGGAATAATAGGTTCCAGGGTACAGATACGAGAAACATCAACTTCTATTGTGGGAATTCTAAATTGCTAGAAGATGAAGTACCAAATGGACAGCATGTGGAGTATTAGGAAATGTGCGATGAAAAAAGAGTATGATTAGAGAGATGGAGGAAGGGATAGAGAGAGAGAGAGAGAGAGAGAGAGAAAGAGACAATGGAAATTAAGTGGAAGTCAGAGCTGACTTTAACCTTTATATGCTGCTGCTGTTGATGATGGTGTGGATTGTTTGCTGTAGAACCATTTGCCTGAAAGAATTCTTCATGGAGAAACAAGAATGGAGGTGCTGTGACTGATGTTAGGGTGGGAAATCTCCCCTCTACAATTCGGTCAGCTTTTTCCACCAAGGTCACCACCTCACACAAACTGCTATTCACTGTCCCAGAAATAGTTCCTCAGATA
The DNA here is from genome assembly GCF_028749965.1 of Puma concolor. Lineage (NCBI taxonomy): Eukaryota > Metazoa > Chordata > Mammalia > Carnivora > Felidae > Puma > Puma concolor. Next base: position 25,242,508 of record NC_141681.1, on the reverse strand, counting down.
TGCTAAACTTCTGCTCGGCACAGTTGAAGACACACTCTACAGAGTAAAACCATGCTCAGATTTCCCTTTTTCATTGGAAAAAATGAATTAAGGAATAAAAAGGGAGAATTTAGAGGACTGTAAAACCCAGTTATTTTGTTAAAGAAGCTCCAAGGAAAATTACTGATGATCTAAACAATAAAACCACTGGTGGCAAGGGTGGAAAGAAAAAGGTGGATCAAAAGCAACATGCATGAAATTTGTCATTTTTAGCTAATGTTGGTTAACACCTTGCAGTGGTAGACAAGAAATATGTAGAAGAATCTAGGCTATGTTTGAGGTTCCTGACTTGAGGTGAATGGTAGTGTAATTAGCTGCTTGCCCTGTAAGAGCTTACCCTGTAACAGCCATTTGTTATTGTTTTGCCAAGAAAAATAAAAATCCATTTTACTGGATACAACCAGATATTCATTTTTATTTTTTTATTTTATTTTATTTTATTTTATTTTATTTTATTTTATTATTATTTTATTTATTTTTTGGAATACATAAAAATGTTTCTTTCTATTGAGCAGAAACTATTTACTACAGACCCTACAAGATTGCCAGGAGGCATTTGTGTATTTAATGTTCCTTTAGTTCAAATATACTTAATCATAATTAAACTCAGCTGAATGGCTTTTAAAAGAAGTTAGTTGTTACTGTGATTGGTAGTTTTCTGTGCTTTTGACAACATCTAATGAAATATGCCTGGATGCTGTGCAACATTGACATATGCTAAAATTTATCTTCTATGATCTCTAACTAATGTAATGTGATTATGTTGATTCTTCAGTTTTCAGGAAGGCATGTTATTACTTCCCATTATCTAAATAAGAATGATAAATGTTCGAGATTTTCATTATATATAAACAATCTTGGAATTAGTATTCTTCAACTACTTTTCTTTTAAATGGGAGTGAGTATTGTTTTGCAGAAGGAAATATTCCGAGACAAGTAATTCATCATATTTTTCCTCAAAAGAAGTATTAAGTAATTATATAACAGATGTTTCAAATTTATAAAGAGGGGAAAGAAGAGAGTGAGAAAGTGACACTGCAGATATTATTTTGGGGGCACAAGTTTGTAGCTTGCTGTTCACCACTAGATGACCTTGAATGTTTTGTAGTCATGAGCTGTCTGGTTGTCTTCTTGTGGATGGGGAATTAGGACTTAGGGTAATTCACCATATTTTCCAGGATTCGAAAAAAATACATAAAAAATAAATACATTTGAAAGAAACTTTCATCGTAGCTAAAATTGAACTGAACCTACATACCCAGCTCTCTTATATCAGGTTTGAGTTCCAAAGATGAATAGTCATTAATTATGGAAACAATGACATAGCTTTCTTCACAACATCTAACATAAAACCTGACCTGGGCTTTTTGTATGCTTCATTCTGATTAGGCTTGGGATAAGAAAATTTAGAGGAAAAGATGGGTAACAAGTGGTTATGTGCTTTTTTTTTCATAAGGAGTGCTGGCATATTCATTGATTTATTGATTAATTTATATATTAAGCCACTTTCAGCAGCCAAAAACAAAACAAAACAACAAAAACAAAAACAAAAATAACTTAAAAGTCCTTCTATATCAGTGGTCCTTAACTGAGAAGGATTTGACCTCCTCCCCCAAATCTAGGGCATTTCTGATGACCACAATTGAAGAAGGAAGCATCTAGTGGGTAAAGTCTAAGGATGCTACTAAATATTCTACAATGCACAGAGTAGCCTCATGCAACAAATAATTATCCAACTAAAATGTTGATGGATCCATGACAGAGAAATTAGGTTCTATCTACCTCAATTTTCTACTTTAAGAGAAGATATTAAGGTGTTAATGAAAAATACAGACTACGAGTGAGGCATGATTAATAGCTATATGATCTTTGGCAAGTTTTAAATTATCTTGTTGTCTTGGCCTTGTGTGTATGTGTGTGTATGTGAGAGAGTGAGATCAAGAGAGGGAGAGAGAGAAAGAGAATATTTACTATATTGCTGGGTAGTTTTGTGAAGTTTAAATGAAAAAAAAATTACATAAAGCATTTAGAAGCATTTATTTAACACATACTTTAGGTATTTTTCCTCTATATTTCAATTACTGTTCTAAGATGGTCCTCAGTGTTCCTTAGTATGTTGGTCACCATGAACTTGTTTTATAGAAATTTGTCGAATTAGACTTTTATACTTATTTGTGGAATTTTATATTTTATGTAACTCTACCCATTAACTTATAAACTCCAATATTACAGAGGCCATGCTTATTTTTGTCACTATTTTGTGCCAAGTATATATCACAGTTGCTATTCAATTGCAGGTACATAATATTTGCTAATTCAAGTGTAAATAAATTAATGAATTGATAAATTATACAAGTCATAGGGTAAGAGAAAGAAGAAAAGTTGAAAGGGGAAGAAAATGAGGAAGAAGAATCATAGAAAGTTCTGTCAATAACATCATTTAAACATTTAGGTTTTATGATAATAACTGACCTGGGAAAAGGAAGACTTCTAGTTCCAGTTTAGATATGTAATAATTTTATGACTCAAGGCAAGTTTCATAGCATCTAACCCTTAATTTTCCTATATAAAGTTTGCAGACTAAGCCCTGATTTTTTTTTTTTTTTTTTGTCAAAGAATAAGACAAAGTAGTTTTTCTTCCACATGTAAGGAGCTTATAAGTTGCCACTCCATCATAAGGCAGGTAGAAGCCTGAACAGACAAAAAGTAAACTCTTCTAGGACATGAAAGAGATGAGGACATGGAAAATTGTGGCCCCCAACATTGGAAACGGTTAGTACTGCAACTCAAGGTTAATCAGAGCAGAAACTCACAAGCAGAAACTGCAAGGGAACCAGTGTGAGGGTAAGAAAACCTGAACCACAATTGACTAATTGCTGGAGACTTACTGTGGATAAGCCTGAGAGTTAAAAATTCCAGGAGTACCCATTCATAGAGGGAGCCTAATATGCTGGTATATTATCAGAGCTTAACTGACCTGGAGAAAGGGAAATACACAACTCTAGCCCAGTCAAGCCACCTGTCCCACCTAAAGGGTGGGGGAGAGAGGGAGAAAAAACTGAGAAACATTGGTGTGAAGTTCACAGTCCAGAGGCATAATCTTACTGAAAGACTGAGACAAAATGCACAGGGCTGTGAAACACTTCTTTTCTCCCCAAATTATACCTTTATATTACTAAAGGTCTGTTTATAGCAGTTCCTTTTACCTGTAATTCATGCCTTCTGTCAAGAAAAATTTTCAAAGTATACTCACACACACACACACACACACACACACACACACACACACACACACCACAATTTGAAGAGACAGGGCAAGTATCAGACTATGACAAGGCAGGGATGTTGTAATTACCAGACTATGATTAATATGTTAAGGGCTCTAATGGATAAGTAGACAGAATGCAGGAACAGATGGGTAATGTAATCAGACAGACAGAAATCCTCAGAAAGAACCAGAAGGAAATGCTAGAGATCAAAAACTCTAAGAGAGATGAAGAATGCCTTTGATGTGCTTATTGGTAGACTGGATACAGCTGAGGAAAGAATCTCTGAGCTTGAGAATATGACAATAGAAATTGCTATAATAAGACCAGGAAAAAAAATAAAAGAAACAACAGTAGAATATTTGGGAATAGTGAGACAACCACAAGAGTGTAACATGCATGTAGTAGGAATATCAAAATGAAAATAAAGAGTGAGAGAAAGTAACAGAAGAAATATTTGAAGCAATAGTGGCTGAAATGACACCCAAATTAATGTCAGGCACCAAACCACAGATCCAAGAAGTTCAGAGAACAGTAGCAGGATAAACGCCTCCCTCCTCCCCAAAACCATATATCTAGGCATATCATTTTCACATTTTAAAACATCAAAAATAAAGAAAAAATCATGTACTTTACAGAGGAGTAAAATACATTAACTACAGAAGAGCAAAGAGAAAAGAGAACTTTGCAAGTAAGAAGAGAAATCATGCAAGCAAGAGGGGAATAAGCATTTTGTGTTGAGAGAGAAAAAACAACCTAGAATTCTGTACTCTTTGAAATTGGTCTTAAAAGTAAAAGAAAAATTTTTAAAAAACCTTTCTCAAACAAAAATTGAGAGGATTTGTTGCTAGTAGACCAATCTTAAAAGAAATGTTTAAGATGTAATTTAGAGAGAAGGAAAATACTGTAGGTTAGAAGCCTCATATCTCCATAAAGAAATGAAGGCCATGAACTTTTTTTTTCATTAATTGATCTACAGACAGCAATTTGTTCAAGAATAATAGCAACAGTGTATTCTATTATGTATGATACATATATTATATATGCTTACATACTTATATGTAAGTGAAATAACAGCAATGATACATGGGATAGGAAGGAAGTATTAGGATTATTTTGTTAATATAAGGCACTCATATACATTTGAAGTGGTATAGTGTTATCTGAAAGTAGACTTAGACTATATGTAAATGTATGTTGCAGACTCTAAGGCAACCACTAAAGGGAGTAAAATAAAAAAGTATACCTTATATATTAAGAAAGGAAAGAAAATGGGATGAAATATTAATACTCAATTTAAAACCATGGGAAAAGAAGACAAAAAATAGGAAGAAAAAACAATATGGAAAATAAATAGAAAGCAATAACAACTATGGTAGATATTAATCTGTATCAGTATATCAAGTATGCCAATATCACTGTATCAATAACTGTATTAGTAATTATTGTAAATGTCAATGGTTTAAATTTTTTAAACGTTTATTTATTTTTGATAGATGGTGAGCAGGGGAGGGGCAGAGAGAGAGAGAATTGGAAGCAGGCTCCAGGCTCTGAGCTGTCAGCCCAGAGCCCAACATGGGGCTAGAACCCCCGAACTATGAGCTCATGACATGAGCCAAAGTCAGACACTTAAGCAATTGAGCCACCCAGGCCCCTCATAAATGTCACTGGTTTAAATCCATCCATTAAAGGACGGTAGTGATTGTCAGAGAGGATCAAAAAACAAGACCCAGCTATATATTGTCTACAAGAAACCCAGTTTAAATATAAACACACATAGATTAGAAGGAAATAGATGGAGGGAAAATATATGGTGTTAACACCAGTCATCAGAAAGCAAGCGCAGCCATATTAATTTCAGATAAAGCAGACCTCAGAGCAAGGAAAGTTAACAAGAATAAAGAAGAGAATAACATAATGATGCATGGAGCAAGTCTCCAGAAAGACATAACAACCTTTAATGTGTATGTCCCTAAAAACACAATGTCATGCTATTTGAGTGAAAAACTAGTAGAACTATAAGGAGAAATAAATGAATCCACTATCATAGTTGGAAACTATCAAAAGTGGACAGTTAACAGCAGACAGAAAATCAGTAAGGATGTAGTTGAGCTCAACAGTGCCATCAATCAATTGGATGTAACTGACATCTGCACACTGCTTCATCCGACTGAATATACATCCTTCTCAAGGAACATGTTCTCACATGGAACATTCTCTAAGAACACATTCTGAGTCATGAAATATACGTTAACGGACTTAAGAATTAGAAGTCATACGGCGTTGGTCTCAGACCAAACTAAAATTAAACCACAAATTAATAACAGAAAGAAAATTAGAAAACTCCCATATCCATAGAAATTAAATGCACACTTGTAAATAATATAAGGGTTAAGAAGATGTCTCAAGAGAAATTAAAAAAAAATATTTTGTACTGATGAAAGTGGAAATAGAACTTACCAAAATTTGTAGGATGCAGTGAAAGCAGTGCTTAGAGGGAAATTTATAGTATTGAATGCATACATTTTAAAAAAAAAAAATTTAAAATAAATAATTTGTTTCTACCTCAGGAAACTAGGGAAAAAAAGGGGGGGGGTCAAATTATATCCAAAACAAGTGGAAGAAAAGCAATGATAAGAATTAGAGCAGTTGTCATAAACTTGAAAACAGGAAATCAATACAAAAAAATCGGTGAAACCAAAAGCTGGTTCTTTGAAGAGATTAATAAAATTGATGCACCTCTAGCTAGGTTAAATAAGAAAACAAAGAGGATATGAATTACTAATACCAGAAATGAAAGAGGGTATGTCAATACCAATCTTATGAACATTAAAAGGATAATAAAGGAGGGGCACCTGGGTGGCTCAGTTAAGCATCTTACTCTTGGTTTTGGCCTAGGTCATGATCTCACAGTTCTTGGGAATGATGCTTCGGGCTCCGTCCTCTTGCAGAGCCTGCTTGGGATTCTATCTCTTCCTCTCTCTCTCTGCTCCTCCCTTCAAAATAAATAAATAAAAAATTTTAAAAAGGATAATAAAGGAATACTGTGAACAAGTTTGTCCACAAGTCTGTTAACCCAAATGAAATGGGTCAAATCCTTAAAAGACACAGTTTGCCAAAACTTACACAAGATAATGTAGGTAATATGAATAGGCCTGCATGTCACTCATAAATTGTCTAGCAGAAGTGACAAACATAGAATGCCTAGTAAAAGTGACTTGCCAAGATTTCCTGTGTGCCGTCACAAACAAGGCAAATGACCCATGTGGATACATAGTTGCTCATATTTTAGAGCTCTTATGAAACTCTTGCTTCATCCAATAGGTCTTACTCATGGTATTTACATGGCAGTGGCTAGGTCATGAAAGTAATGGCACTGAACATCAGAAGCAGCTCATGCTTTGTAATACATATTCAGTATTATTTTATCCTTTTGAGAGTCTTATAACTTTAAACATGGTTAGCATGTTTTTAAAAATGTATCATTTGGAATAATTACTGCAAGAAATATCCTATGGAAACACTTTTCCTCAATGTTGAGAAATAGGGAACAAAATATTTCCCTCAGTATTTGGAGTGTTCAGTGCCTGATGTCAGTTGCCAGCACTACCTTGGAGATCTCTGTGTTGTTACTTGTCCAGCTCTCTCTTCTCAATGCTTTTTGTTGCTAAATCTTTATTTGGATCTTTTCCTCTTTTTTCCCCTCCTCCTCCTCCTCCTTCCTCCTTCCTCCTTCCTCCTTCCTCCTTCCTCCTTCCTCCTTCCTCCTTCCTCCTTCCTCCTTCCTCCTTCCTCCTTCCTCCTTCCTCCTTCCTCCTCCTTCCTCCTCCTTCCTCCTCCTTCCTCCTCCTTCCTCCTCCTTCCTCCTCCTCCTCCTCCTTCCTCCTCCTCCTCCTCTTTCTCCTCCTCCTCCTCTTCCTCCTCCTCCTCCTCCTCCTCTTCTTCTTCTTCTTCTTCTTCTTCTTCTTCTTCTTCTTCTTTTTCATTTACAGCCCCATGTCACAGTTTTTCAAGGAAAACTACTCCATTCATGCAAAAGTTGGGATTCGGAGGGCAGTGTCTCCCCAGCTAAAATCTCTGGAATCAGGAGCCATGGATGTTAGTAATGGAATCAGGGACTCAACTAGTCCCTGTATTCTAAAACCTAACTAACGCACACGCACACACACCAATCTCTAAAAGATTTTATTTTAAATATTGAGGTAAGAAGAATATATCAAAACAGTGAGGTAATTGATAATGTCTGGCAAATCAGACCACATAATGCTTAAAAAGAGAGAAGTTGGTTTAGGAAACGGAGAAGAGAGTCAAACAGGAAGATGGCATGCCTGAAATGTTATTACAATGACACTTTGTATGAGAACAAAGGATCTTGAGACAATGGAGTCCTCATCTTGGGACTACATTCCAAGTTTTAGGGAAGAAAGAACTCTGATATGGATAAAACAGTTGTAGAGAGAAGTGCCTGATGTTCTGCTTTACTACAAGGATGAAGTTACTGTAGAGAGAGTTAGGGATTTATAATACTCAATTTGGGAGGAGAATCAAGATTGCTTATCTCAGATGCAGGTGAATATTCTGTTTGATTTCATCAATTGAAAGCATATCAGTGACTCTAGATCTCAGAGCCAGGGAAAGTAGGGTAAACAATCAGAAACTCTTTTTAGCAAAAATGTATCTTGACTGCTGATTTTATTACTCCAACAATTACTGTGGTAAATAGAATAACATGCTCACAAGATCTTGCAGATCTTCTATCAAGAGGTGGAATTTATTTCCCCATGCCTTGAATATGAGTTGGTCTTAGGACTTGGGTTGACCAACAGCATGTCATACAAAGTATATCACTAGACTTTGAAAAGCAGATCTAAAGATGCCTTGCATCTGAGGCTTTCTCTCTCTTCAAACCATGACCAATCATGCTATGTATCAGCCTGGGATGAAAGACTATGTGCAGAGGGAAGCCCATTCATCCTAGCCATTCACCTGTCCTGGCTGAGATCTCAGACATGTTGACTGAGGTCATCTCAGACCATCTTACTCTAGCTAAGCAGGCTAAATATATATAAATGAGCCTTAGACCAGCAAGAGAACTGTCCAGGCAGCTTACATAATTATACACACACACACACACACACACACACACACACACACACAATTCTAAATTGTTATCACCTTAACACAATTAGTTGTGAGATGCATTTTATACATAGATAAAATAAAATTCACAACCTAATAAATAAGATGAGGAAAGATAAAAGCATATTCTAAAAAGATAGTTTGAAGATGAAAATACTGATGGAACCTGGTTTTATAAGTTTCTTTCCCGATACAGTAGAAAAGAAGAAAAAAATGTATACCATCAAAATGCAACTTAGGACAAGATTTTGACAGAAAGGCTTGGATTAAAAACAAAACGCACAATCACACTATACATGCATATTCATATGCTTGTCACAACATGAATGTATATAGATAGTTATTTTCTAACATATATAAATATAGAGTGTTTTGACAGATGTGACAGATATGTATACATATATATCTATTGCTATCAGTATGTTTAAAACTAGTGTGATGGATGCTTATTCGCTGCATTTCATTATTTTTTAGTCATGGTAAACCCAAAGAACAACTGCCTCTCATTTTTAAAATAAGCAAACCATTTTGCTTTCCTGTTAACCTCTGACAGTGCAAAGTAAAATGATTCATTAAATACATACTCTATGATTATTTATGAGATGCTAACTAGATGTGTGATGTGCTAATTATTAAGAAAGTGCACATTTGGAACATCTCCACGTGTCTTTCTAATTCCTCTGTTTTCCCCCAGGTGTAGTTGCTCTCCCTCTGCAAGAACACTAGGGTGTTGTACCATTTTTTCACTGCACTAAAAGATGTTCAAGAATAAAATTCTAAAATCCATTACACATTGTCGGTAAAGTAGATGGTAAAAAGGGTAAGGGATTTTTAAAAGTGTTCGATGTGACAGGGAAATAAATGTTCATCATAGTTTTTAGATAAAAAATATTTGTAAGCTATTTTTTATTTTGTACAATGCAAACAGTATGGCCATGAGGTTATAAAAAAAGACAAAAGACAGGAATATGATGTATCAACATATACCTGAAACATAGCAATTATTTTTAAATGTATCTTTCTCTTCATTTTATTTTTCCAAGTAGATATTTTTAATGAAAAAACACTACTAGTTTGGGAGTTGAGAAAATATGTAAAATACATTTTTAAACAAGGTTTGCCGAAAATATACATTGCTTTATTACTGACAATGGCAACACTAGAAACAAATAATATTCATCATTTGCAATGTATATGGGACTTTCCTAAAATCTATATTATCTCACATGATTACCTGAATCCTATGAATTTGGTGACATACTTCAATGACTTCTTAGCCCGTTCACCTGCATCCACCCTTGACCCTTTGCAGTCATTTTAATATTTGATTTAATCATGCCATTCCCTGTCTTGGCTTAAAATGGTTGGATTTCTTCCCGTTATTCTCACAATCAAGGTAAATCCTGTAAAAGTAGCCTCCAGAGTTACGTTTGGTCTAACTTCTATATATCTCTGCGGTCTTAGTTTGGCAGTGTCCTTTCTTGCTTTCTGTATTACAACCATCCTGGCTTTCTTCAATTTGAGAATTCCCAAACATCCTGCTCCTTCATAGTATGCTTCCATCTGTTTCCCTTTACCAGAGTTTGCTTTTTCCATCTGTCTAATGCCTTTTCATCCTTGAGATCTCAACTAAGCTATCATTCTACATGCAGCAACCTAGACTTTCATGACTTTATAAAATTCCTATTGTATACATGCTGATAGCCCCCCAAAATTCCATATTTTAGGCTAATAGCTTTGGAAATTTAAAATTTATTGCTCTGATTACTTGCTTAATGCCTGTCTATGATATTGGCAGTAAAGTTCATGAAGCCAGGACATTGTTTGCTTTTATTCATGATCTTGTCCTCAGAGGTTAACAAAATATTTGTAAAGTGATAGAGAGTGAACAAATATTTGTTGAATAAGTGCATAAGTCAAATAATGGGTTGAACAATGAATTTTTTTGTTACAGTTGAAGAGTATTTGAAGAAAGTGGTGTAAGTCTTCTTAAACTTGTCTTTTCACAAAATAGAGTGTAAATAGTACCTGATTGAAACAGATGTCTCTAGTTGATATCAATACTGTTTTTTAGGTCTTTTTTTAAAAAAAAAAATTTTGTAACGTTTATTTATTTTTGAGACAGAGAGAGACAGAGCATGAACAGGGGAGGGCCAGAGAGAGAGGGAGACACAGAATCTGAAGCAGGCTCCAGGCTCTGAGCTGTCAGCACAGAGCCCGACGCGGGGCTGGAAATCACAGAGCGCAAGATCATGACCTGAGCCGAATTCGGACGCTTAACCGACTGAGCCACCCAGGGGCCCCGTGAGGTCTTTTTAAGAAGGAGGATTTACGTAAAGCATTAGTTAAGAAAGTTAGTGAGAGTCGGTAGATGTGTGTGTGGTAAATACAGATCAAAAAAAAAAAAAAAAAAGAGGAATGCTCAATAACACATTTTATAGATTTTTTTTCCTTAAAGTTCAGGCTAACCAGAATTTAGGTTTCTCTGGGTAATGAAATATAAAATAAAGGAAGTTTGGGATTAAAATTGGTAGCAGTGAACTGACACCAGATTTCACTGAGAAATACAACATTTTAGAATCAAGAACTTATTATTTTCTCTGGATAATAAATATGAGACATTGTCCAAATGGTTAGTACGAAGCAGCTGTCCTACTAAGATTGTACCAGAGAAATAAAAAACAAGGTCATGGATAGGACATGAAATACCATTGTTCCCTGTTTCTTGGATTCTCAACCTTGAGAATCAGCCTTGATGAAGTCTTTTGGGGAAACACAACTAATCACTTCATCTTTGACTGTGTTTACAAGCTCCTCTGTTTCATTGATTTGATTGGTCACTAAGCAGTGGTTTGACTGAATCAACCCATTGTCTGATAGTATTAACCTGCCCAGTAAATTATTCAATAACTTAGAATGTGTATTTCTCTAGCAGAATATATCATGGTCAGATGGGGAATAGAAAAATCTAAGATAGAAAAAAAAACTATAAAAAGCATTCATCACTATCTTTAAATGGTAACAAAATCTACGAAGTGTTTTGTTTTTCCTTCAAGTCTTTCATGCTTAATTTCCCCTTCACTTTGCCACTGATGGTCTTAGACTTGTTGCTTTGATGCTTTCTCATCAGTGTGTCCCATCATGGTGGGTGTCCCATGGTCCCAAGTCAGCTGAAAAATAACAAAAGAATGACTGTCAGCTTTACCTGAGAGAAAAAGGGCTCACCATGACTAGTGCCTAGGAGAAAATAAAATGAGGTGTAAAATAATAATTGAATGTTTGAAACATGTAAGTCAATGGAGATAATGTAATTACATAAAAAATAGAAAACTGTACTAGGAGTAAAGTCCAGTAGATAGAAAAGCATTTGCTGAAGTGAGTATCTGAAGATGCTGTGACTGGCTCTCATGGGAGTATTTGATAAGCATGAAAGATTGACAGTTGTAATTAGTCATGGACTCTGGGAGAAAATGGTACCTTGCCAGAAACAGATACATTTACATAGGGATGGGAAGAATCAAGACTTGATGAACTTCATTGATCTTAGACTGCCAGACAGATGGGTTGATAGTAATTTCCAGGTGGATTTTGAAAACAAGAATTCTGAGGTCAAATTGCTGAGTCACTTGCACTATTTGCTATCCATGTTGCCTTGGGCAATTCTCAATTTCCTCATCGGTAAAACAGAGATGATAGTATGATCTTAACTCACAGTGTTTTTGAAAAGGGTATATTAGTTAATGCTTGTAAATTAAGTATCATAAATACTTATGATTATCAGAGTTTGTGTCTATTGTAGAAATTGTTAAGTCTTGGCCCTTGTTCTTCTGAAACACCGTGATGTACAGGAATCTCTATGAAGGTCTTTTTCTGTCCCAGGAAAATGATTGGCTCTGAAGAGCAGTCTTCAGCTGATGACTTGATAGGATTCATGATTAAATACCCTATTTTGCCTTTCCTTTTAGTCAGATGCTAAAAAGGATTCTCGGAGCTGCCCAATGGACCTGAGCTCTAGTCTCCCACAGAAATTGGCTTATCATTAATATACCCTATATTGGCCTCATGCCCTCCCCCATGTGACTTTTACATTCCCTTTCTAGGCATTCTTGAGATTATTTCCCAAGGAGACTACTGTTCTAAAACACTTATCTTAGGGTCTGATTTGAGGGAACCCAAAATAAGACATTAGTTAATATATTTAAGCTCTCATTATTACCTATTAGAATAAACATAATTCCTGCTGAATTATATTCTGTATAAATACCTAGAAAATGTATGGCTCAGAAAAGAGCCTGATTTGTTTTTTTCTTCCTCCCTTTCAGGACTCATGGAGAGATATTATTTTCAGCATTTTCAATTCATTCTTAATGTTCTGGATTACTGTTATCATTCTCTACTGAACTTTGTGATATGGCTCAGAAGTAAATCAATTGTATATCCTGGCTTTATATTTTCCAGGGAAGTTTTCCTTAAACCATCTTTTTATCTTAGTCTAAAATCTCATGAAAAAAACTGTGGACTATTCTGAAGGGCTACTGGTCATTTAGCCACACTGACTATACATTTCCTTTCTATATGATCCTCCACAGTACTTAGTGGACGTGAAAAGTTACCAAAACCATGCAGACAGATAAGAGTCACTTGAAACACTCATTTAATGGACTACTCTAGAGGTGCAGTTAAAGCACGTGCAATCATGAGTATAAATGACCAGAAATCTAGGTATTACCGTTTACGTGATTGCTTGTCTACATAGAAAAATAGGTACATATCTACAATGTTGTTAACTAAAAACACTTTGGAAATCTAGGAGGGATGAGTAACTCTGACTAGGAGCTACTGAAGGAACAAAAAAGATGAGTGTTTAAGACTGAATAGAAATTTGCCTAGAAAGGATGATTGAGAAGTAAGATCCAAAAAGAGTTAGTATCATATACAAAGACCTGGGATTTTTAAAGTTTATATAGAAGTACAGTGAAGCTAGAACACAAGCACATATGTTGAAATAAAAAGAGATCAGCCTGGAGAAATGGGTAAGTTTGTGCTAAATCAATGCTAACTCAATATGTCTCAAACATTAATACACATCAAACACATCAATATATGTATATTGTAACATTATTCATAATAGCCAAGGCATGGAAACAATGGAAGTGTTCATCTTTGGATGAATGGATTAAAAAAATAAAAAAGCTCTGATATACACACACAGAGGGATATCATGAGAAAGAAAGAAATCCTACCAGTTGCAACAGCATGGATGGAACTTTGAGGCATTGTGCTAAGTGAATTAAGCCAGAAAAAAAAAAAATGCAACTACTGTATGATCTCACTTACATGAGGAATCTAAAAAAGTAGAAGTCAGAAACAGCAAATTTGTGGTTGACAGGGAATGGTGGGTGGCAAGTAGAAGGAAAGGAAGAGATGTTGGTCAAAGGTATGAGTTTCCAGTTACAAGATGAATAAATTCTGGGAATCTAATGTACAGCATGGTGACTGGAGTTAACTGTATTGAGTACTTGAAAGTTGCTAAGAGAGTACATCTTAGATGTTCTCACCCAATAGCCAGCACAACAAATACTAACTATGTGAGATGATGGATGTGTTGATTGACCTTATTGTAGTAATTATTTTGCAGTATCTACATGAATCAAATCATCATGTTACATACCTTAAACTTATACAATGTTAATGTATCATTTGTATCTCCATAAAGGTGGAAAATTTTTACAAAGTAGGGCTTATTGAAACACAGATTATTGGGCCCTCCCCCCAGTAATTCTGATTCAGTAAACTGAGAATTTACATTTTTTAACAAATCCATGATTGATGCTGATGCTCTTTTGGTCCAAGGACAGCACTTCGAGAATCACTGTGCTAAGGCAATATTTTGCATTTTATCCTGAAGGTATTGATACTGACAGATGTTATTTTAATCATGCTCTCCAGAAGCATATAGATTATTTCTAATCCTTCTTTTACCATATCTTCAAAATTTTGAAAACTGCTTTCACATGACAGCTAAGTCCACTTTTATCCAGGATAAATTTAGCTCATTCCATGAAATATTCTTAGAGCCCATGGCTATCAAAACACTTATTACCCTAAGAATGCCCTAGTTTGTTTTAAAATATTACTAAATATAGAGCCAGTAACTTGCTATTTTGCATGTGATATGGCCAGGGAGATTGTGAGGAGATGAAGTTTGCCTTTAGACAGACCATATGCTCTTACTGATGTTGCCTAAATGTGTATTATCTGATTTAGCAAGTAAAAACCACTATTTAACATTGTGCTTGTTTCCACAAAAAACCCTGGGGATTTCCTTCTGCAGGAGACTACGTGATAGCAATTAGGAGGTGAATAAGTGGCTTTTATATTTATGATAACAAATGGCTTTGTTTACTTCTGTATTTCAAACATCTAAAGAAATGCTTGGCACATAGAAGGTGCCCAAGAAATATTTGCTGAGTGAATTATTGAATGAATGTTGGGCCTTATCTTACATGTTTGCAAATTTCAGCAGGGTATTTAAACAATGTATTAAAATTAGACTCCCTCCCTGCCCCCACTAATGTTGCTGTAAGGAATAGCTTCCTTGGAAGCCTCATTTACATTAAGTACATACAAAGATTTCGGTCTCTATGTTTCTAGAATTATAACCTGAGAATTATAAAAATAATAGAATTTGGCAGCAATCTCGCGCATTCTGTTAAATATATTGAAATGTTAATGATTTAGGTCAATAGTCTGACATCTCCATAACTTCCTCCTTGGCGCTGAATATAAATCCTAAGTATAAAAGGAATATGGTGAGAATAGAAAAGTAAAGAACGAACATTATATGGGTTTGTCTTGTGGTAGTCACATTTTAAAAAACCATTTAATATTTCGCACATGATGTATGAAGAAGGTATTTCTATTTCCATAACATTAATAAAGATACTGAGGTTGAGAAACATTAGGTAGATTAGTCACAGTTACGTAGCTATGAAGTGGGAGATCTGAGTAGAAAGAACAAGTAAATTAAAGATGTATTGCTGTCATCTGTCTCAACTAGTATGGATAGACACTTGGTGTAATAGGTTACAGATGGTTATAAAAATAAGCAGATGAAAATAAGAATATTCAATGAAGGAGTTTGTTAATGGAAGGCCTTCTACCTTTATTAAAAATACTCTATATGTAGAGATGATTGTTAAAATTTGGAGAACAGTATTTTTTAAAACCTTATTATAGGTTTGGTAGTCTGCTAGAGACTCAGGAAAAGATGAGTACAATTAGTTCAAGCAGAGGAATGGAGAGACCTTACCCATAAAAGAATTGAATGTTTCAAATGAAGTAAAAAGCAGAAAAGGAACTGGAAGTGTTAGAAGTTAGAGGGTGGGGAGAGAATATTCATTAGAATTCTTAGACATTACTGAATATGTATTATATACAGTATATATATATAATATGTTTAATTGTAATGTACATGTGTAATCAGTAATTCTGAGCTGAATAGTTAACGACAAAATTACTGATTTTAAATGGAATAGTGAAGAATTCATCCAGAACTCAACTTAAAGAGGCAAACAATATTTAAAAAATAAATGAGAAGTTTGGAGTAATGAAGAATAGATTATAAATTCCAAGTCTATCTGGCAGGTGTTTCAGAAAGAGAAAAATGGAGGGAAAGGTGTAGAAACAACATTTAAGAGGAGATTTAAGTTTGTTTCCACAGTTGAAAAAAGGCATTGATTCTTAGGTTAAAGGGGCTAACTAAATACAGTGCAGCATAAATAAGAATAAATCACAGCCCAGACACGTTCTAGTGAAAGTACAGGTTACTCAAGTTCTATCTTAAAATCTATAGAGGGGTAGATTACTATAGAGTTAAGTAGACTGACAACAAACTTCTCCTAAATAATAATAAATGCCAGAAGATAACAGAGCAATATCTTGAGAACTGGGGAAAAATAAGATACAGTTTAGCTAGTTTACTTTGCCTTTTCATTTTGAAAGATAAATGAATTTTTAGAGTTAAGATTAAGATATCCATCCAGAAATCCACACTGAGAGAGTATTAAATGATGCACTTGAACAGGAATAAAGGGAATCTGGATGGAAGTCAGAGAAGTTCTGAAAAAGCTGAGCAGAACTAAATAGACTAATGTTTCTTATATTCAAGAAAAGGCTAAACTAGAGATATGGATAATAGTCACAAGTCAGAGATTTCCTAGTGCTGAAAACATGCTGCGTATGTGTTTTGTCTTGCTCAGCATAGAAATGGCTCGGTTTGTGGGAAAGATTTCTAAATAAGGGTATTTTTTTAAATATAAGTTTTTCTCTAAAGGATAGAAATTCATTTTTTTAATAGGAAGTTTACTGTCAAATTGGTTTCCATACAACACCCAGTGCTTATCCCAATAGGTGCGCTCCTCAATGCCTATCACCCACCCACGGCTCCCTCCCACTCCCCATCAACGCTCAGTTTATTCTCAGTTTTTAAGAGTCTCTTATGGTTTGGCTGTCTCCCTCTCTAACTTTTTTTTCCCCCTCCCCCTTCCCCCATGGTCTTCTGTGACGTTTCTCAGGATCCACATAAGAGTGAAAACATATGGTATCTGTCTTTCTCTGTATGACTTATTTCACTTGGCATAATACCCTCCAGTTCCATCCATGTTGCTACAAAAGGCCATATTTCATTCTTTCTCATTGCCAAGTGGTATTCCATTGTATATATAAACCACAACTTCTTTATCCATTCATCGGTTGATGGACATTGAGGCTCTTTCCATAATTTGGCTATTGTTGAAAGTGCCCCTATAAACATTGGGGTGCAAGTGCCCCTATGCATCAGCCCTCCTGTATCCTAAAGGATAGAAATTCAAATATTTATTTTTAGAATCTATAGAAGGAAAAGAGAAAAATGCTGAAGTTTTAAATCAACATAAAATATGTAGGAGTAAAAAAGGCAAAGAATAATAACAGTTTCCAGGGTTATGTATGTTAAGTCCAAATATGAAAGCAATTATGAACAGAATTAGAATATATCACTAATTAGAGCCAGAAATGATCTGAATGTTTTTTTTAAATATCCAAATGTTTTGTGTTGATAAGAGTCACTATATTGCAATACTATACTATACACAAGAAGATTACAATGAAGGGCTGGAAAAATGATATCTGTGCCAACACTAAATGAATGTAGCTCCTGTGGCAACAGTAATATCATAAAGGTTGAATTTTAGAAAAAAAATGGTAGAAATAAAAGATGTGAAACTTCGGTGATCACCAACAGAAGTTTATAATTAAATTGTTGCATATTTAGAAATATTATTAAACAATAAAAATGAATAAAACATCAACATGGGTAATGACCGCATATAATGCTATGTATAAAAAGTAGTCTAATGCTATGCACAGTACTATATTAAGTTAAAAACAATCAAAATACCAGTAATGTTTGTACATGCTTGGGAATGATGGACAGCAAATTGAGTACAGTGGTTACCAGTGGTTACCTGCAAACAGAGACTCTGATAAAATTGTATTTGCGAAAGATTCTAAAATGTACTTATAAAATCTTAGAAGTAAATAAAAATAAGTCAAATAAAGCATATAGAAATAAACAAAATCTGTTTTCAGATTTGACACCTTGTGTGTATATCTGTGCATGTGCACGTGTGTGTGCGTGCGTGTGTGCACGTGTGCATATGTGTGTGTGTGCTTGCGTGGTGGATGGAGTAAGGGCAGATTTGCTATTTGTATCTTGAGCTTATGTCATGCCTGAGACTAGGACAGCAACCCATAATTAGCAATCCGGGCCACTAGGCAGAAGAATGAGGAAATCAATATGCGAAACTCCTTTCTTTAGAGGTTTCAACTCTCAGAGGCAATGACCTGAGCTTTGCTGAGCTTGTTCAGCCCTTTGCTAACCCTCCTTCTGCTCTGATTATTCTCAGCAGCTCATTCCCATCAGTCACCCTCCTCACGGAGCTCCCCGGCAATCACACAAACCCAGTTTGCATCTGTCAGGCTCTGCCTGAAAAAGTCTGAATTCAGGCAAATGTCACTTTTCAGCCTGTGAAACCCAGAGAGGGACTCTCTCATTCAACAGATGGGCCACAGGCACATAGTGAGAGAAGTGACCCTGGTGTTTTCCTGTGTCAATAAAAGGCAATTTTAGTAATTTACTCTTACCTCCAAAAGATTTTTTTCTTTTTTTAATTATTCAGTTTAATATTGGTACTTACTAATTAAACTCCTTTTAAACAGAACAATGGCAGCCTTTTCAGATGATGACGTTAGTAGAGAGGCAAGGTGGTTTGTTAGAAAAAGCTCAAATTTTGGCATCAAATCTGCCTTTAAATACTCCCTCAGCCACTTGACACCGAGTGTTTGGGAGATGGCTTACCTCCCAAACAGAAGACCCTTCCAACTTGACTGGTCCTGCCCAGATGCCCTGCTTAGACACATCTTGCTGCAGACTTCCTGCCATTCTGTTTTCCAGTTTACAATCCCTTTTATGCTGTTTCTTGCCACAGTGTCCTTGCACAAGCTAGATCATCTCCTGGCATGAGTCCCATCTCATACCCCACTTCACTTCATTAAGGTAATCTCTACTCTGTCTTCAGATTACACTCATCTCTATCTCAGAGGTGTCTTTAGTAACAAAGTAAACTTACTCTGTAATGTATCTCGGAGCAACATATCCATCTAATAATTTTAGAAACATACTTCTATTTCTGTGCTTATTTTATTAAAGTTTGTCTCTACCCAAGAAAGATGTAAAGCTGTGTGTATAGGGAGCATGCTTAATTTATGCTTCCAGCACTTCCTTGCCCTCCAGAGATAGTTTCTCATTGAAAACTCCACTGTCACTTGAAGCCCCTGTGGGTACCTGGCTCCTTCCCCTTCTCCCAGGCTGAGGGTATGGAGGTAATACAGGACCAAGAGTTAATTCCTGTTTCCAGGTCGCAGAATGACCTGAGAGATAAACAATAGCTTTAATGCTTTTACTATGAAAACTCTGGGATTTTTTTTAAAGTAAACATTAAAAAAATTTAGAATGGTTTTAAATCCATACAAAAGTTGCAAAGGTAATGTAGAGTTCCCATACACCCTCTACCAGTTTCTCTTATTATCTTAAAATGGTATGGTATAGTTGTCACTGCTAATGAACCAGTATCAATATGTTATTGTTAATTAAAATCCCTGCTTGGTTAACATTTCCCTCGTTTTTACCTGATGTCCTTTTTCTGTTCCAGGATTCCCATCCAAGTTACCACATGATAGTTACTATATCTCTTCAGTTACTAAGCTCTGACAATTTCTCAGTTTTTATTTTTGATAATGTAAATGGTGTTGAGGAGTGCTGGTTAGGTATTTTGTAAAGTGTCCTTCAATATGGGTTTGTCTGATGGTCTTTCTCATAATTAGACTGGAATTAGGGGTTTTGGGGAGGAAGACATTGAAAATTAAGTGCGTTTGTTTTCATATCAGTGGTACGTGCTGTTAACATGGCTTACCGCTATTGATGTTAACATTGATTATCTGGCTAGGGTTTCTCTTCTGTCAAGGTACTCTTTTTCTCTCCCTTCCATATAGTACTTTTTAGAATGAAGTCAGGGTGGCACAATTGGCTAAGTGTCTGACTTCAGCTCAGGTCATGATCTCAGGGTTTGTGAGTTCAAGACCTATGCCGGGCTCTGTTGCTGACACCTGAGAGCCTGGAGCCTGCTTTGGATGCTGTGTCGCCCTCTCTCTCTCTCTACCCCTCCCCCATTGCACTCTGTCTCGTCTCAAAAATAAATAAAAACATTTAAAAGATTTAGAAGGAAGTCACTATGTGCCACCCATACTTAAGAGGTGGGAAGTTAAGCTTCATCTACATGAGGGTTAAATACGTAAACATTATTTGGAAAACTTCTGCATGGATGATTTGTCTCCTCTTCCTCATTTATTTATTAAATCTTTTGTTTGTATTAGGTGTATTAGTATGGACTCATGAATATTTATATGTTTTCACTATGGAAAGCCATGGTTAACTTTTGCTAAGCTACATGGCCCCAAAGAGCTAAGAGGGACATCCTCACGTGTACTCAAGACTAACATTCCAAATAAATATCTTACTAGTCCACAGTATTAATAGCACTTCAATTCTGGCCAAGATAAATTCACTCCATAGCATGGTGGAAACTATCAAGATATACTGGCCTGACTTCATAAAATATTTGTAATTCACCGCCACCATATTAGACAGAAAAGTTTGTATCCCCTCTTTCCCTTTACTCCGAATTTCTACTTCTTCATAACAAATTACCCCAAAACATATTGGTACAGGTCAACCATTTGTTACACTCCTGGATTTTGTAGGTCTGGAATTTGAGTGGGGCATAGTAGAGATGATTTGATTCTGTTTACCTAAATTTGGGATCTCAACCAGAAGATCAAAGCCTGGGTGGGTGAAGGTAACTTTATGCCTATAGGTTGGAATCATCTGAAGCCTTATTCACCTATATGTCTAACAATTCATGCTGATTGCTGGCTGGGAACTTAGCTGAGTCTCTCATCCTGTATAACTTCATGGAGCTTCTTCATGAAATCTGTGATTTTTCATAATGGTGACTGGATTACAAAGAAGAGCTCATCAGAGAGAGAGAGACAGGTAGAAGCAATGTCCCCTTTTATAACCTACCTAAGCTGTAACATGGTATCACTTATTTTCTTGATACCCTGGTCTTTGAGGCAGTAACAGACATACACCCAAGTTCTAGAGGAAAGAACACAGATTTCACTTCTTAATGGGCATGGGAAGGTTCTGTAGAAGCACGTGGGATTACTAATAGCTTTGTAGCCATTTTTGAAAAATAAAATCTGCCACCCCCATTTAGAATCATTTACTGGAACCACTTGGGATTGATTACCAGGTGCTATAAGTCTAATTTTATAGTGGCTATTGGTCAGAACGTCTCTATTTGTTTAACTCTCATTGAACAACTGTTCTCTAAACTTGGTCCATTTTGTTTGATCCACACCCACACTCTCCTAATCCTGGCCTAAGTCCTCATTCATTTTTTTCTCTATTGTCCCATTTCCTTGAAGTCCCACAGAATTTCTTACCTGAGGACATCAGTATAGTAAAAGAAAACAGGCTTTACCAATAAGTTTTAAAGATGGTCAAAAAGAAATGGGCCGATAGACTTTTCAAGTAGTTTTCAGTTGGAAAAATACAAGCAATGAATAGGAAGCAAGTATCTCAGACTGACCAGTGGAGCACAACAGGTATGTCATATTGGAGAATGATAAAGAGAACTTAGCTGACCTCCACTCAGAGAATCCTACTGTGAGCAAATTAACTTATTGGCAAGAAAAAACCAAATCTTCACTTTGAAATATTAATGGCTGTGTGAAATACATTTGGAGTGAAAGTGTGAAAATAGACAATCCAGGCAAGTAAATTAATTCCAGAAAGGAGTTAGAATGCAAATCATCAGTTTCCCCCAAATCTCTAACCCTATACCTTCAAAAATTAGTGTATAAAATCCACCTGTAATTTATTTTATATGATTAGAGAGTTAACACCTAAACTGCTTATATAAAACATAGAAGACAAATAGCCTTTGTAAATGGAAAATATTTAGCCTTATGAATATTTATCCTGCCTAACAAATTCTGATTTCTTTGCTCCCCATCAAAACTGAAAACACATGAAGAACCACATACTTTGGTCGTGTGTGATGTTTTATGCTATCAGCATCTCTATTAAAATCAGTTTTACTTCTAAGAATTTCCAAATGCTGAATCTGCACACTGCTTGAATTAGTACACATACATGAATTGGAAATGAGCAGTAATGCTCAGTTGGTACATTAAAGATTGTCCTTCTTGGTTTAGAGTTAACTTCGTTGCCTGGGACCACTTTACTAGAGTGTTCTTTCTAGGTACATTTATTCTGCATTTTCCTAATAGTACTCTGTGTTTCTACTCAGTGTTTACCAAAATTTTCAATTGTTTATTTGTATATTTAGGCATTTTATAACTGGTGTTCTCAAAAGACTATAGCCTAAAATTTCCACATTGCAGTACACACACTGTATGTATCTTTGCTTGTGTGTATATACCCTCTGTATGCATATGTACACACATATAAATGAATAGTATACACATGTATTTGTGTGTGTGTGTGTGTGTGTGTGAGAGAGAGAGAGAGAGAGAGAGAGAGAGAGAGAGAGCGCCCAAGAGGAGAGAAAAAGCACCTGGTAAAAAAGTAAGAGAATTTTTAGGGGATTTCATTTTGTTTTGTTTTGTAGTTCATAGAAATCATTCACAACATATCTATACAGACAAAAAATTATCTAAGATTTTTATTTTCAGAATATAATGTATTCTTTATTGCCTTATGTGGATAAAGAATTCCCTTTAATAAAATGTAATATCAAACCCCTGCTAAATGAGGGTGACATATCATTATCATAGATATATAAGAAATGCCAACTTTTGGTTATAAGGTTATTGCACAAATTTTAAAGTTAATTTTCATATAAGTGCTTTAATTCAATGTTGGTATATCTCCTCAGATTATTAAACAAAAAAAGTATTTTAGTATGAAAATTCAGAAATCAGCCATCTGGTATGCTTTATTTTGTAGCATTCTAAAACCTTAATATTATCCAATTAAATAGAATTATTTTTTCTCAGTAAAATAAAAATTTTAATAGTTTTAAAGTCTATAAAGTCTGTTTTATAATCATTGATTGTTTTTAACCTATTAAAATGAAAATATCTCAAGTTTTCCCAAATAAATAAAAACAATAATACTTTACAGTACTGTGTTTTTTAGTTACTATATGAATATATTTTACAACATCTATATCAATATATATGCATGCCATCTTTTTGAAGGGCTGTATAAGAAAGGTTTAGTTAGGACTCAAAATACCTAGTTAGAACTGACAATGCATTGCATTCGGGATATGTATTGGTATAGAATATTTTTAAAATATGTAACCCTGAAATACTTTATAAAAAGTAAATGGAACTTCTGGTAAGTTCTCAGTCTGCTGAACATTTTATATCCTGTAGGGATCATCTTAATTTGACATATTTTAAAAGTTTACTCCTATGACAGTGCCACAACATGAGCAATTTTATTGAAATAGAAAGCAAAGAACAAAAATATTCAATAATTATTTTATTGATGTGAAGGAAATGAATTATTCATGGTTTCAAAGTATCTGTGAATAATTCTAATTACCTGCTTTTAAAGGATATGAGACCCACTGAAAGTACATTAACAATTTTGATTGAACACCTGCTATCCAGTAGTATACGGGAGGCATCAGAACCAAAATGCACTGTGTGTGTATGTGCGTGTGTATGTTTGTGTGTGTTTTTGATTTTCTAGGTAATCATTATATACTGTGCTTTGTTGGCCTCTGATATAATGCTTTGATAGTTGTAAAAATAGATCATTCAAGGTGATAATGCTAAATTATTCCTAACTCAAATGCATTATGCATTTCCTAGCATTCTCTATTTATTCATAGCTATGAAACACATTTTGAAAGATTATAAATGCTTGCTGAGAAGGTTTCCTGGATAAGGACTTGCTTCTAGATCTCTGCATTCTCTTCAGTGACAAGTGGATGGAAGTAGTCTTATGTCTGCCCCTAACCAGCTATTTGAACTCAGTTTTTTTTTTTTTTTGACTCAGTACCCCCACCTCCATTTGTCCCTGTAGTTCTGCTATTATACTAGTGGTATCATCATTCACCTAGTTAATTGGCCAAACCACTTAGCTCATGAATTTTGAGTGTCAAACTTGACTTATCAGAGAAGGAAACATCTAATCAGGCAGGAGTTCTGAGCAATTCTTTTGACTTTATCATTTTGAAAATTACTTTCTTCATATCTTTCTGTCACTTGCTTGTTTCATTGGCATCTTCAGTGGAATTTCACTAAAATTGCACCCAGTCCTTTTAACCATGTGTTTCATCTGTCACCTCTTTTTTGCAGTTTTTTCCATGTCATAATCAACATGGTAGATTAAGTACATTAGATGCTTTTCATACTTTACTCCATTTTGGATCCTGTACCTTGTATAGCACTGGCTTGAGGAAAGGCTCTTAATAAGACTTAAATGTACACAGTTTCTTCTCCCTTCTGGTCTTTTTCTTTCTCTGCCTTGTTGCTTAACATTCTTTCTGTCAAATTCTATGATGCCATATTTTTAAACACCTTTTCATTTTACCAGAGTACCATACTTTCTTTCTTTTGGGTCCTTATATTTGTGACTTCTTTTATGTAAATGCCCTGCTTCTCACTCTCCACTCACTTGGAGGTCAAGCCTTATCATGCAACACTTGACTTAGATGGATAGTCCTTGCGTGTCTTCATTGATTGCTTAAGACTGGATTACATATCCATTTTCTATGTTCATAATGGTCTTCACTAACTCTTATTTATAGCATTTATTTATCCTTACTACTACACTAGACTAATTGTTTCTCCCCATGAAGACTACAAATGCCATTTGGTAGGAAATGTCTCATCAAACAAATTTATCCAGAACACATCATGGCTTCTAACACATAGCTAGCCCTTAAATATGTGTTAAAAATGGTACTTAGTAAGTTTTGTGATAAAAGGATATTGCATATTAGCTTGTCAAATAATGTATTTGGCCAAATAATAGCTTGTCTGCATATTTGAATGGTATTCAACAAGTTAAATGAATGTTGTGCCAATTCAGATTAGGCTAACTTCTGATACAAGAAAAGCTTCCCATTTTTCTTATTTTAGGATCCTTGAATTTTCTCATAAGATATTTTTGTCCATTTTTTAAGTATAAGTGAATCCTTGAAAAAAAACCTTTCTTGTTCTGTTTTTCAGTATGCTAATATATCAGAACTATAATGGAACTATAATGGATCTAATGTTTTTCTGAAGAATAAAGTTCCAAATTCATCTTTCTCATAAGTGGCGAAGAAACAAACAAAAATCAAACAAACCCTAGAATTCTAAGGAAAAGGGAATGTGCTAGAGATAGACAGACAGATAGATAGATAATACATAAACAAAATCATGAGTACTTCTGGAACCCATCCAATGTTTACTGTATGAATTGAAATGAAATTAAAGGAGGGGTGCCTGCGTGGCTCAATTGGTTAAGTGTCTGACTTCGGCTCAGGTCGTGATCTCACAGTCTGTGAGTTCAAGTCCTGCATCGGGTTCTGTGCTGACAGCTCAGAGCCTGGAGTCTGCTTCGGATTCTGTCTCCCTCTCTCTCTGCCCTTCCCCAGCTCACATTCTTCCTCTCTCTCTCTCAAAAATAAATAAACGTTAAAAAAATTGAAACTAAAGGAGCTAGAAAAGAAATATTTTGATTCACATTTGGGCCTATGAGAAACAAATAATATTTCATTCTCTATTTTGTGAAGAAATATGCATGGAAAAATTTCCCCAATAATTCAACAATAGTCCTCTGGTAACAAAAAATCTAGTCCCAGCATTAGGTAAATATCTCATTTGTAACAGGTAATGTAGACATTTCATATTTTCCATCTCTAATTTTCACACCATTTGGCAATTAAGAATAATATCTCCTTTTCCCAGTAGGGAATCTGAGAGTTAGTTTAATTAAATCTCAAAGTCTGAGGTAGAGCCTGGATATGGGCCCAATGAACTTTTTAGTTCTCTGCTATCCAATATACTGTACTTGACTGGCCATACTATAAGATCAGAAAAAAAAAAAAAAAAAAATATATATATATACATAATTTTTGTAGGGCATGTATACTATGATGTATATGTAATATATATATTTATATTAAGTATATACATATAAATATAGTATATAAATACATAAAATATAATATTATATATCCATCATATAGTATATATCCATGTTTAAAGTGTATATCCTGTCCATATAAATATATAAAATGTATGTAAAATTTAGAGGCACCTGGGTGACTTGGTTGAGCGTTCAACTCTTGATTTCTGCTCAGGTCATGATCCCAGGGACATGGGATTGAGCCCTGCATCCAGCTCTTCCCTGAACATGGAGCTTGCTTGAGGTTTTCTCTGTCTCTCTCTTTGTGTCTCTCTCTCTCTCTCTGCGCCTCTCCCCTACTCATGCTCTCAATCTCCCTAAAAAATAACGAAAAGTATATAAAATTTAAAAATATTATATATACATATATATAACTTTGTTGAAATATTCAGAGGTAATAATAACACAGAAAAAAACCTTCAAAAATATCCCTTAAAAAAATCCAGGTACAGTTGAAAGCGGTAACAAATTACCACATCTCACATTAAAATTTTCTGCTTCTATAAGCCAATTAAAGAAAGAATAGGCAAATTTTGGTAAGCTATTGGGTACTTGGTGATTTAGTAATTTCACTGTTTTGCCTACTCAAGTTCAACAATGTAGATGTATCTAGCTGTAGTGCATATTTTTTGTGAATACTAAATAAAATACGCCTAAATTACTATTTGCTTGGCAAAAATAGGCCCAAAGTTAGTTGTAGCTTCTCATTATAGATATAAAAGAACTTTGGGCTTCTCTCACAATTACTGGAATAAAATAACCTCAGTTTGGACCATAGATTTGGGTGTGTATAAATAATTTGAATTTATGATATCATTGTTCATCTATTAAAATGAAAGACTGTAAAGGAGTATTTAAGAGTATTTAATGTTTTTATACTAATATTAATGAACTCTATAGAAATTCATGAGTATATAATACTAAATTTAAGACAATCTAAATCTATGTATACATTTAAAAAGTAATATTACAAAATTATAATTATTATGTTACAATGATGAGCTTATGGACTTTGTTTTCTTATTCCTTACATATTCAGTGTGTCATTTTTAGCAAATATTATACTTATGATTGAGAAAGAATATTTTAATTAAATTAAAAATTAAAGATTTTCAATTAAGGTTTGAGAGCTTGAGAGAATGATAAGAAAAATGTATTGTATGATTCTGATAGTCATAAAAATTAATATAAACACAATTTTTAAGAAGTATTATAAAAATATCTTAGCCCATATTATTATAGCCATTGTAATTTCCTGGAATTATTAGCTATCTCATGGATGATTTGGCCCTGAAGTTAAAACTCTTAGTCTTCAGGCTTCTAAACAGTTAGTAATGAGTATCAAGAAGGTCAGGGGAAGTCAAGGAGATCTTTTAATGAAAGTAATTAAAAACCCAGTTAATGAGCAGATTTCTATTACATGAACATGTTAAAAAAAAAAAAGATGCTATTGCCACTATCTTGTCTTCATGCTATATCTTTGAAGCAGAAAAATATAATAGGTGGAAAATGTGTTATTTATCATCCTAAGTCTCTAGAATATAGTTACTCCACACCTTGGGGGAGAAAAGATGGATAAAGTTTAATAATTATGCAGAAATTACTGGAGTTTTCTTTATTAATAACTTTTACAGTAAAATATCTTGTATGTGGAAGAAAATTCTCAGTATGACACAGACTTTTTATTTTAAATGCCAGTATTAAATATTTCAAATTAAAAAAAATCTATAGCAGTGATGACCAGTAGAAATATTATGCGTGTCACACATATGATTTCAAATTTTCTAATAGTCACATTTTAAAAAAGTAAAAAAGAATCATGTGAAATTATTTCAATACGATACTTTATTGAGTCCAGTATATTAAAAATGTAATTTTGGCATGTAATCATTGTGCAGTTATTGGGATATTTTATATTTATGGAAGTATTTTGTACTAAGTCTTTGAAATTCAGTGTGTATTTTACACTTTTAACTTACCTTACTTTGGATTAGTCACATTTTATATACATAATAGCCACATGTGACTTATCGCTACCATATTTGATCATATATAATGATAAAATAACTCTCAATCCATGTGTCCAACACCTAGGTTTAAAATATTATAATTATTTAGATAAAACTATGTGGAAAAAGATAAAGCTAAATGTTAACACAGTATCGGTAAAAGTGAAGCTCTCAACCATGTGCCTCTGGCAGAAACAAGTTCCATTTTTGTCTCACCTTCCCTGGAGTCAACCAGAACATTGGCATTCATGTATCCTCTCCTTCATTTTTATAGTCAGGGTTTTTGTCTGCTTGTTTGTTTTATATTTTAAGTATATTGATGTTATCTTTGTGACTCTTCCAATAAGAATGATTTCACTTGGAGAAATGGAAAGCTCCAATCTAATTGGCATTATCAATAAAGGAATGCTGACCTAAAACAGTTGCTCACATAACTTGAAGGCATAAGATATGGCAAGTTTAAGTAGGTTCATTTAACAGCTCTATTTACGATTGAGCCTGCAATTTGTTTCCTCTTCTTTGAACTCCAAAATGGTGACTCAAGGCTAAAGTGTTGTTGGTTGCAATATGAGCCCAAAACATGGTGGTTGGTAGTAGCTGAGCCTACAGCATTCTCTGCTACAGTTGAAAAAGGCAGCTTCCTGGGACTTCATTTAGGGAGCAAGAACTCTTCCAGAACAGGTCAGCAAACCGTATCTCCAATTTCTTTTGCATTGATTTGTTCACATTCTTTTTCTTGAACTTATCACTGCTGAGGAGAAAGATTATACCCTGAGTCCAATCAGGCCCTTAATGAAGCTGGGCCAGTCCTTAAAACTGCTTTCACTGCCATTAATTGGGAGAGTGACAACCATAATACTGAGTAGTTAACCACAGTCACCAATACCATATTTGTCATGAGAGTCTGGCTTTCTACTCGTCAACCACCCCACCAAAATGGGTATGAGTTTTCATACCCATTTTCTAGTTATTAAAACAATAAAAATAAACATTGTTTTCAGCTAATTCTCCGAAAAGAAACAAATTCCCTGCGAATCTATTCTGTAATTTAGAAGTAATAAGTATTGTAGATAATAATAGCAGGTTAACACTCTATCACATGTGATAAGATTTAAAAAAAACACCATTTCAATAACATGCTTAGCTGAACCATCTAATACAATTTGTTTTGAATGTGTTTGTCTGCATGTATGCACTTCTGTTGTCCTGCCTTTGTTCAAGCTATTTTCACCCCTAGGATCCATCCCTGTTAGGTTTTATCATAATTCTACAAGTATTTTAAGACCCAGGTAAAGTGATGGCTCCCCTGTGAAGCTTTTTGAGTTTTAAACAATGACATCTTCTTTACAGAACACATCATTAATATCTCTTTTATGGTTCTTAACTGTAATTTCAGGCAGAATGAAAAGTTGGGCATCTGAACATTTTTTTTTTTCCAACTAGACAAAACATGTCTTTTTCTAAGTTGCTGCCTGTGAGTTATTGATCTTTCTGTCCCTCATGTTTACATGAACATGGTAAAATTCTATCTGAATAAGTAAGGTCCAGCATGAAGATGTTATGATCAATGGAAATATTTGTTCTTTTTATCTCTGGTAAATGAGAAGTGATCATATCCAAGTATGGCAACCAAACATGAACTGAGAGTTATAATTGCATTTGTATTTGGTGATGTTCCCTATGGATTATTTTCAAGAATCATTGAAAGCTATTAAATTATTAGAAATGTATAGATCTGATGGTATAAACTACTCATATCCAATATCAAGAAGGCCTGTTTTTATCTTCTAAATTGGTCATATTCAATGGATGAATGTGTTTGATCTGAGAACCAGTGTTAGAGTCCTGATAAATGATTATTTGAAGATTAAACTTTGAAATTGGGATTTATACCCTGTTACAATGGCAACCAGTGAGTGTGGTAACAAGTAGGGAGTAATGAACTACTACAATCCATGCTTAACCTGACAAGCTTTCAAAGTCACAGGAAAGAAGCAGGAGATGGTGTTACAAATTCTTTATTGTCTGAGGTTTCCATCCTTGGCAAATCCAATTTACATACAGCATTTCATTATTTCATTAATGAAGGCTTTGATGGGGAAAAATTGGTTTTTGTTTGTTACTGTTTTTGTTTTTTTGAAAAGGCAATAGTCTAATCTCGTTCTCTGATCACAGAAGTTACAAAATGCAACATTTACATAATATCACTTTGTAGTGCTGTTATACCAATCCAGTTATCATTACATAAAAAAGAATGATCTTCCTTTACCTTGGTATTTTCCAAGTCACTTCTACTTGGTGTAACCTGGGACTTCACCATTTCGGATCTTTCTCTGTCTTTGTCTTTCTCTCTCATCCTGCCTAACTTCTAAAATGTTGAAAATTCCTTCCCAGTTCTCCTCATGGGCTCTTTCTTTTGGCAGTTTTTATGAGACTATATTTCCAATTATAAAGCCAAGTAGATAGTATTTACCTAATACCGTAAACAAAAACAGTCAATTAAGAAATAAGAAAGAAGAAGGAAACAAATGAAGGAAGAAGAAGTAGGGAAAGGAGGAAGAAGAGTAGGATGTGGCAGAAGGAGGGGGAGGAGGAGGAAGAGAAGAAGAAGAAGAAGAAGAAGAAGAAGAAGAAGAAGAAGAAGAAGAAGAAGAAGAAGAAGAAGAAGAGGAGGAGGAGGAAGAAGAGGAAGAAGAAGGAGAAGAAGAAAAAGGAAGAGAAAAAAATTTGTTTTTGTTTTTGACAGAGAATATATGTCTGCTGATGTAACTTGTCCTCTTATCTAAACTACCACCCTGGTATTACATTGGACAAAAATACCACCCTGGTATTACAGTGGACAAAAGTTAAATGAAACAGTTTTCTTTTTACAACATTTTGTTGAAAAAAAATTAATATGTTTTTTCCCTAAAACTAATTTGCATTTTTTTTCTTCCACTGGCTCCTAAATATTAGAAATACTGAAGGAGAAAGAATCTTTTGAGGTAGGTCCCAATCTTAATCAGCCAAATCTTAGGGGTTGGTTGAAATTAGCTTTTTTCATGATGAGTTTGATGTGGCATGCAATTACTTCATCTAGGACTTTTACTACACAATACTCTGTGCTCCTTTACCTTGAGATGCCATTTACTGAATACCTATCATTTGCTAAATAATATGGTGACTAAGATTTCTGGAGGACCTCATAGGATAGTGGAGGAACAGATATGCAAATACGTCAATCATATTAAACACAGTAAATGCCATGGCAGAGGACTGAATAGGGCTCATTGGGAGTCCAGAGAATGGAAGTCACAGTTCTTTCCTTAATACCACTTAAGAACTTGTGGGGGAGATGGGGATTAGACACATGAAAGCACAATCAGCCTCTGCATCTTTTGTGCTGAGATTATACTGTGATGCCATTATTTCTTTGTATCTTCATCCAAAGGCTTGTGGCTAATTTATATGCTTGATTGAAAGGCAGCAAGATCTTGTGCATGCATGCAGCGGATAAAAGTCTGGTCTTGCCAAAAACAAAACAAACAAACCAAATAAAATTTTAAAAAGAAAGAAATGAAGGGGAAAAAAAAAAAACTGAGCCCTACAGTGGGCACAAAAAGCTTAGTTCTGCAAGAATGTTAAACCCTATTTTATTTCTCTGCCACTGAATTTAAAATGAGCTTCCAGAAGGACTGTAAGTGTTGAGAGGAGGGAAGCAATTTCAAGTGACAGAGTTCAAAGGAGGTGGTTATGCATTTCTAAATGGGTACTGAATCTCCTTTAGAGATATTTTTGCACTTAGAAATAAAGAGTTCAGTCAAGACCGTCACCTAACTTTCTGGAGAAAATGGCCTATGCAAATGGACCATATCTTTTACTGAAAGCCCCAGTCATAGTAATTCTAGGCTTCATTCATTTGACATTCCACAAATATTTATTGAATGCCTATAGTGTGCTAGGAGCTAGGGAAACAAAGTATAATATTTCAAAAGGATCTCACTTTAAACTCCAAAATGGTATTTCTTACTAAATAAATTTCACGGTAGGAAAAAACAAACAAGAAGCCCTATACAATCCTAAATGTGCTTAGCTGATTACCCTGCCTCACCCCTTCCTTCCCACAAAAAAACACAATCAGGGCTCTTGCCTGTGCTTTGCCAATTGCTCCTTCTGCCTCCTGACCCACCCTGGTGCATTTCCATGTGGCCTTCTCTTGGGAATTCTCATAACAAACTGCTTTCCATGATTATCTCCTGATCTATTGCCTTCCCCAGACCCCAGTAAAACAGGTCCTGGGTATGTTTTAAAATAGCATCTGTGAACAAAGTCTCATACAGGACAGAGAGAGTAAATAAGTGAACAGACAATGTTACAAGGTTACAAATACTCTGAAGAAAATACAGCAGAATTCTGTGAGAGCTGCTGGTTGATAGGGCTAATTTAGAGCAGTGAGGGGAGGTTTGCTGGAGGAGGTTGCTTTTGAAAGGACTTCACAATGGTAAAAGGCTCTCACCAGTGATAATGCTCTAGAATGGTAGGGGTTCTTCATGTGAACCTAGACATTTGATCTACCACTATCTGTGTGCAACGTAATCAGATTTAATTTTATTTCTAGGTGCTTTGTAGTAATGATTCCATTTTCACTCACAAGCCTGTCCTATCTCCCATTTTGCCACCCGTTAGATTCTTAAAATCTGAGATTGATTGAGGAAGTTAGATTTATTATGACCCATTATGAGCTAAAAGTCATGTTTGGCTGGAAAAGAGTTTTAATATATTTATTCGCCATAGAAAAATTAAAAATCGGCATGAGCCATCAAATCAAAAATTTATTGAAGAGGTGACACGATTGCCTTGATATGGAATTCTGCCTGATTACCATTTTTGTTCTTTTCACATAAAATGACATAAAAGAGAAATGTTTTTTTTTTTTTTTTTTTTTTTTTTGTCTTTTAACTTGAACAAAACCATCTGATGAATTTCATGCTGATCATCCTAAAAAGGAGAAAAATAGAGGTTGGCAACACTGCCCAAAGCAGCAAGGCAGCATCTTTACCTAGTAAAACACCTTTTCACATAGATAGGTTTAACCCTCTCTTTTACTAGCCTGGATTATTGCTTCTGAAGCACAACAGACTTGAGCTCATCATAGAGAATTTAGAACTGGTCTTAGTAGAGTCATTTTAACTTGTTTTGGGAATGGCAACACTTTACAGGAGAAACAGAACATAATTACTCACTATGAAATGCTTTGGCCCATGATTAAAATAAAGACTTCACCCAGAAAACTTAGAAAATGTAAGCAAACACAGCACAAATTGCAAAGTTTTTGTAAGGAAAAAGTTGATTCACCCCTGAAATCCAGGCATTACAGTGACTTGCTCTATGATATCGCATTTGGTCTAGAAATTTTGAGCACTGTGTTGTAACAACTTTCATGATGATAATTCTACCTATTACTTGTTCAGTTTGTACAGAATGTTAGGCCACATGTGAGACCATTCTCCTTTATTATTTCTAACAATAATTAAAAACATGGAAGATAGTTGAAAGTATTAAAAATAGACATCAGACGTTCCAACCTTAGGTATTTATTTACCAAAGAGAAATGAAACCATATTCACACAAAGACTTGTAGGTGTCTATAGAAACTTCATTCACAACAGGAGAAACCTGGAACAAGTGGGGAGAACATAAACATCCATCAAAAAGTTACACTGATGAACAAAATGAGGTATATTTGTACAATGGCATGCTGCTCAACACTAAAAAGCAAACATGGATAACCATAACTACTCTCCAAAACTATGGGTGGGTTTAAAAATTTTTATGCTGAGTGAAAGAAGCCAAGTGCAAAACATCCCACTTACATGAATTATGAACTAATCCATGATGTCAAAATATAAACCAGTGGTTTCCCTATAGCTGAGCTCAGAGGAGGGATGAATTTTGCAGAGACATGAGGAGATACTGATGGAAGCATTCTGACTCTTGATTTTGGGGGAGGTTTTCTGGAGTATAAAATCTCTCAAATCACATCAAAGTAATGCACTTTAAATGGATGTGGTTTATTGTATTTAAATTATTTTTCAAAAAAGGAATGAAGGAAACAAAAGAGATTAGGAAACCAAAGTTGAGACAGGTGCTTGTCTAAAGTTCACACTACTACTAAATAAGTAGCAAGGAAATGGACAGGATTCCTTTTTTGCTTCTTCAGGCTTTAAATCTTGGGCTCTTTCCACCCCATCAGATGTAAGAAAAAAATAATTCTTGAAGAAGCATTCTTTATGCTTTCAGAATTGTAACCATTAGGTTAGCATTTATTATGTCATTAATTCAATATTCAGAAATATTCCAAGTTATTTACAGTGCTCTAACTCTTAAGTAGGAGATGTAAAAATAAGACTTTTATTTTGATAACTTCGATAGGGAATCTGGAAGGTTTATGTGTGAATTTTTAGGAGAAGCTACTTGGAGACGGTCACATTATATAAATAAAATATGTGTTTTACTTCATATTTTACTGCTAGAAATATGTTAAATATGGTATATATTTTTAGGATATTTAAATAGGTGGTTTGAAATTCAGTACATAGTTTTCCTGTTTAGTTAACTCAGTGGTGGATGTGAATATTCTTTGATCTCTTTGCAATACATGTGCACATGCAGAGATCCAAGGTGTCCTTCTTATCCTTCTCTCTTATTGAACAGATACAGAAACTGAGACCACACAGTTTTTGGGAGTATGTTTAAGGATATCAAACAGGAAGAGCTCAATATTGTTTAAGCAACACATGAGTGAATGAACATGGAAAAATACTTTTGAAGTTTCCTTTAATCAATAGAAAATTATTAACTAACCATTGCCATACAAATGGGAGATGTTTTTTTGAGAGAGGCTTTATGCTTTTAGTATTTCCTTCCAATTTGCATTTGTATTATATAGATTCAGTAGTTAATTTTATCAATTTAGATAATGAATTGATGCATGGATGAGTTTGGTTTCCTGGTAAACACATTCCTAAGTAAGGGTGAATTGCTAAATAACATAGGGTTGATAAAAGCAGATAATAGTACCTAAAGAGAGTTGTGAATAGAATCAAACTGAAAGGGAGTATTAACAATCAAAGCAAACATTCAAACCACGATGACCTGTTTGCTACAGTGTAAAATTCTCTCCTACTTTTTTTATTCCACTCAAATGCAAAAGAAGTTGGGATCAAAAAATAGGTGATTTTATATTTTGTTTTAGCATTAACAAAACCATCTGCTGAACTTAATCTTGATCATACAAATGCAAATTAAGGAATGGAGGTCTAGACTCAGCAGT
This sequence comes from Puma concolor, assembly GCF_028749965.1. NCBI lineage: Eukaryota > Metazoa > Chordata > Mammalia > Carnivora > Felidae > Puma > Puma concolor. Next base: position 25,206,922 of record NC_141681.1, on the reverse strand, counting down.
GGGATGACAAGTTTGCCTAAAACTAAAACAACAATAATAATGACAGTGGTTTTCATGCAGATATAACTAACCAATGTATTAACATCTGCTTTCTTCTGTTCAAAATCCCGGTTTGGGATGCAAATAAAATTTTACCTATTTCCTTACCTATTTACCTAAAGTACATTTTTTGTTTACAATTAATAAAGGAAATTTTTAATACTATGTTAAGGCTATGGTATTAGAGAATTCTCTTCATTGCTCTATTGTAAAGATATTGAAGTAAAATGGTTAATATCACTGTGTCACAGGCTGACTCAATAGTAAAAATGCTGATTCTGTGAACAGTTTTGTTAAAGCATGCTGACATTGCCGGATATATGATGGAAATGAAGACTGTTCTTTTCCCATTTCCAAGGTCTTCAATTTCACTAATGTTTAGGCTATGCAACTATTTATGTATATTGGGTTTAATAAGCCTTTGATGGCAGTCATAGAATTAGCGCCTTGAAATATATAGTGAAGTTACTGTAAAAGAAATCTAGGAGCATCGGGTTAATGTATCTATTGTTTTCCCTTAGCGTAGAAAAACACTGCATGATAGCTGAGGAGTCTAGGATACATTTAGAGGTACCATCATGGCACAACTTAGTGACAACTAAGTGACAACTTAGTTGTGAAGGGAAGAGTGAACTCTGGAATTAGTTGAATTTCTGTTTAGATTTCAGGTCATATTCTCAGCTCTAAATCATTACAAGGTTAGTGTAGGTAACTAAAATATCTGAGAATTTCTTTTCTCATGTATGCAATGCTAATCAATACTAATAGCACCTAGCTTTCTGAAGTGTTTTGAGTGCACAGTATTAACCATACCGGTGAAATATATCTGTGATGTAAACAGCTCTGATCCCTTATTTACTGAAAATAAATTTACTGCTTTTATTTAAAATCTGGGGGTGCCTGGGTGGCTCAGTTATTCAGCATCCAATTCTTGGTTTCAACTCAGGTCATGATCTCACGGTTTGTGGGTTCAAGCCCCACATTAGGTTCAAGCCCCACATTGCTTGGGATTCTCTGTTTCCCTCTCTCTCTCTGTTCCTCTCCTACATACTCTGTCTCTGTCTCTATCTCTCTCTCTTTCAAAATAAATAAACATTAAAAAAAACTTTCATAGTTGCACTTAAGTGTCACTAATGCCTATGATACATAATATTAATGTTTTGCAGTTCAAAATATATTTTCAGTTGTTCTTTTAAACACTCCTCCACCCCCAATTTTGACATTACACTAATTTTAGACTTGAAAATATCAAGAATCTGGCCATAGCCAGATTTACTTAAGGACAGTTGTTACTAAATGGTGGATTTGCATATTACCAAAGAATTTCTCACTTCAAAGTGCGTGGGTCCACAAGGAGCACCATCTAACATCTCCATTTTAGCCCAAAGTTGTGCTGCTGTCTTGATTAATATTAGGTCTGGGGCTCATATTCAAGTCTGACTGACACATCCTAGAATTGCAACACTAGAGAGAAATTAAACAGCTCACTTTTTATATCTATAAAATTAAGATCATATAGTACCTTCACCATATTCATGTTTTAAGTATCAAATTATCTAAAATATGTGCTATTGGCAGGAATTTCTCTAGGACCCTTGGTGCAACATCCCTTACTCTTCTGAATTTAATTCAATTCAATTCTATTCAATTCAATTCAATTGTAAGTCTCCATTTGCCAAAATTGGCAAGAAAGTTATTAGCAGTAACTTTGTGGCCCCTTCTACCCTCCCTATATAGTATCTGAAAACTGATTCAGTCATCATTCTTGACCATGCCCAAATACTTTACTACAAGATGGGTACCCTTCCTGTTGATAGCACTGCTTCTACACTAGGAAGGTCACAGGAACTCCCAGTCTCAGTGGTCAATGTGCTCAGTGTCCAAATTGCATGTGCATTTATGCAGCACCAATACCACTCATACCTGCCCACCACGAATCTACAGTCCTGCAACCACAGATCCACAAAACCTTATTCTAACCAATGTATCACCTCATCTCTCTTTTCAATGCCTGAAGAACTCAGCCTCCATCCTTCTTTCTTCTGACTGTAACTTTTCTTTGGATCCATTACTGAGGCCACAGAGACTCGTGTTCTTAAATGAGTCACAAAATGTTGGCTCCTACTGTGATTAAAAATAATAATGTGTTCCCAATCATTAAAGGGCAGAAAATGTCACATTTTCACATTTTTTTTTGAAAAATCATAAGCTCTCACATTACTAGGCTGGTATTCGGGCAAGGCAACAACTGACTGAAGCTGAGTAATGACTTCCACTTCCCATTTGCCAAATCGTCACCCTTGTCCTCCTGACCTTGAGGCTGTAGTTGGGAGACTATTCAGCATCTTGGTTTCCCTATTGCACTTCTTAACATTCTTTCTGGCTCTTTTAACTTAGTTGATTTACCTATCTTCCCCCTTGGATCTGTTTGTGACTACTAAGATTTATAAAAAAAATATTACACTGCTTCATATTCCTTCATAACACTTATCCTAATAAGTAATTTTTCTGTTTCAGTTACTACTATGAAAATTGGCATCCTCACCTACCATTTCATAGCTTCCAAAAGTGCCTTATTTATTATTTTGCTCCTAGAATGGTGACTGGAACAGAGAAGATCATCACTAATTACTTGAATAAATGAATGCAATAAAACCCTGTAACTCTTCTTTGGAAGTAAGAAAACAAACTGTTGGTATCACTTTGGCTCTTCAGTCATAAAATAATTAACATAAAATTTAAAATCAAATTATCTTACACGCACGCACACACTATCAGTAAATGATACTGCTTCACATTCCACATTGACACTAATTATTACACTTCTCAGGATTATAGAGTTTCCTATTACACAAGTAATATAAATCAAGTATATGTATAAAAACAATTACAATCATAAGCTTTCCAAAAATTAAGGCAAAACATAAAATTAGTAATGCAATTGAACCTACTGTTAGCTCTCAGAGAATTTAGGCCCTAAAATAAAGAAGAAATGAGGTATTTCAATTCATAGAGTCCAGTCAGGTCTAATTTCTATTTGCATTTCATAATATGAACACCTCACTTGGCTTATGAAAATCCATTTAATATTTAAAAATGCAAAAGTTTAAAAAATAAACATTTTATAAAGAAACCTAAAATTTAAGCCATCTATTTAATCTAATAGTAGGAGTGGGGAAGTTGTAATAGCAGTAGTTGTAGTAATGGGAGTGGTGCTGGTGTAAATCATTATCTGCTCCTCCTTCTTTTTTATCATTGTCATCATCATCATCAGTTGAAATGAATTTCAGGGCCCAAGATGGAGCCAGTATCATGTCAGAAAACCAAAACTTTAATAACTTCCATGTCGTTATAAATGTTCTGCTTGAACAGAAACACAATATATTCACTCAGCCAATTCCCAAATACCAAGCCAACTCTGGGCTCTATACTTACTTCCTGTTCTTTGTTCCATTTTAAAATTTTTCTCTTCTTTGTTCCTTATTCTTTATCCTATAAAAGCTCCCCACCTTCTACTTCATTTTGAAGTTCTCTTGACCCATGGGAACAGAGACTGTTTTCATGAAGTGTTAGGTAAAGTTGATTAGTATCACCTAAATTGTCTTCTTTAGTCATTTTTAGCAATAATCAAGTGCTGTAAGAAAAAGTTTCAGATATTGAGAAATTATTCTGTACTTTCAGCTCCATGCAAATATCTGGGTTTCTCACTAGTTTTAGAATCTAAGTAAAATGTGTCACTCCACTTTGATATCATCAAGATATAGCCCCTGCTTTGAAAGAGCTCACACCTTAGAGCTGGAAGATAACTATATGCACAACCATCCTAAATAGAATAGGATGTATGTTGTTGTTCTGCTAAAAACAAAGGATTGTTGGGAGCACCAGAACCATCCTGATTAATTCTGCCTAGAGGCTAGGAAAAGTTTCAGAGAAAATAAACATTACAGTTACACACACATAGATATATAATCCCACAAATACTCAAATACATATATGTATATGGGTATTTATAATTATCACATGCCACTACGAAACACAGAATGTAAATGCCATACTTATTTTCACTATCTATGGCTGCACACTCAGTTGCTATGGCAGCATAGATTAATTAAAGGCCTTTCTTTTACAAATCTTAACTTCTCAGAACTTAGAGGCTTCAGTCATCTTCCACCTGTACAATTTATCTTGAAAAATAAAATCATATCATATGCAGAATTATTTGTACAGGCGTCCTTATCCTCATTTCCAACTAAAATATACTTTGGTTTTAAGAAATGTTTCTTTCCTTGGTATCATCTTCTTCAGTGTATACAAAGGGAAATAACCCATTAGGTTATTCCTTTTTTTTTTTTTTTTTTTTTTTTTAAGAATAAGCAGAGAGGAAATTCTATACTATTGTAATTAAATAAAAGGAGACAATGGCGGTTTACTTTTTATCAGTTCACTTCCTATGGTTATTAGTGCAACATTAAAGGAACATAAAAATATTCCTTTTTTTTCTTCTAAATAGCTATGATTCTGTTGGTTTTAATTAAAGGTGGAAGAGTTGAAAAACTGCTGGTCAGGGAAACAGTGTTTCCAGTGTTAATAGTGTTACCATCTTTCTTGATGAATTTTAAATTTATGTAAAGATTATATTGGATTTGAAATTGTTATGAAATGAATTTTCTTCTAGTGAATCATTCACAATGTCTATCAGTGTACCATAGCCCCAGACACTTCATTATACACTAAACAATTATTGGAAAAGTCTGCCTAACAGTCAGTTTTGGGGAGTGCCTACTTCTATAACCAACTGGAATAGGACAGTTTTATAATTAATATAAGTTTTAACATCAGTACCTTCCAAAAACATCTTAAAGCAACATGTTACCCACAGAGGTAGTTATATTTGAGTGTGCTGTGAATACCCAGTAATTCTCTCCCAGCCTGTTAAATTAAGTGCAACAGCACAAACTGTCTCCTCAGTAGCAACCTTACATGAACTCATGCACAAACATTTTTCTTGGGATATAAAAGCATTTTATTTTTATTAAAAAATGAATATTATTTACTCCAGATTTTGACACTGCAGCCTACTGTGTTGTTTTTAAAGTTACTTTGTATTCAATGTACTGGGCAGCATAATATGGTCCTTGTTTTCAAAGAGCATGTGTTTTTCTTAGTTTGGGTCTCCCTGAAAGCAGAACCTGAGATGTGGAGTTGGACATAGGTAGTTTATTCAGAGGTAATTAAAGAATAAAAAGTGAAGGGGTAGGGAAGTGACACAAAGACAAAAAAAATAAAGGGCAAATTATTGAACTCTTATTGCAGTGAGCTTCTGGAGAAGCTCAATCCTACTGGGGCTTCACTCAAGAAAGTAAAATGAACATTGAAATTGTCCTTACGACGTATATGAAGATGCAGTACGTTTCCTAGGATTCCTGTCCCCATTAGTTGAACATTATCTCGTGGCAGGTTTGCATGACTTCAGAGAAAAAAGAGGTAGAAATGCCTCAAAGACAGAGACCCCTTCAGAGGGACAACCTGGGCTGAGAACATGGAGCTGTCCAGTGCTAGTGTGCTGAAGTTGGAAGTGAGGAGATGCTACCCAGCTTTTAGCACACATATCATATATTCTTCTAAGACACCAAATAGAGCACAGTTTGTGCCAAATGAATTCATAAATAGAGTGATATTGTTTATTGATGACAATCAGATGCAACTGAGCTGTGGTGGGAATTTCTAGAATTATCGCAAGATAAATCAAAGCATGATGAAAAAAAGTCTTCCTGTTTAAAAAAGTTTCCAGCAGGATAATAGGCAAGCTCACAAAACAACATTTATAGGTCATCTACAACTGTCTCCACTTATCTCTTCTAAAGCTTCAATCCCCCTTGCCTTCTCCTGGATGTATGTCTTCCTCTAGGGATATCAAACTATTTATATATCCTTTAACATGTAAACCCAGAACATATCATACTGTTTGAAAATGTTCTCTTTTCCCAGAAGGACCTTCTCTGAAGGGTCGTATGGAAAAATTTTACAAATATTCAAGACCCAACTGAAGTGTCACTTTTACTCATAAAACTTCCAGTGATGCACCAAAGTAGGTGAAATAATCTGCCCACTCCCTCCATACACTTGACATTATCATTGTGACATGTACAGGCACATGCACTTGCAGCATCTGTGTGTTATTACAATATTTATTAATGTGTATATCTCCTTTGAGATATTAGGGGCTACAGAAATGGCTCATGTTCTGTACTCCGTGGGTCTAATATGGTACTTTGTACACAGTAAGCAATTTGTACCAAATAAATGGTTGACAAATGCAATCATTTAAGATTATATACTTTCCTATATAATTGGTCAGACTTTAATTGTTCTTTGTATTGCAGGCTACATTGGAGAAATGTGTGTTTAACCACAGTTTAATTTTTATAGGATTTTTTTCTTACTATACTTAAATAAAATTTAAACTGTCAGTAAAGGTGCAGAAAGTCATGGCTATAAGTTTGACCTCTATTATCTTACACATTTAAATATTGTTTTTCTATAATATTTTTCTTGAGAGAACTATCACCTGTTTCATGTAATGCTCCATGAGCATTGCTCCACATTTTTTAAATTGGTTGATCTCTGGAATCCTTGTATTAATATTAACAAGCCTAAGAACATAAAAAGAGTTACACTTCATGTACCTGATGTTCATATTTGAGTGCCATTTGTAAATATCCATCTGTTTACTTTTTGACATCTCAAGGATACATTAATATAGAGCTTTGATATATTTATATAAAGAACAATGGAGTTTGGTTACTTTAGACTCTATTAGGATGAAGGTCTGGTTTAATTAGTGTAAAAATGACAGTGGACTAACTTTACTAAAGAAAAAAAAGGCATCACCAATCTGACTAAAAACTCTATTATTCTCTTATGTCTCTTTACTGACGTTCATCCAAGTCACTGGAAAACCAAGGTACTATTATATTGATTATTCAGTGGAGCATTGAAAAGAAACTGTGGTTTGTAGAACTGAACCAAGAGTTAATGTCAAATGTGGATCTGGGTCACAGAACATGAAAATGTTTTGTGTTTATAGACAAATAATTGGATTAGCATATTTGATAAATACAAAAGATGGACTAAATTAATTGTATATTTGATGAGATATTCCATAAGTCCTTATTAGAATTTCCAAAGAGGTAGCCTGTAGCCCGAATTAGAATAGATGGTTTACTCCTGCCTGAAATCTTCTGTCGACTCAGGGTAGCAGCAAAATTGAATATGAATTTGACTACATTTAGAGAACAGTGTAGGATTTTATGGTAAATTCTCTTGAAATAACAGCATATGGGAAATATGTAAAGACTGAATACATAAATACTTTATAATAATCCTCTCGGTTCTGATTTTTCCCCCTCTTGCTTCACTTCTTTTATTTTCTGAGTACTCAATTCTTTTTCTATTTCATTCTTATGAAGAAATATTAGTTTTTTCTTGGATTCTACTACTCTTTTCTCCACCCTACAACCCAGCCTGCACAACTAAGCTTTGGCAATTGCCAGAGAAGTTAGAATAGTCTATCTCCTTAGAATTTGTGAAGAAAAAAGATGCTTATTATTTATTCATTTTCTAATTTTTTTTAATGTTTATTAATTTTTGAGACAGAGGGAGACAGAGCACGAGTGGGGGAGGGGCAGAGAGAGAGGGAGACACAGAATCTGAAACAGGCTCCGGGCTCTGTGCTGACAGCTCAGAGCCCGATGTGGGGCTCAAACCCACGAACCATGAGATCATGACCTAAGCTGCAGTCAGATACTTGACCAACTGAGCCATCCAGGTGCCCCATATTTATTCATTTTATTTCATTTTATGTGTATATACACAGGTGTATGTGTATCACACATACACACACAAACAGACACACAGAAAGCTTAGCAATGAATGTTTGGATTCACACATCCTATGAATTTCACAAATGAATTGCTTGTTTACTGATAAACCATGGAATGATTCCAGCAAAATAGCCTCTACTAGATGAATTTTAATTAAAAAAAATACTATATCTTGGAATTAGAAGAACATTTTCAGATTGTTGTCTATCTTCTATACTTTTGCATAAATATCCTGGGAAGACTAAAAGTAAGTTACTTATTCTTTTTGAGAACTGTAAAATTCTTTTGGTAGTTTTTGAAATGAATGTACCATGACTGCCATCCAAGGGGTTATTTTGGTGAAGTTAAGACTAACTTTGGAAATTTCAAATATTTCTCTTTCTCCTCCTGCATGATCCTAAGCAAAAAGTAAGTGCCTAAAATATACTGAAAATGTACTAGAGGTAAATGATAATACAGGACGATGTGATTTGGTAGGGGAAGGTGGGATTTTAAAACAAAAGGATTCCATCTTCTGTTACCCATTTCTATGTGACTTTATTAAAATTGTTTTACCTATTTAATCTGTAGATAATTCTTATTTCATGCAATTGTGCCAGTAGGTATAGGAAAAATAATTTTCAAATGACCTAAGTAAATCCTGTAGCATAGTGCATAATGCATAAAAATTAATATTTCCCTATATTTTCAAGAAGTTTGTTTGTAAGGATCCAAGATTTGAAAATCTTGTAATAATGATCACAGACAACATTTATCTTCTACACTGCATTGTATTTTAACAACCTAATTGCTTTATGTGTAAAGGACAAAATGAAGACCAATTCACTTTAGAGGCTGAAGTCTATTATTTTGATTGTTGGGGGAGAAAGAGTTTTAGTTCCCTGAGGAAGACATGACTTTTGGAAATAAAGACTAACCATGGGGTGCCATGTCTGTGGAACTGATAGATGATCAAGCTGGGTCCTACAAAATTGAAGTAAAAAAGTAATGAAACTCATCTCAGAGGGAAGTTCCAGAAATAGTTGGAGCAAAGTAAGAGCAATTTGAAAGCAAGTGTAACCTCCCAAACTGATGATAACAACTATAATCACATTGGCTCTCTTCAAATCTCCTATTTTTAAACTAATTGACATATTATATATGCTACACCTTGACTATTTTTTATCACTTCCAGGAGTACTGTCCTTTCCCCAGTAGCTATTTTTATCCCCAATCCTGTGACTTGACAAAGGTCTAATCCATTATGATCATAATTCCTTGCTGGCCCATAGTTTTGACCAACCTGCTCTGTTTTTGTTTGCTTTGTTTTGCTGGAGGAATAACACACCCTCATTTTAGATTTTATTTCTCATTTTAAGCACTATCTGAATTCAGTTGTGTGCATTTCCAAGGAGAACTGATTCCCAAGGTTACAGTTAATACAAAGAAGGCTGGCCCAGGACTGGTTCAGGCCTTTTCTCTTCTGTGGATACAGAACCACGGTTCTCTGTTCTTCTGAATACGTTGTACACATTCTGTTTCAGTATCAAAACATTTAAAAGGGTAGATCATACCTTTTCCTCAGACGATGTGATTATTGGCATGCCTTCTAAAAGAATGTACTGATAGAGGTTCCCAGAGCCTTGGTATCCCCTTTATTAAAGGTACCCTCACTTAATCCAATGATTTATGATTTATGTTCCTGTTATCCAGTGATGCTTACCTCTTATGTTTTTTTCTTGCTTGTTTCCTTCTTTGTGCACTTTGTGCATTCAAACAAATTCAAAAGCAGTCTTCAGTGGGTTGCCCTCTCTGATCTAACTTAGAGAAACTAAATGTCCATGCATTCATTGGGAGATTTTTGTCTTGACTTTTGCACCTTGACATCATGGGATAATTTTTCTGCCATCAACCTACTTTTGAAAGTTACCCCTCAGCCCCATGTGATCTGAATCAAGAGACAAATGTTGGGCCCATCATCTGCCATCATCTTTAAGTAAATAAGGATTTAATACAAAATATATGAAAGGCAATTCTCAGTATGAGGATGTAGTCTCCAATCACAAAGAATATCTATGATAAAATGAAAAGGATAAATCTTCTCTACCTCCTGTGGTAAGAGGTAGTTGAATGGAAGGGATTATTTTTTAGCTTACTTGTTCAGGAAGCCTTATATTCCATTTGAGTTTCTTTCTCTGAATATCCACTCCCATATATTTAAGTTGAATTATTGGGAAAAAAACTAAATTGTCTTTTAAGTGACCAGGCATTAGCAAGAGTCACTGTACAGCAGGTACATAGTGTCTGCCTCATATTCAGGATCAGCAAATGCTATGCATTCTTTTAAAAATTTATTTATATTCAAGTTAGTTAACATGCAGTGTAGTATTAGTTTTAGTAGAACTCAGTAACTCATCACTTAGATATAACACCCAGTGCTCATCCCAAACAGTGCCCTCCTCAATTCCTATCACCCAATTAACTTGTTCCCCACCCACCTTCCTTCCAGCATCCCAATTTTTAAGTCTCTTATGGTTTGCCTCCCTCTCTGTTTTTATCTTATTTTTCCTTACCTTCCCATATATATATATATATATATATATATATATATATATATATATATATATATAGTCATCTGTTTTGCTTCTTAAATTCCTCACATGAGTGAAAGCATATGATATTTATCTTTCTCTGACTTATTTCACTTAGCATAATACATTCTAGTTCTATCCACATTGTTTCAAATGGCAAGTTATCATTCTTTTTCACCACTGAGCAGTATTCCATTGTGTATATATACCATATCTTCTTTGTCAGTTGATGGACATTTGGGATCTTTCCATAATTTGTATATCGTGCTGCTATAAACTTTGGGGTGCCTGTGCCCCTTCAAATCAACATTTTTGTATCCTTTGGATAAAAAGCTAATAGTGTAATTGCTAGATCATAGGGGACTTCTATTTTTAATTTTTTGAGAACCTCCATACTGTTTTCCAGAGTGACTGTAACAGTTGGCATTCCCATCAACATTGCAAGAGTGTTCCCCTTTTTTTGCATCCTCACCAACATCTGCTATTTCTTGAGTTGTTAATTTGGCCATTCTGAAAGGTGCGAGGTGGTATCTCATTGTGGTTTTGATTTGTATTTCCTTGATGACGAGTGATGTTGAACATCTTTTCATGTGTCTGTTAGCCATCTGGATGTCTTCTTTGGAAAAGTGCCTATTTAGTCTTCTGCCCATTTCCTCACTGGATTATTTGTTTTTTGGGTGTTGAGTTCAATAAATTCTTTACAAATTTTGAATACTAACCCTTAAACCAATATGTCATTTGCAAATACTTTCTCCCATTCTGTCAGTGCCTTTGAGTTTTGTTGATTGTTTCCTTCACTGTGCAGAAAGTTTTTATCTTGGTGAGCTCCCAATAGTTGAGTTTTGCTTTTGTTTCTCTTAGCTCTGGAAATATGTCTAGTAAGAAGTTGCTGTGGCCAAGGTCAAGGAGATTGGTGCCTGTCTTCTCCTGTAGGATTTTGAAGGTTTCCTGTCTCACTCTTAGCTTACTCATCCACTTTGAATTCAGCAAAGTTGCAGAATATAAAATCAACATACAGAAATTGGTTGTATTTCTATACACCAATAATGAAGCAGCAGAAAGAGAAATCAAGGAATTGATTCCATCCACAATAGCAGCAAAAACTATAAGATAACTAGGAATAAACCTAACCAAAGAGGTAAAATACCTGTACACTGAAAGCTTGTGAAAGAAATTGAAGAAGACACAAAGAAGTGGAAAAACATTTCATGCTTTGGATCAGAAGAACAAATACTGGTAAAATGCCTATACTACCCAAAGCAGTCTACACATTCACAGCAATCCCTATCAAAATAACACCAGCATTCTTCACAGAGCTAGAACAAACAATGTCAAAATTTGTGTGGAACCAGACAAGAACCCAAATAGCCAAAGTAATGTTGGAAAAGAAAACCAATACTGGAGGCATCACAATTCCAGACTTCAAGTTGTATTGCAGAGCTATAATCACCAAGACTGCTATGGTACTGGCACAAAAACAGACACATAAATCAATGGAGCAGAATATAGAACCCTGAAATAGACTCACAAACATATGACCAACCTATCTTCAACAAAGCAGGAAAGAGTATCCAATGGAAAAAAAAAGTTTCTTTAGCAAATGGTTTTGGGAGAACTGGACAGCAACATCCAGAAGAATGAACCTGGAATACTTTCTTACACCATACACAAAAATAAATTCAAAGTGGATGAAAGATGTAAATGTTATGTGTTCTTAATTTAAGGTATTATCAGTTTTCCCTAGACATTATTTTGGATTCAATTTAGGAAAAAATGTTGGAGAAGCACCTTTATTACACATTTTCAAATAAGCAACAATGTGGTAGAGATGCCTGCACTATAAAATCACAAAGAAGAATAAAAATCACCTTTTTTTTATGTCCTTACCCACAGGCATGTTTACTATGTCAAAAACATTTTATATATTAAATATTTTTTGAAAGAATTAAAATGGATTTGAATTCTAATTTTGCACCTACTAGCTATGTGTCTGACAGAATCTCGGAGACACAACTTTGTTCTTGGTTAAAAGGTGTTTGTGACACACACCTCATGAGGTTGGTATTATAATTAAGTTATTTTATGTAAATTGCCTAACTATATCAAGAAATTCAAGTGGTCAGTAAACTTTAGTCAACTCTCTTGTCATTTAATAACCACTTTGGAAAAGGTTTGACTTTGCAGTATAAAGACTATAGCAAAAGTGACATTTCAGGTTTAGCCTAGAAATAGCATCTCCCTTTTAAATCAAGATAAATAACAGACTTTGGTTGTTTTATTGGCTATCCTGGAGCTCATAGCAAATACTTCTGAGTCAACAGCTGAGCAGGGATATGCCATTGTATGGTAAAGGATAAAAATAAATGCATTCACTGGTCTGTGTCCCTCCCCACTGAGAAGGAGAAATGATTTTCCTGGACAGTGTTAGTCCAATACCCAATATAAAGTTAAATCAACCTGCTCAGGTCATGTTGATGAGATACAGTGCCACTGTCACCTGTCTTTAGAAGGAATTTGAGTTTGATGCCAACAAAAACTAAATCTAACAGCTAAAGAGTGAGCAGCTGCAAAACTCTTCCCACTTCTTACCCTTTGTGTAACTTGGATTTTTTAAAAAATAATGATTGAATCTTTTAACAGAAAACCAATGATTAACCCTGAAAATCATTCAAGGAGGAGGTTATTTATAACAAATAAATATTAGAAGAAATTTAAATATCTTACTATAGAAGAATAGTTGTATGGGGCTAGGGGAGAAAAAATAATTTTCCCTCTACCATTCTAGGTTCTTGGCTGAGATGGTTCATGTAATAGAAAGGCAAATTAACAGAAGAAACAAACAAACAAAGAAAATTCAATATAACCTACATACCTTTGGTATACATGAAAGATACCCAGGAAAACTAAGTAACTTCCAGAAGTGGCTCAAGCCACCAACTTAAATACCATCTCTAGCCAAAGACCAAAGAACATGTGGAAGGTAAGGAAAGCAAGTTTTGGGCAGTTATCCGAAAAGTACAGTATACAACATATGGTTGTTATGCAGATTTAAGACCTTGTCTTTTCCATTGATAAGAGTTTCTTTTGATTTAGGGGTGACTGGGTGACTCAGTTGGTTAAGTGTCTGACTCTTGATTTTGGCTCAGGTCGTGATCTCACAGTTTGTGAGTTCGAGCCTGGAGTCAGTCTGTGTGCTGACAGCACAGAGCCTTCTTGGGATTCTTTCTCTCTGCCCCTCTCCCACTTGCGCTGTCTCTGTCACTCTCCAAATAAATAAGTAAACTTAAAAAAAAAAGTTTCTTCTGACTTAGAGTCATCCTTCTCTTCCTGGTATAGTGAGGAAGACACTCATAAATGGATATTTTCCTTATGAATGTAAATGTCTCTTACAAAAGGGTAACTTTTACTCATTTTTCAGAGCTTCTCCCATGTTTGAATTTTCTTAAAAATAATCAACTCATGATAATCCTTATGCCAAAGAGATGTATTTGGGAGTGGCAAATTCTGCTCCCCTTTAATTGTCAGTCATGGCCCATACACTTGATTGACTAGGATGTATACATTAATCATCATCATCAAGTACCTCTAGCCACACTGGAACTACAAAAGAGAAAATAGTAATTGAAAAGCTCATGTTAAAATAGTTTTCTTCAGATGCATAGTCATGTGAAAAAGCAGTCCAGAAGATAATATGAAAAATTAATAATAGTTCTGTTAGAATGATTGCTGTTTTCTTAATATCATTATTATGGTATATTGCTTTTGTGATTCAAGATTAAAAATCACTGTCATAGTCAACCCTCAGAAGAAAGAGCAACTCTTCTGAAAAAATTAATGATAGCTATGTAATTCTGTATTTTACAAGGGTATTTATCATAATGTTTTTTTATATTAATCAAAAATTTGGAACAATCTTAAATGTCCAACAATGCCTGATTAGTTCAACAAGTGAATATATATTTAATAGAAGGAATACTATGCAGGTATTAAATAGCATGTTTTCAAAGAGTATTTAATTACATTAGAAAAGAAAAAGGATAAAGAGGCAAATGTGAAATTACAGTGAAGGGGAACAAATTCTGCCACTCTAAGATATGCCTCTTTGACTTAAGGATTATTTTAAGCTGATTATTTTTAAGAAACTGCAGACAGAAGAGAAATTCTGAAAGGAAGTAGAAGTTACCCTTCAATAAGAAACATATGAATACAAGGGAAATATCCATTTGTAGGGGTGTCTCTGTAGCTGTAAAAGGAAGAAGGGGTGACTCAAACTTAGCAGTGGAGAAGGCTGGACTTAAATCTGTGCAACAACCATACCCTTGTTTACTATGTTTTTCCTGGAAATCTCCCATAACTCACTCCATACCTCTAACACCTTCTTTTGTCTTTGGCTAGATATATGATGGCTTGGGTTATTTCAGGGAGATTATCAGTTTGCCTGGATATCTTCCAGCAAATGTTATAAATGTTACTAATTTTTTGTTTTTCTCATGTTAATGTGGCTTTTGTTGGGGAGGAAATTTCCTCTCAGCTGGACTATGCATCAAATTGACATGATATAGATTAGCAAGAGAAAATCTAATTTCATTGGTACAGGGAATACTCATGGACATGAAACTCCAAAGACTGGTAAAATGAGGTATATATGTTATTCTGAACTATGGAGAAGGGGCAGGGGTCTGGAACTTCAAAGGAAAGGGATGAAATTTACAGGAAGGTGAAATATTAAATGTTTGGTAAACAAATGTTTGCTGGGACACTCAGAAACAGTGGGATATAAAAGACTACCTAGAACCTTCCATGTCTACCATATCTAGTTCATATTATAATGTAGTTATCTTTGGTGATAGCCCTCTTCCTGGAACAAATCTTCTATCTAAATTCTTTTTAGGCATTTGGGAGGAAAGTAAAGAGCCTTACCTGACTCTGCTGGGTTTTTATTGCTTTTAACTCAAAATAATTCTCATGCCAAAGTGGCCCATTTTGGAGCAGCCTGTCCTTGGCTCCTGCAATGTCATTTTAGTTATTACACCAGCTAAGAGGACAAGTGAACTTTTTTCTTTTCAACAATAGAATGCATCTTTATATGTACGTACAGTAAAAAAAATACTATAAATATATGACATATACCAAGTATTAGCAGAAGTTGTCTTTAGATGGTTTATATTGTTCTTTATTCATTTCTGTATTTGCTTTTCTTCACAATAAAATTTTTAATCCCTTTAAAAATCATAGTTGGAGGAAGCACTCTCTGAAGAGCTTGCAGACTTCAATAATGTGTTCCTTTGGTTAGGCCATGTCAGTTACAATAAATTTCCAACACCCTGACTCATGATTCTTTTATAATCCATTCAATGTCTCATATTGTGACAGACACATAATAGATGACTGTTTCCCTCCCTTTGGTTGAGTTATTAAGTAACTCAGGCCAGGGTTGTAGGTATCTTATAAATAACATCCCCAAGCCTTTGTAAAATTATTTTGATTATCTCATATTTGATCCCAACACATTTATCTGTCAGAATCTTCCCCATCCCCTGTTTCTCATTTGTCCAAGTTCATCCCATAAAGAGTTCACTCCTGGCAGTTTAGAGTGTATCCACTAGCTCCTTTAGTAGCTTCTTAGGATGCCAGGTCCCAAGTTTCATGATGGGGCATTTCACCCAAATACGTAAGTGTGGGAGAGGCCAGAAACTTATGTGTCTCGTTTGTCAGCTTTGCTGTGAAGAAGCAACCAAAGGACAGGTTCCCTCTTGGTCAGGCTGAATCACCCTCAGGTGGAAGAATAATCTACTAAGTGCCTCGTGATCATGGCACTAAGCAAATTGGAGGGAAAACCTACCATGCACCCAATCCAGTAGAGAAGAAAAAAAAAAACACCATGGTTGGAAGAAGGGTTGTCTGGGGTTAAGTTCTCTGAGGAGCAGACTGTTAGAGAAGTATTTGAGTGCAGTTTGTTGGGAGAGGGGTTGAAGGAAGCACACCTGTGGGAGAATTGGAATGCAAGACAGAGGAATAAAATCCATAATACATGTGTTATTTGCACATTACCTCTTTTGGCAAGGACAGATCTTCAGATAAACTGTTATGTCATCTAGGAGATGGGGGACCTAGGTTATTTATGTGCCAATTTTCATTTGTGATTGACTGCAGTTTGTATCCTGGCACTTTCCACCTGCCAGCTACAAGGCTGTGTAGGTACTGACAGAGGAAGCCCCTTTTAGAAAAGCCACATATGCTTCCTTTGGAAGCTTTTGAGTACGCATGACCACGGCTGATGAATCCCGAGGGAATGTCAGGCATACCAACAGTATATGCTTCAAGGAGAATATAAACAAGGGTCAGAAGATGCAAATCACACTGTGATAGATCCCAAAATCAAGTGGAAGCAAAAAGGGAACATTATAAATTTCTGAGATGGATATCATGAAGATTAATGTAAACATTGTCTCCAGAATTAATACCAGGGAAAGCAGAATAAAGTAGAGCATCTAGAAATAAAGCAAAATATGTAAATGCCCCTATTGTTCGCATAAAATAACTATTCCCTGCTCATATATGTATTCATATTCAGAAGGTTTAAAAATCTAAAGGCAACAAATGAAAATTTCCTGAAAGAACTGACTACCTGGGGAGAATAATTCTAAGGCAGAATAATGCTGAAATCTTGTATTTACAAAAAAATTGTGTACATTAAAATCACCAAAATTATAAGCACAGAAATTAAGAAGTATACATTTTCCGTATAAACAACAAAGTTGGTAGCTCCATAATCTATAGAATGCATTGTTTAGAGTGAAGCTTTAGTCAAACTGCCTGGGTTAGAGTCCTGACTTTAAGAAAGTTACTTAAATAAGTCTCAGAATAGAGACCTTTAATAGTTTTTTTTTTTTTTTTTAATTGGCATAAAGGTAGTGCCTATCACATAGGATTGTGGGGCCTTAAAGGAGCTACTATGTGTGAAGATTTTAGCTCATGGCAAACTCTGAGTCAGTGTTAGCTCTTATTACCTATTGCTACTACTTTTACCACCAACGCTAAACACCACCACTCTTTCCCCTACCGCTGTTGCTCTCTTAGTTACCAATAAAACTGTAATCATACAAAATTATAAATACTCAAAAAATCTCCTCCACTCATTTCTTCTCTTTCCCTCTCACACACAGACACAAATGTCCCCAAACTATTTTTAAACTTCAGAAAATTTTAAAGTGATGAATTCTATAAAAAGATACTGATCTTAACTATAATTAAAAAATGTAATAATATCACATTATATTACCTGGAGGGAGAATCATGTTTCCATACTTTTGTGGGGAGGTTATTGGCACGTATCTTGTTAGTAATTTAGCACTATGTATCAGTCCAAAAAGCATCCTAAAAGAAAAACAAATATAAACCAGTTATAAACATTTATTTCTCAAATAATCTATCATAGCAATAATTATGACAGCCAAAAACTGTAACCTATATAAAAGCCCAACAACAAAGTTTTGGTTAAAATTGTATGTCCATATGATATAATAATAAACAACCATTACAATGACAATTTTGGAAAGGCATTTGAAGGTGAAAAAAAATCTTCACAGTATATGGTAGGTAAAAGAGTTGAAGGATAAAATGTCTAGTCTCCATAGAGTAAAAGTCTTGGATGATGATAATTTTTAAATGTATTATGTGTGTTAGATTAATTATCATTAAAGCATTGATAGAACAAACACTCCTACCCTCTGTGTTATACAGCTATAACTACCATAGCTAAGAGAACAAAGGTTATACCAGTAGTAGGTTACATATAAAAATTGAGGAGGAATAACCCATGATCACAATGAATATTCAAGGTGGTGATGGTGGCAATGGTGTTGTGTAGATGTGTATGAGAGAGGGAGAGAGAGAGAGGAACTTTGTATATGATATATTAGGAGTTTTACTTTTTTACTTATTAGAAATTCTTAAAAGAATTAGTATGGCATTGGTATTCAAAATTATTAGAGAGCTCTTAGGTAGAAAGGAGGGAGAAGAAATAAAGTAGAAATTTACAGTACAAGGGACAGCATCTGTTTTCAACAAATATTACAGTAGGTTTTTAGTTGAATAGAAATGGATGTGTTACCATTTTTTGGTTCCTTTGAATATCTGTAATGTTATAATTAGTATATTGAATTTGCTTAACATCCAGCACAGACTATAAATAAGAAAAATTCTGGAGTTTTAGTGAGCTTCTGGACTAGTAGGTGAGTTGTGTTGTTTCTTCAAGTTGTAGAAATGTAGCTAAGAGGGACAGAATTTAATCTGGGATTTCATAAAGATTTGTGGGTATAGGCATACTGAAAATGTGTTGTGGAAGATTCGGATATAACACCAACAGCTTTAAGATATAAACATACTTTTACAGGCTGAAGGTACTATAATATCATAAAGTGTTCTATATTTGCGTTTTTACTAACATTAGTAGGCCTCATTTCTATGAATTCAATGCCAAATTTTATGCCATGTACTGAACAAAACTAGCTTTACTGTTCTGATTCATTTTAAGCACTGATGGCCTTGGATAGGATCCTACTACTCCAGAGATTTGGGATGTGCCAAGGTACTCATTGGCACTCATATTTCTATTGATTATATATATTACATATATATTAATTACATATAAATATATATTATATATAAATATGTATTATATGTTAATTATATAGAAATATATTAATTATATATGTTAATTATATATAAATGTATATTAATTATTTATATTAGTTATATATATAAATATATTATATGTATATGCCTTATATTCAAAACACTATTTTAAGCAACATAGCACACTAATGAATAACACAGACACATATCAACATAGAAGTTTCTCTTCTAATAGGTCTTTAATCCATTTATGCAGTTGGTTCCAATGGCAGTAAATTATAGGAAATATTCAAATTTGAAAACCAGTGCATGTTTCCATGCAGTATAACCTAAGCATTTTATAAAAAAAAAAAGACATGCAAACAGAACTGAACTCATGACTCAAAAGTCAATATGTAACTCCTAACAGTATGAAAGACGAAGTTATAAGAGAGAATGAAGTATTGCATGTTGCATGAAATATTGCAGAGTAAATGTATTGGACATTTTCCCCCCAATTTTATTTTTTTTATTTTTTTATTTTTTTATTTTTTTAAATTTTTTTTTTTTTTTCAACGTTTATTTATTTTTGGGACAGAGAGACAGAGCATGAACAGGGGAGGGGCAGAGAGAGAGGGAGACACAGAATCGGAAGCAGGCTCCAGGCTCCCAGCCATCAGCCCAGAGCCTGACGCGGGGCTCGAACTCACGGACCGCGAGATCACGCGAGATCATGACCTGGCTGAAGTCGGACGCTTAACCGACTGCGCCACCCAGGCGCCCCCCCCCCCCCAATTTTAAATATATATGATTTACAGAGCACAGTTTTAGATGAATCTGTTAGTGTTTATTTTTACTCTAGTAGCAGAGAGCAGAAAATGTAGAACCCTTGGGAAAAAAAAGGCTATCTTACACATTTGTCCTCGAAGATAGTCTATAATTGCCTTAACTCTTAAGATGAAAGGGGAGAAAATATCGTTTTGATAACATGTATACAAGGCTTCTGGTGACTACATTGAAAGAATTTTGTCATACCCAGGTAGATTGGGAGATAAACTCTGCATTTTGTTTGCAATGAACCAATGCCATTTAAATTTTACAGAATTAGCACAGAAATTATATATATGTATATTCTTGTATAACTAAGACTTTCTCATAGATGCTTTATATTGTTGAAAAAACAACCTATGTGTGATTTCATCTTAATTATATTGTTGGAAATGGTTGTTTATATCATAATGAGTATCAAGGAAGATATTTCCAAATAAAATCTGAAGAGTCAGACCCCTTTGCAAGCTAGTTTATCAGATGTGGGACGATAACAATCTCATAAGCAGAGGGCAGTGAGAGCTAAACTGTCTCATGAGATGACTTCAGATGAGTAATACAAATTAAAACAAGTTTGAGCAGCACTTCCAAGGGCATGACAGCTTAGAAAAAATTTATGATCTTGTTGAGAAATGAAAAATTCCCTGTTTAATAAAAATCCACTGGGTGTGTTCTACAGTGAATTAGGCTTCTCTGATAAAGAAATAGTTCCATACTTAAATCTGTGGGAATATGGATTTGAAGACATAGTATCTTTTCCAAATTCTGTGACTGTTATCAGTGGTGTCAGCCGATATGTATAGATTGTTTTAGAGCTTTGGACTAAAGTTTCCCTTAAACAACTTGTGTGTGTGTGTGTGTGCGCGCGTGTCTTTCTCTCTCACTCTTTCTGTCCCTTTTTCTCTCTCCATATGTAGTCTACTTGTCATTTGTCACAGTGTACTTGTGTCCTTTAACATCTTGCTTGGGATTACAAACTCAGATGCATCAAGGGTCAAGCAGGCATCATAAAAGAGTTCAGGGGGCCAGTTGGGAGCTGTGGCAAAGTGGAGAGTACATGCCCCATCTGTAAGGGGTAACAGCATATTGTTAAAAAAAACTTGAGCTCTAATTATTTGCTAACTCATCTCTCCACTTGAAGTGAAGCAGGGCAGAATATACCACCCCCAAATCGGCCACTTTTGCAGAAGGATTATTTTGAGTGAGATGCAGTAGATTTAGGAAAAGGTATTTAGCTCCACCTCAGCTGTCTACATTTACACTAGAAAGGGGACCATAGCAGGAAGAGAGCTATTATTATTGCTTCACCTGCCATGTCTCAGCTTTGCTGCCTTAGATCTTTGTCTGAAGCTATGGGAACTTGCTCAGTTCTTGAGCAGGTAGAGTCTGAAAGTATAGGAAACTTAATTTTCCAGAAGCATCACTCAACCAGTGGGGTCCAGACTTTGTTTTCAACCAAGCTTTGATGGATTAATTGGAAGAGGGCATTATGATTGCCCCTCTGCAGTTTTTCAGAGGACACCCAGAAAGAATAGATTTAGTTGCTCAGAGTGGCTAACAGCTTATCAACATACACTTGATTAGTTTTTCCTTTGTCCTTGTCTGACTCTGTACAACCTCACTCTTGAGTTCTTGTGATCACCTCTAAAATAAAAATAAACTATATTAACTCAAGGTTCTGTCTTAAGCTTTGCTTTCAGTGGAATCTATACTAAGACAACAGCTAATGAAAATAATCTGAAAGCTAAAAATGCACATTATGCCACCAGCTTAATATGATACTTGTGCCATTACACGTTATTATTCCATGAAGAGTTGTACTCTGCTTCACTTGCTGTCCTCCCCATAAGTCAAGACAGAAAAGATTTCCCACTTTTTTCAGGAGGATTTATATGATCATAAAGTGTTCTTAGTACCCTTATCATTTGAATACATGTCAGTGGCCTTGGGGAAGAAAGACACAAACACATTTGGTTCTAGTTCAGATATCCTGGAGAAAGTAGAAGGTAATACTAAAGATGTGTCCCTTTACATGTAAGGCATTGGATTAGGTCTTTTTAAAATTTTTTTTAATGTTTAGTTATTTTTGAGAGAGGGAGGGAGAGACAGACAGGGTGGAGTGGGGGAGTGGCAGAGAGAGAGGGAGATATGGAATCTGAAGCAGGCTTCAGGCTCTGAGCTGTCAGCACAGAGCCTGATGTGGGGCTCAAACTGACAAACAAGGAGATCATGACCTGAGCTGAAGTTGGCCACTTAACCCACTGAGCCACCCAGGTGCCCTTAGGTTGGTCTTATATAAGATTTCACATAATATTCCTTGTCACTGACCCTGGGAGAAGACATGCCTTATATCTCAGATTATAAATAAGGACATACAAGACATAAACTTCCCAGTATCACACAACTGTAAACCCAAGGTACAAAACATGCTGTCTGATATCTCAGCCTATGCTCTTTTAAGTCCTTAAGACTTCAGACTCTGTGAGAGTTAATTATCTTAGATTTCCTTGCTTTGATCAAGTATCTGTTAATTTAATTAAGCCTATAGGGAGAGATTCAGATTTTATGGGATAAGGAAAATTCTAGAATTCTAGATAATAAATTTTATCTCTGGTGGCCAAAAAAAAAAAAAAAAGAAGAAGAAGAAGAAGAATGAGTATAAAGATGAAAAGTAGGTGAAGATATTGTAATTTTAAGCATGACCTACTTTAAGAGTTTTGCCTTATAAGAGGTTGGAATACTTTCAAGAGAAATGTTTATAACTGAGTCATTCAGATTTTTTCCCCCAAGTCATATAGAAATTTGCTTCTTAAAATATTTTGAATGTATTCGACCTGATCTAAACTTTTTATCAATTTAAAGGTACTCTTTCTTCTTCTAAATAAATGTATGGGAAACATGTTTATATAGATCTGGAAAATAGTGGGGTTGTCTCTATGGGATAATGGTTTGCTCTAAGCATTGAGTGCTTTTAATTTAAATCTAAATTCAGACATTAACCTATCCATTTTCAATTGTATTTTATCCAGTTTTAGTAGTGTCCAATTAAATCCCAATTAAATGCAATTTCTTTCTATTAATTTAATTATCTCTCATATCTTTCAATAGCCTTCATTAGTTTTAGTTATTTTCAGTAAACTTTTGATTAAATCATTTTATTAGTAATTCCTTTATATAAATTTCAGTCATCTTTCAGTCTATTCAATCTATATGCCTAAAATCAATATCATATACCCACAATCAGGGGTACTCTTTGCACCTAATTGAGTGAGATAGAAACTAATCTATCTCATTTAAATCAGTATGACACAGTACAGTGCACAGTCTCCATGAAAGTCAATACTTTTGTGATGAGCATCACTGCTGGTTTGCAATTGCTAAACATGCTAAAAATATTTCTAATTCAGCAATACTTGGTGTTTCTGTGTCATTCTGCCACATTTGAGAACCTGTTATAAACCCTTGTCTTTGGACTTGTCCCTCACTCATGTTTACTAACTTTTCAAACATGAAGGGCAGTCCTGAGTCACAGTGAAAAGAAGAAGAATCTGGAACCATACAGGTCTTCTCTGAATTCTCTTTCTGCCCATTTTTACGATGTTACGTTGGTTGGGTAAATTACCTGACCCTTCGATGCCACCTGTCTCTCCTGCAGTAATAATACTACCTACCATTTTGAATGGTTGTCTGGATTATAACATTTAGAAGAGTGTCTGACCTACAGAGGTTTCTCAATTTTAGCTGCTATTATCACCATAGTTTACAGTTATAAAAACTAACAGATATTAAGCACGCAATCATGTGATGGAGTGTTCTTGTGCATTTCGTAACATTATATCATTAATTACACACAGAATTGTGAAACGGATACTGTTTTCCTTGGTTTGCAAATAAACTAGGGCACTTGCCAAACAAAACAAAACAAAACAAAACAAAAAAACGAAAAACAAAAAAACAAAACAAGAAAACCCCAAAACTACAGATGTTAATGGAGATAGAGGTGATAAAGAGAGAAATAGATCTGGAGCATTGTTTGCACTATTGTGGGGAAACAATGGTTTTGGAAGGGTGAGGGAGCCACATAGAACCCTCTCCATCATTAAGGTGAGAGAGACAACATAGTTAGCTAACAGCCTCACCTTCAACAATGTCATTAGGAAGATACAGATTGAATAAATGAAGAATGACAAGTTTTTAAAAATACACAGGGATCTGCCAGGCTTTCTGAGCTATGTTGGATGTATAGAACATACTGACTATCTATAACAGTGTTTGCCTTCGATAATGATTAAAATACATTTGTAAACTAGAAGCAGTAGTTAAGGCCAAAGGGGGAAAAATAGAATGGAATATTCTACAAAGTTTGCCTGGACAAAGAATGTCAGAGAATTAATAAAAATTCATATCCCTTAAAACAATGGTATTAGGACAAAAAAGACAAAGTACAAAAAGACAAAACTATGTCCAGGAAAAAGATTGCAAGTAGGCTATGGAGGCAGCTCCTGGATCCTTGGTGGAAATGAGTATGAAATGGGGACAAGGTAGGAATCAAGTGAGGAAAATCCTGGGATTGGCCTTTAGTATTTCTGTTGTCCTCTGATTTTCTATCACCTACTTTTAGGCAAGAACATGGTGGGAATATATGCACTGGCATCTTAAAATTAGAATCAGGTGACAATGGGGAAATCAAGGTAGTTCCTTTATCTTTACCAACTTTAATTGATGGCAGAGGAAGTGCGTCACTTACAGTAACTGCTTAATGAAAATGTATTGGCTACTTTAGTGAAGGCACTTAGATAGACAATAATAGGTTTCTGCTGTTTTGTTGACTCGTTTGAAGAATGGAATCTTCCTTCATAGGTTTGCTTCCTCACAGTACACATGGGTACATAAGTGTCTTTTGACAACATCACTGGAAATATGAATAAAATTCTTGCATTTCCTATGAAATACCAAGATCATTTACAAATATTGGAATAAAATATTAAAATTTAAAACAAAATTCTAAAAAAAATCCTGGGTGTTGGTAGTAGTGGTGTTCATTAACAGACAGTTGTTGGTGAAGATTTGGAACAGTTTGGGGAAGACATGTTAAGAATTTAAATGAAAATGCGTTTTCATGTCAATAAGAAAGGTAATTATAATTTCCTATTATAATGTTAGTTTTGAAGTGTTTGTAATAATATAAAAATGTCTAGACAAGTAAGAAGAAAAAGTAAAATAAACCAACTTAAAATAATAAGAAAAACACAATGCCAAAGCCTGATGTAAAAAATTCTTTAACATGCTACAAACCTATTCATTTTAAGGGCAGGTTCTCTGCCATTTTCATATATGAGGCTTTGTTCCCTTTTAACAAGTAAAAATCTATAATACTTTACCCTCCAAAATTATCCTTGTTTGCCTAGAAATATAAAATGTTTTGAGCAGACTTAAAACAGTGGATAAGTGATGGGCAAATCTCAAGATCACCCTGGTCTGACATTACAACAGACAGAGTCAGAATTGTTTTTTAATAGACAAAGAGTAGTTTATGAAAGCCATAACTTCAGCTCAATCAGAATGAGACACATTATTTTTATCTGTACTCATAATTTGGGTTGCAGTCCAAAGTAGTTTTTCTTTCAGAAGAAAAGTATAAATGAGCTGAAATATTCCCTAATATCACCGCACATATAGCCACATAAACTGTGACTTGTTTTTCTCTAATGTTTCATGATATTGACTGTTGCAATGTAGCAATACTGTTAGAAGGTA
This sequence comes from Puma concolor, assembly GCF_028749965.1. Lineage (NCBI taxonomy): Eukaryota > Metazoa > Chordata > Mammalia > Carnivora > Felidae > Puma > Puma concolor. The sequence goes on along the minus strand of NC_141681.1, from coordinate 25,181,229 downwards.
AGGGCGTTGGGGCACCTTGGTGGCTCAGTCACTTAAGCGTTGGTCTCTTGATTTCAGCTCAGGATCTCAAGGTGGTGAGATCTAGCTATGCCCAGCATGGAGCCTATTTGAAGATTCTCTTTCTCACTGTACCATTTAGGTGCTCTCTCTCTCTCTCTCAAAAAACAAAACAAACCCCCCCCCCCAAAAAAAAACAAGCAAAACCACAAACAAAAGCAGTCTAAGAGACTTACTATTGGATCAAACCCATGGGTAGGAGAGGTCACAGTTTTTCTTCTAAAATGAATCAAGTTTGTGAGAAAGTCGGGATAGAAGGAACATACTTAAAGATCATAAAAGCCATAAAATCTAACATCATCCTCAGTGGGGAAAAACTGAGAGCTTTTTTCCTGAGATCAGGAACACGACAGGGATGCCCACTCTCACCGCTGTTGTTTAACATAGTGTTGGAAGTGCTATCATCAGCAATCAGACAACAAAAGGAAATCAAAGGCATCAAAATTGGCAAAGATGAAGTCAAGCTTTCACTTTTTGCAGATGACATGATACTATACATGGAAAATCCAATAGACTCTGCCAAAAGTCTGCTAGAACTGATACATGAATTCAGCAAAGTTGCAGGATACAAAATCAATGTACAGAAATCAGTTGCATTCTTATACACTAACAATGAAGCAACAGAAAGACAAATAAAGAAACTGACCCCATTCACAATTGCACCAAGAAGCATAAAATACCTAGGAATAAATCTAACCAAAGATGTAAAGGATCTGTATGCTGAAAACTATAGAAAGCTTATGAAGGTAATTGAAGAAGATATAAAGAAATGGAAAGACATTCCCTGCTCATGGACTGGAAGAATAAATATTGTCAAAATGTCAATACTACCCAAAGCTATCTACACATTCAATGCAATCCCAATCAAAATGGCACCAGCATTCTTCTCGAAACTAGAACAAGCAATCCTAAAATTCATATGGAACCACAAAAGGCCCCGAATAGCCAAAGTAATTTTGAAGAAGGAGACCAAAGCAGGAGGCATCACAATCCCAGACTTTAGCCTCTACTACAAAGCTGTCATCATCAAGACAGCATGGTATTGGCACAAAAACAGAGACATAGACCAATGGAATAGAATAGAAACCCCAGAACTAGACCCACAAACGTATGGCCAACTCATCTTTGACAAAGCAGGAAAGAACATCAAATGGAAAAAAGACAGTCTCTTTTTTTTTTTTTATTTATATATGAAATTTATTGTCAAATTGGTTTCCATACAACACCCAGTGCTCATCCCAAAAGGTGCCCTCCTCAATACCCTTCACCCACCCTCTCCTCCCTCCCACCCCCCATCAACCCTCAGTTTGCTCTCAGTTCTCAACAGTCTCTTATGCTTTGGCTCTCTCCCACTCTAACCTCTTTTTTTTTCCTTCCCCTCCCCCATGGGTTCCTGTCAAGTTTCTCAGGATCCACATAAGAGTGAAACCATATGGTATCTGTCTTTCTCTGTATGGCTTATTTCACTTAGCATCACACTCTCCAGTTCCATCCACGTTGCTACAAAAGGCCATATTTCATTTTTTCTCATTGCCACGTAGTATTCCATAGTGTATATAAACCACAATTTCTTTATCCATTCATCAGTTGATGGACATTTAGGCTCTTTCCATAATTTGGCTATTGTTGAGAGTGCTGCTATGAACATTGGGGTACAAGTGCCCCTATGCATCAGTACTCCTGTGTCCCTTGGATAAATTCCTAACAGTGCTATTGCTGGGTCATAGGGTAGGTCTATTTTTAATTTTCTGAGGAACCTCCACACTGCTTTCCAGAGCGGCTGCACCAATTTGCATTCCCACCAACAGTGCAAAAGGGTTCCCGTTTCTCCACATCCTCTCCAGCATCTATAGTCTCCTGATTTGTTCATTTTGGCCACTCTGACTGGCGTGAGGTGATACCTGAGTGTGGTTTTGATTTGTATTTCCCTGATAAGGAGCGACGCTGAACATCTTTTCATGTGCCTGTTGGCCATCCGGATGTCTTCTTTAGAGAAGTGTCTATTCATGTTTTCTGCCCATTTCTTCACTGGGTTATTTGCTTTTCGGGTGTGGAGTTTGGTGAGCTCTTTATAGATTTTGGATACTAGCCCTTTGTCCGATATGTCATTTGCAAATATCTTTTCCCATTCCGTTGGTTGCCTTTTAGTTTTGTTGGTTGTTTCCTTTGCTGTGCAGAAGCTTTTGATCTTCATAAGGTCCCAGTAATTCACTTTTGCTTTTAATTCCCTTGCCTTTGGGGATGTGTCGAGGAAGAGATTGCTACGGCTGAGGTCAGAGAGGTCTTTTCCTGCTTTCTCCTCTAAGGTTTTGATGGTTTCCTGTCTCACATTCAGGTCCTTTATCCATTTTGAGTTTATTTTTGTGAATGGTGTGAGAAAGTGGTCTAGTTTCAACCTTCTGCATGTTGCTGTCCAGTTCTCCCAGCACCATTTGTTAAAGAGACTGTCTTTTTTCCATTGGATGTTCTTTCCTGCTTTGTCAAAGATGAGTTGGCCATACGTTTGTGGGTCTAGTTCTGGGGTTTCTATTCTATTCCATTGGTCTATGTGTCTGTTTTTGTGCCAATACCATGCTGTCTTGATGATGACAGTTTGTAGTAGAGGCTAAAGTCTGGGATTGTGATGCCTCCTGCTTTGGTCTCCTTCTTCAAAATTACTTGGCTATTCGGGGCCTTTTGTGGTTCCATATGAATTTTAGGATTGCTTGTTCTAGTTTTGAGAAGAATGCTGGTGCCATTTTGATTGGGATTGCATTGAATGTGTAGATAGCTTTGGGTAGTATTGACATTTTGACAGTATTTATTCTTCCAATCCATGAGCAGGGAATGTAAAAAGACAGTCTCTTTAACAGATGGTGCTGGGAGAACTGGACAGCAACATGCAGAAGGTTGAAACTAGACCACTTTCTCACACCATTCACAAAAATAAACTCAAAATGGATAAAGGACCTGAATGTGAGACAGGAAACCATCCAAACCCTAGAGGAGAAAGCAGGAAAAGACCTCTCTGACCTCAGCCGTAGCAATCTCTTCCTCGACACATCCCCAAAGGCAAGGGAATTAAAAGCAAAAGTGAATTACTGGGACCTTATGAAGATCAAAAGCTTCTGCACAGCAAAGGAAACAACCAACAAAACTAAAAGGCAACCAACGGAATGGGAAAAGATATTTGCAAATGACATATCGGACAAAGGGCTAGTATCCAAAATCTATAAAGAGCTCACCAAACTCCACACCCGAAAAGCAAATAACCCAGTGAAGAAATGGGCAGAAAACATGAATAGACACTTCTCTAAAGAAGACATCCGGTTGGCCAACAGGCACATGAAAAGATGCTCAACGTCGCTCCTCATCAGGGAAATACAAATCAAAACCACACTCAGATATCACCTCACGCCAGTCAGAGTGGCCAAAATGAACAAATCAGGAGACTATAGATGCTGGAGAGGATGTGGAGAAACGGGAACCCTTTTGCACTGTTGGTGGGAATGCAAATTGGTGCAGCCACTCTGGAAAACAGTGTGGAGGTTCCTCAGAAAATTAAAAATAGACCTACCCTACGACCCAGCAATAGCACTGCTAGGAATTTACCCAAGGGATACAGGAGTACTGATGCATAGGGGCACTTGTACCCCAGTGTTTATAGCAGCACTCTCAACAATAGCCAAATTATGGAAAGAGCCTAAATGTCCATCAACTGATGAATGGATAAAGAAATTGTGGTTTATATACACAATGGAGTACTACAGGGCAATGAGAAAGAATGAAATATGGCCCTTTGTAGCAACGTGGAGGGAACTGGAGAGTGTGATGCTAAGTGAAATAAGCCATACAGAGAAAGACAGATACCATATGTGTTCACTCTTAGGTGTATCCTGAGCAACTTAACAGAAACCCATGGGGGAGGGGAAGGAAAAAAAAAAAAGGTTAGAGTGGGAGAGAGCCAAAGCATAAGAGACTCTTAAAAACTGAGAACAAACTGAGGGTTGATGGGGGGTGGGAGGGAGGGGAGAGTGTGTGATGGGTATTGAGGAGGGCACCTTTTGGGTTGAGCACTGGGTGGTGTTGACAATAAATTTCATGTATTGGAAAAAAAATTAAAAAAAAAAACAAATGAATAAAACAAGGTTATATATTAAAAAAAAATAAAAAATAATGAATGACATTTGTATTCCTAAAGTGAAAGTTATCTTCTGAATTAACTTCAAGACCAGGCTAAAAACTGGAAAATAAGTAACAAAGTGGAGATAGGGAGAGAAGGAGTGGGTTGAGGGTAGAGGTTCAAGAGTGAAGCTACGAATGAAGTCTACTGGTGGGCTCATTCACATTGTGCTCTGTGTATGCTGTGGAGTCAAACCAGTCAGTACGTTATGGAATCTTCCTATACTCTACAAATTGCAGCCATTTCAAGAATAAAGAACAATTCAAAGAGTTAAAAGGAAGAAAAAGGAAAATAGGACTAGGACATAGGTATGAGAAGAAGAAATTTAAGATAGTCATGGAAGGATTAGCTATCACGAATTCCTTTCTTATCCTTCTACTGCATGTGCTAGTTAAAATACCTTGAGTGAGATTAATTCTTACCCCTCTGCTGAGATTCGCTAATCCTGTACTGTTCTGGTATTTTAAAGCTAGGTTCCTTTGCAAAAAGATTTTGGCTCAGTTGCTAAATGCATAACACTTTACATTAGATACTGTGTAAATAATTCAAGTGTCTTTAGTATACCTGTCAGAAAAATGAAGAATATTTGAAATTTACATGTACATAAAAGAAAAAGGGTGGTAGATAGGAAGACAAGGTTCTTGACCCATTGATTATATCTTGGCATCTTACAGCTGTGTAGGGCCAGTATTTCCAATTCTAAGATAAAAATGAATCTACATTCATTTCTAATCTCTTTCGAGCATCTTTTGGAAAAAATGATATTTATTCACAGAGGAGGTAGTAATCACTGCAGAACTCTAATGATTTGTTTCAGATGAAAAATGAGCCTGACGTCAAATTATACTAAGCTCTGGAGCAATGTGTTTGTTTTATTTACTCTTTTTCAGCCAGGGTGAATGTTGTTATTTAAAACTCTATTACTTCCCATAAAACCTATGGCATCTTATTATGTAATGTAGTTACATACAGTACAAATATAATCTGTATTTCTAGTGTCTGATTCTCTCACTGGATTGAAAAAGGAGTTTTGTTACTTATATACTCCAGCTCCCCCATACTATGCTATGCACATAGTAAGATAATAATCAGTCTATTTAATGGGAATGCTTGAAAAAATGTTCAAATACGGGGAAAACAGGTGTTCTTGCACTAATTCTATTGGCTTAATTGAGTCCGATTGCATATATCTTTTATTTGAGCCATTTCAAATCCCTTTTGGAAGAATATAATTACAAATCATAAATTAATGAAAATTACAGTGATTTATGGATTCATGTTTTCATAGTAGACCAAATGTTCTATGTTTTCCATCATCTCTACAATCTCAAGAACTATGAATCTGGTACTCCATTTGTATTTAGTGTTCACTTAGATGGTTCAGATTGAAAATGACATTGGGTCATTGTCGCTAACACCAACTGTCTAATTTGAGTATAAGTTTCCTTTGGCTCCCATTAAACTTTTGAACTCCTTGTGAAAAATTGAGAAAATTATGAGTATAATCTTGGCATATGCTTCCAATTTTGATATGAGGAATTAGAAATGACTGCAATTTATATTAGATTATGCTCAAACATTTTACTAGTTAATTCATCAAAACACAGATATGTTTTCCAAATACTAATTTTTGAATTCAAATTAAATTTGCAAAGACATTTAATCCATATGCTTCATACTGTAACTCATCATTTTGTAGGCGAGAACAGGTCTAAGTTCAGGACTATTTTTTGACTAAGACACTTTGAGTGTTTTTAATTAACATTTAAAACTTTTTTTTCTTTAAGGCTGGAAGTTATGTTTGACAAAGTTAAGGCCAAACACCAAAAGGTTAGTGTTTTGTCTAGAACTCAGCATACATGAATCTTAAATGAATTTTAAACCTGGCTAAAATAAGCTGTCACACTCCCTGAGAAAGTGATAGAGAATAAGGAAGTTTGCCATTAAGGAAGTTACAAGTGAGTATTTAACACCAGCTAGAGATCAAGGAAAGGTAGATGGAAAAGAATTAGTTTGTTAAGGGAAATAAATACTTCTATATAATAATTAGGCCATGCATGAATGAATAATTTCTTATATATTTTTGAGGAGTTACATAATTTTGGCCCATGTTTTTACTTGCTTTCTTAGAGTTAAATTTAAAATATATATGTGAAACTGCCTTCTTCATACAAGTCAGGTAATTCTAGTCAGGGGTGTGTGTGTCTATGAGGGAGACAGAGAGAGAGGAGAAGATACAAAATATTACTTCTGAGCTCATACCTTGTGCTGGGAATCATTTATTGCCTTTTGTTCTGGTTGATATTCTGACAAAATGAAGATGGTTTAGCAAGGTCTAAAAATGAATCAGAATCATCCATTACCATGTGGAGTGAAGAACAGACGGGGAAGAGGGTATGAAGGGAGGCTTTGGAGGTTAGAAATAAAAATAGGATATCAGAGGAGAATCAGAGCTTTGACAACCAGAAATACATTGAGTCCTATGTAGTAGCCAGCCTCCAAAATGTTCTTCATTTCCTCATTCTTGTTTTCTCATGCACTTGGGTAGTCTCTTCACACACTGAATCAAAGCTGGCATGCTGACCAATAAAATATGATAGTAGTGGGGCATCTGTGTGGGTCAGTCAGTTAAGCGTCTGAGTTTGATTCATGTCATGATCTCATGGTTCATGGGTTTAAGTCCTGGATGTCAGGCTCTGTGCTGACAGCTCAGAGCTTGGACCTGCTTTGGATTTTGTGTCTCCCTCTTTCTCTTTCCATCCCACACTTGTGCTCTGTCTTCCAAAAATAAATAAATGTTAAAAAAATAAATAAAATAAAATATGAGAGTAGTGATGGTATATAATTTCCTGAGCTAGGTCATGAATGGCATTGCAGCCTGTGCCCAATCTCGTGATCCTTCTGGAAGAATTCTGTTGCTATGCCAAGAGGATGCTCAAGAAGCTACAAGTGGAGGGAAGCTGAAGCTCTAGCTAGAAGCCAACACAGCCTTGCCAGTCCTGTGAATGAGCTTCCTTGGATATATACTCTCCAGACCCAGTGCAGCTTTCCTGTGACCTCAGTCCCATCCATCAGCTGATTGTAACCTCATGCGAGATCCCCCAAAACACATCCAACCAAACTCTGAAATTCCTGATCCACAGAAACCATGATAAATAATTATTAGTTATGGTTGTTTTAAGTTATTAAGTTTTGAGTCATTTGTTGTATAGCAATAGATAAAGAAAGACGCACAAAAAGTTGATTCAGGAGGGTTGCCTGGGTGACTCAGTCAAACTTTCAACTCATGATTTTGGCTCAGGTCATGATCTCACACTGTGAGATCAACCCTCATGTCAGGCTCTGCACTGGACAGAGATTCTCTATCTCTCTCTGCCCCTGCCCCACTCATGCTCTCTGTCTATCTCTCAAAAAAAAAAAAAGTGGATTCAGGAGTAAAATATACCCATTTATGCAAATATCAAATATGTAGTGAGTGCAGGTACTTTGAGAATTCAATGGAGAAAGATGGATGTAATCCAGACTTAGAGAACTTACAGTGTAATGGAAATGTATCCTTTTAAATGTTTTTTTTAGGGGCGCCTGGGTGGCGCAGTCGGTTAAGCGTCCGACTTCAGCCAGGTCACGATCTCGCGGTCCGTGAGTTCTAGCCCTGCATCAGGCTCTGGGCTGATGGCTCAGAGCCTGGAGCCTGTTTCCGATTCTGTGTCTCCCTCTCTCTCTGCTCCTCCCCCGTTCATGCTCTGTCTCTCTCTGTCCCCAAAAAAATAAACGTTGAAAAAAAAATTAAAAAAAAAAATAAATAAATGTTTTTTTAAATGTTTGTTTATTTTAAGGGGAGGGGGAGTGACAGAGTGAGAGGGAGGGAGAATCCCAAGCAGGCTCCATGCTGCCAGGATAGACCCCGATGTAGGGCTTGAATTCACAAACCATGAGATCATGACAAAATCAAGAGTTGAGTGTTTGACTGAGCCACCCAAGTGCCCCCTTTTTAACATTTTAAAGGTATTTATAATATTAACAAATTACTAATGCAGTAGTATAAATGAAGACGTTCATATGAAGGGAACATTAAGAGGCTAAAATGCAAACCAGGGCTTAATTAGGGGAAGAGATTTTAGAAAAAAAAAATGTCATGGTAGACTTTCTGAAGAGATGACATTTAAATCAGAATAAGAAGGCAGAAAAGGAGCTAGTACATTCTCTGGAGAGAAACACAGACCTGTGTGTTCAAAGGCCCTGTGCTGAGAAAGAGATTAGTGTAGTTGAAGGAAGGAAAGTTGGCTCAGAGTGTGAAGTTTACGAGCAAGGAACGTAGGATAGGAGGCAGAAACTAGATTTTTCAGGATTTTATAGACAATGTAAGAAGTTAGGATATTCAGTTGTAATCTACTGAAGGGTTTTGAACAGAGGAAGGTAACATTCTCAACAAATTCAATTAATGCTAGGCACAAAAGTACTCCTTCGTGACAATGACAATTTCTTTAGGGATTGGGTTGATGACCAGTCAAGGACTCATGCCTTTAATGACATTTCATGATGATAATATTTCTTCTTATGTTGAATGCGTTCATTCAGTGGAGAATTGTGAGATGAATAAGTTGTTCAAACATTTGAGGAAGGATTCTTGGTACATAAATTTGTTATTGTGTATTTTTAGAGAATTTAATATCAGCCGGACTAGTATCTTTCAGTTTGCTTTAAATTTGCAATGCTGTATTACTACAACAGCATAACAGTAAAGAACAGAATCATTTCTCTGGGGTGTTATGGGTCTAAGAGTTGAAGAATCTTCCAAGACAAAGATCTACTGAATTATAGTCTATAAAATGCCTCACTATAATCAGGAAAACCATTTTATTTACCCACATCCTCAGCCCAGTGTTACAAAGAAATAATCATATGTAGTGAGTATAATCGTGTTTTTCTAACATAAGGAAACCTAATCATGTTGAATCATGGCACAGACACGATTTGACAAAATGAAATAATGCAGGTACCATTCAAAAAAAGAACACATTAATTTTGGATTTGCAATTTGCTACAATTACTATTACTAGGCCTATTGCTTTAATAGTGGATATTCAATTTGAATTTTTCATTTTTTTTTCCCAAAAGGGTTGAGTGTCAACTCAAATTCTATAATTTGCATTTAAAAAAAATACATTTCTCATCAGTGTAAAGTACTGTTTGTCACCTGGCAGGTAATAATTTCCTATCCCAACTCTTAGTTCTGGTGAATATTTTCCCCTTCAAAGAATATATTAAATCAAAAGAACACAACATTTTATGCTAATGCAATCTTTGTAAAGACTGAGATAAAATTTCAAGTACTGATAATTATGAAAACCCTATAAGAGGATTCTGGAAATATTGGTTTCCTATTCCTTGGGATACTGTTCTGTCAAAAATAAATGATTTTGTATATTGATTTTCAAAAGACTAATTCTAAGGGACATATTTCCAGAAAACACCTTTCTCCAACAGGCCATTTAATTTACTCCCTGAAGAACCACATTTCATAATTTTGCATTTGCAAGAGTAGTAACACATATCACACATATTATTTGTCTTTAGAACGATCATTTTGACTTTAAAGTATGTAATGGCTCAAAATAGTAATTTTTTGAATAATCAATTGCATTCATAAATTCAATAATTGTACATTTAATACCCATTTTGTTTAAGGATTTTCCTAAAGGTCAGAGATCCAAAGAAGACAAAGATTCTTTTTATTCAGCCAGCTACTAGTACAGTTCAGGAGACAAGAATTTCATACTCTATTGTGTTTTTGGAATGAATAAAAGAAAATTACCACCATAATGATCTCAGAAAGAGGCCAAAGTGAAGGACGCCTTCCTGGAGGAGGTGATACTTCAGTTGGGTTTGAAGGCTGAGTGAGAAAAGCAGGAAAAAAATGTGCTATGTACTGTATGTATAGTAGAGCAGGCAAATGGTGAAAATAATAAAGGAGTAAGATTAAAAGGGGTATTCTTTGCTGTATTATGACATTGTAATCTATTCATAATGCAAAAGAAAACCATGGGGATATTTTTACTCAGATCTTAAATCTATTTTAGAAAAACTTAAACAAACCTAGTGTATGGATTTTTTCAAAAAATCATCCTCAGTTTGCCATGCTGATATTGTCTTAACTCTATATTTTTGAAAGAGAAACTCAGTACTCTAATACTCATGAAGGTGGCTGGCACGTCAACCTTAGAGAGCAAAATCCTTAATTAAGGCTCAGATTAGCCACAGCGAAGCAGCAATCTTTCCCTTATTGATCTGGATAAACCGCTTAGGAGAGTGAAAATGGCATTGTCTCTGTTTATTTTCCTTACACAGCCAGAAGTTGAATTTTTGCCATTTTGTCTTCGGCAAAATAAACCCAGAGTGATTCTCTACTCTGCTGGTTGACTACCCTGTCTCCTTTGCTTTTTAAGTCTGGAAGCTGGACAAGGCCACAGCTGCCCATTAGGGAGCCTTTCAATTCCAGCACACTTTCCCCAAGGCCAGCATCTCTGGGGACATTGCTTTCAGAACTCTGTTGTGAAGGTGCTCATGAGGACAATGTGAGAGACGGTCAACATCCTGACTAGAGCACTTGAAAAAAAAGATTGTATTGCTCTTTTGAGCAAGAAGTCATTAATCCAAGTGAAATATAGGAAACCATACCACCACCACCACCACCAAAAAAACCCCACTTTCTCTCCAGTCCGCTTTTTTGTAGCCAATGTTATACCATATCAAAGGTTTTTAATGCTTGTGAAGAAATCAGCAAAACCATCTGTTTCTATACAGTTAAGTAATCATTAAAGTGCTTTTAATCAAATTGCAGGGAGTTTATAATTGGATTGAAGACTCCTTTCTGTATAACCTTAGTGTGGATCTCCCTTGCCCAGGAACATATTCTTGTTAAAATATTTGCAAAAGTTAAGGCAGTTATGAGTTGCAGATATCTACATCTATTAGTACAGTTATCTACAGTTAAGAGTCTTAGGGTAGGTTTCCAGCTGTAGAACCTGAGATGAGATCCACATGCAATTGATTCATTGCTTGGTTCCCTCCCATTTCCTTTCCTCCTTCCCTCAGTCTATTGACAGTCCCACAGAGTAGCTTTTGTTGGATTCCACAGGGGTAGTCTATAGAGTAATTTGTGCCTCAGTATGTCTTAAACCAAATAAACCATCCTGAAACCTTCCTTTACAACACCCTTCCTTGGAAGTTCCCAAGGAAATTTGCATTCCACATTCTCTAATTGTCTGTACACTGGTTCCAGAAGCCTGAGAGGAGTACAAGAGAGAGGACCATAGATACTGACTGTTAAAAAAAAAAGTGTCATAAAGCTAGAAAGAGCTAAGTAAATAAAAGTATTCAAGGGGACCTGGTTGAAGTAAAGAAATTATTTACGCTCAATGACTTAATTGAATAATGAGCACATAAAAGTTTTATGTGAAGTGATGGGAATCTTGGGAAAGACAATTTACAATCAGGACTATCCTGAAAATTTATGACATGTAGCCCAACTAAGGATAAACATCTAAAATAGTCCTTCATTCACAGCACTCCATTTACCAAATGGCCAAAAAGATTGTAAGGGTGGCTATTTTCATGACAGATTCTTCAGAATGGTGGGCTCTAATGGAAAAAATCATTGGAATAATTGTTAGAATAGAATGCTATCAGCTTTGTTCCATGCTTGTGATTTAGGGTATAGGAACAGTAAACATTTCTGCCTTATGTGTTACACTGGCTACTGTGGTGTACCAATCAGACTCTCCTTTACCACATTGGGGCTCCTATTTCTATAGCTGCTAGTAATGGTGGATGTTAATGCTTCATAGCTGTCTTTCATCAGAAAACTGCCTTTGGCCAAGGTTCACAGCTTCACCTAATGCCAGGGTCCCTTCTCTGGGAACAGTCTGAATCTGGTGGGAATTCAAGTATGAAGATCTTACTCCTTGCATTAATTTTTTTAATGCTTATTTATTTTTGAGAGAGAGAAGAAAAAGTGCATGAGTGGGGGAGGGACAAAGACAGAGAGGGGGACAGAGAATCCAAAGCAGGCTCTGTGCTGACAGCAAGAGAGCCCGACATGGGGCTTGGACTCATGAACAGTGAGATCATAACCTGAGGTGAAGTTGGATGCTTAACTGACGGAGCCACCCAGACGCTCCTTGAAATATTTGAAGGAGTAAGTCATGGCTAGAACTAGTTGTAGGATTGGCTGAGGCTTCCTTTGCAACTATACCACTGTTCAACTTCTCCCTCTGTCCAATCCTGCTTCTTTTACTCCCTTATAGTTGTTCTTGATAGCTCTCTTGAAGAAGTGTCCTGAAGGTATTGTCTGCTTTCTAAAGAAAATGGTGTAAAAATGTTGGTGATACATTGGTCCCATGAAGCAGAATTTATGTGGGATTTTGTTTTTCACTTTGATTACATATACATAAAATAAAAATTACTATTTTTTGTGTTTAATACTCTTTTTTAGTTGAAGTATAGTCGACACATAATCTATTAGTTTCAGGTGTACAACATATTGATTTGACAAATCTGTATATTAATGCTCACCACAATAAGTATAGTCACTGTCTCTCACCATGTAATGTTATTATAATATTATTGACTATATTCCTTATGCTGTAATTTTATCTCTGTGACTTACTTATTTTGTAACTAGAGGTTTATACCTCTTAATCCCCTTTGTCTGTTTTACCCATATCTCACCCAACTCCCTCTGGCAACCAGCAGTTTGTTCTCTGTATTTAAGCATGTATGTTTGTTGGTTCATTTGTTTTGTTTTTTAGATTCCACATATAAGTGAAATTATGTGATATTTTTCTTGTTTCACTTAGCATAATATCCTCTAGTTCCATCAATGTTGTCACAAATGGTTAAGATCTCAGTCTTTTTTATGGCTGGGTAACGCCCACTGTGTGTGTGTGTGTGTGTGTGTGTGTGTGTGTGTGTGTGTGTGCGTGTCTTTATCCATTTATCTATTGATGGACACCTGGATGACTTCCATATCTTGGCTATTGTAAATAATGCTGCAGTAAGCACACGGGGGCATATATCTTTATGAATTAGTGTTTTATGAATTAGTGTTTTATCTGGGTAGATACCCAGTAGCGGAATTACTGGATCATATGGTATTAGTATTTTTAACTTTTTGAGGAATCTCCACACTATTTTTCACAGTGGTTGTACCAATTCCCACCAACAGCACACAAAGATTCTCTTTTCTCCACATCCTTGCCAACACTTGTCATTTCTTCTCTTTTTGACACTAGCCATTCTGACTGGTTTAAGGTGATAACCTCATTTTGCTTTTGATTTGCATTTCCCTGTTGATTAGTGATGTTGAGCATCTTTTCCTGTGTTTCTTGGTCTTCATTTGGAAGAATGTACTCTTCCCAGTGTTTAATTGGATTGTTTGGTTTTGTTGTTGAGTTGTATAAGTTTTTTTTTAATGTTTATTTATTTTGAGAGAGAGCATGTGCATGAGAGGGGGAAGGGCAGAGAGAGAGAGAGAGAGAGAGAAAGAGAGAGAGAGAGAGGGAGGGAAATCGAAGCAGGCTCCACACTATCAGTGTAGAGCCCAACATAGGGCTTGAACTCAAAAAATGTGAGATCATGAGCTGAGCTGAAATCAAGAGTTGGATGCTTAACTGAGACACCCTGGTGCCCCAAGGTATTTTATTTGTAAATATCTTCTTTTTACCAGATATTTTATTTGTAAATATCTTCTTTTATTCACCATATTGACTTTTTGTTAAGATTTCCTTTGATGTGAAAAACTCACTATTTTAATCATTTTAAAGTATCTAATACTTTACTACCTTCACATTACTACCCTCACATTACTACCCTCACAACGTGTACAAAATCACCATTCTCTAGTTCCAGAATATTTTTGTCACCTTGAATATAAATTCATTACTCATTAAGTAGTAACTATTCATTCCCCACTCCTTTCTGCCTTAAACAACCATGAATCTGCTTTCTGTCTCTATAGATTTTCTTTTTCTGGATATTTAGCACAATTTTAATTATGAAACATGTAGTCTTCTGTATCTGGCTTTTTTTTTTTTTTTTTTTTTTTTTTTAGTATAATGTTTCCAAGATTCATTTATGCTGTAGCAAGTATCAATACTTTGTTCCTTTTTATAGCTAAAGAGTATTCTATCATATGGATATACTATTTTGTTAATCTATTAATCCATTAATGTATATTTGTGTTGTTTCTACCTTTTGGCTATTATAAATAGTATTGCTGTGAACATTCCCATATAGTTTTTGCTTGAAGACTTGTTTTGAATTTTTGAGGGTATATATCTAGCTGTGACGTTTTTCTTTCCTATTGTATTGTTTTTGACTTGTTGAGGACATGCCAAACTGTTCTCCATAGTGGCTGCATTATTTTATATCACCATTATTAATAAATGAACCATTTTAATTACAGATTCTAGGTAGTTGTGACTCTAAGGGAAAGATCTTTGGGATAATTGTCAGAATGGAATTTTATTTATATTCTAGTTTCTTCACATCCTCACCAACACTAGTTATTTTCTGTATTGTTTAATGTGGTCATCATAGTAGATATGAAGTAGTATCTCATTATGGTTTTGATTTATAAATTATTAATAACTAATGATGTTGAGTATCTTTTCACATGCTCATTTGATATTTGTAGTTCTTACCTCATTTTCAGTTGGATTTTTTGTTCTTTAGTTGTTGAGTTATAAAATTCTTTACATATTTAGAATGAGTCTTTGGAGCTAGATTACATATAATACAGCTGGCAATAGACCATACCACTGATTATGTCTTGACATCATCTGGCATGCTATATAGGTGCAAATGTGAAAATTTCCAACAGTTGTGAATTGAGGCAGGACATTATGAAAGAAAATACTCTGGCAGATGTAATATCTCAGGCATTTGGGATGTTCTAGGAATTTTACAATGATAAATATTATGTCTCTCTCTGGGAGTTATCATTGTACTGGAGAAAGACAATGAAAGTAAATGAAAATTAAACATAAAATAATCAGTTAAAAGATAAAATGTCAGAATCACTCTATGGAAGGTTATGAAAGAGAACCATCTTCTAGAGTTTGAGTTCAGAAAAAGCAGAGCAACAGAGAAAGCATTGGATCAAGTTGTAAATTTGATGACAGCAGAGCTCCTGGATAATGTTGATTTTTTTTTTATCTTGTTCAATTTCTAGAAACCTAAGTCTGATTCTCCAGGTCAGAATTTCTAATGAGAATAACTGGCACAATGATATTTGGGATAGAAACATTAAGCTGGTTCACCTAAAGATCTGGAATCCCCAGATTTCCCTAAATTTTCTGTGCCTATAGAAGTATTCTTCTTATCCTAAGTAAAGACTAAGATCCTTCCCCATACACTTGATTGCAGATGATGCAGAACCTTGCCTCGCAAGACACATGGCTTCCTTGGGGTATGCTCCCACCTTCCTATCTACTCATCAGACCAATAACTAGGTCAAATCGTAACATATGCCAACTGGGACAATCCTGAATCTGCTAAGGAAGAAAGGAGACTACATGGAAGGACATAATATTTAATAGTAATAGTAATAGTAGTAGTAAATGTGCCAAAAGAAGTTAAAAGTGTGTATGAGTCTCAGTTCAGTGCATTGGGATTTTTTTGGGGGGTGGTGGTGAAAGTGGGTGGTGAACATAAAGTTTGACAATGGAGCATTTATCAGTATAGAGGGACTCCATGAGGCAGGATCTGACACATGTAAAGAACTCCGAGAGATGATATTAACTTTCTGCTAGGATGACTCTTAAAATTTTGGAGAAAATGATAATCCACATAAGCAAAAGAGAAATGCCAGTATTGCCAAGGCAGAAAGTAGAGGAAGGTACTGAAAGATTTATAGGAATGGGCACGTGAGGTTAGAGATACTTTGTCATCTGAAATATTCATTTACTAACTATATCTCACAAGAAGACAGAAAGCATTGCATTTACTAAGTGATAAGGAATTTGATGGTGAGAAGGTCACTAGCAATCCTGGGAAACTATTGTAACTGTCTTCTGAGGGCTAGGGATAATGGTAAAGTATATTGTTACATGAATTGGTTCCATTATAGCAATAGGGACCATATGGTTCCCAAAACAATAGAGACCAGATGGTGATACTTAATTGTCAGGGGTATGGAGGGAGCTGTTATTGTAACAAGTAGAAAAGTTGCAATGAGAGTCAAGGCACCCTAATGCACAGATTACTGTTGAGATGGCAAATAGAGTCCCCAGATGGCAAGGTAGATGAGCAGCCAACCAGGATATTGATCAATCTATATAATAAAAATAAATTAAACATGAATAATCATAAAGCCCTCTTAATAAAAATAATGATCTTTTTAGATCTGCAACCCATCGATTGAAGGAGAGGCTAGAATTCTTAGTCCACTAAAAAATACATAGTGTACAGTAAAGCTTTTCCAAGTCCTTTTCCAAACAGACCAATGACAATTTAGGTTACCAAATACCTAGAAAAGGTAATATCTAGACATTTTGAAGACTGCATGAAGCAGAGTCCATTTTTGCTTTAATGACTCAGGACCTGAAGCGTTATTAGGCCCTCCTTCCTTCCCCTGGGGATATAATTTATGGTGACCGGAAAATAGAAAGGAGTCCTGGGCTTGTCTGGCTTACAATAGGTACACTGGATGTATGGAACTACTCAGTGATCATTTTGACATAGATATATTTGGTCGCTGAAAGTAGTCTCCCCCCCCCCACACACCCATTTATTAATTTCTTGGCATGTGGGATAAGACCTATCTTGGAAGGCCAAGTGGAAAACAATAAAGCTACTCCAGGATTATAATAACTATAGTACAAGGGATCCATATTATTTGGCTCTCCCACACAACTTGACATTTGTCCAGAATATCTTTCATATCTATTTAATCAGACAAGTAAGCAAGGTATGCCTAATGCACTGGGCAACTTGGCAAGGTAGATGCATTTCAGACACTGGGAGATGAAACCTATACAATTCGAGGGGTAATCACATGAGTATGGTTTCTTAAGGTCTGGTGGTTGAGAGCAAATCACCTGTAAAGTAAAATGCAAATGCATCTTGTATCTGTCTAAAATAAGAAGGAAGCACCATGGCTGTTAGTTCATTTTCAATTCTCTATGCAACATATTGCACACATTGATTCAACCTACTTAATGATACACAAGACGACCACCTTAAATGGAGTTTAGAATTGGAAATGGCTTAATATTCGGACCCAACTGTGACACAAATGACTCAGCCACTTGGACACTAAGACTTAGCAAACTATATGGCATTTGATATTATCTTTAAGGGAAAAAATACCAGGTAGAATTCATGCCAAGCCCATGTAGGGGATTGCAATGTAGAATTCTAGTGTTCTGGTGTAAGGCCATGCTATGTATAGCAGAAATCTATACAGCCTTAAAAAAATATAAAACAGATTCTGGTGTGCTCTTAGGTCCTTATGGAGATAGAATATTTGATTATGGATCATCAAAGGGCCTTATAACCAGAAACAACTACCATGCACTTGGTTCTTTCAGTTCCAATAAGTCATAGTGTTGGAAGCATCAGTAATAATCCTTCCTAAGTTGGAAATGGTATCTTCAAGAGAAGGGGCAGAGTATGTATGTTCAGAGGATAAATGAAAACTGCATAAACAAGTGGCCTGGAACCCATGTCATCAACCACTGCTACACAGCCTCCTCTCCTTCAGCTTGTGCCTGTACCATGGGAAAGAACCTATGGCCAGCTGATGGAGTAGGAAAAAGTAGGAAGAAGGCAAAGCTTGTTTAGAGGTGTGTTGGTTTGTTACATGGGTGCAAGCCTAAAACGCACTGTTCCTACACTATAGCGCTTCTTGGGAATGACTGAATGATGGGTGGGAAGAAATCCTCTCACTGTCAGTTTTGAACTGTGTTTGTGGCCATCCATTTTGTAAATAAAGAGAAGTAGTCCAGGGATATTTGCATGCTTGTGGATGGTGATAAATGGCATGATTACAAAGCAGGAAGCAGGTGGGTCTATGGCAGTAAGAATCTACGCTAAAAGGAAACATTGTGCAAGCAAGTAGATGGAATGACTTGGTAGCAGCAATGGAGATGGGAACAAGTTGTCAGATTCTGAATATAGTTTGAAGGTAAAATGAAAAATATTTCCTGATGGATTGGATATGGTTTGTAGAAAACAGCAGAAGTCAGGGAAGTTTCCAAGATTATTGTACCTAAAACACACACACACACACACACACACACACACACACACACACACACACACACAGAGTTACTTTAAAATACACTAGAGATTAAAAAAAAATCTTAACAGTAGCTATCATCTCAGTTTCCATAGCATTTAATTCACATATAGTTTTCCTTCTTGCTCTATAGTATTCAGAATATAATTTTGATAGTAACATGTATTGGGTTACTTTAGCCGTACTTCTGTCATTGAATAAATCTGTTTTTTACCACTTTTTTAGTCAATAATACTGCAAAATAATATTAATACATAGAAATTTGCATTTAGGATTAATTCTCTAAGATGGTATATCACTGGCAATAACACTTTAAGAAATGTATCTTGGTTTTCTCTTACATTTGAGGGCATTAGTTATTACTTACATGTTTGTCTTTATATGTACATAAATGACAATTATAATAACATAAAATATATTACATAGATTGTTATTATATAATGTTATTTAATATGTAAAGTATAAGACTATATAATATACATTATATATATGTTTATATATAAGTATAAAATATTTTCCAGTCATATAGAGACATATTATAACTTAAAAATGTCTTCATTTGTTTGATTGCTGTTGAGATAGAAATATTTTTTTCCATACACTTGAAAACCATTTAGTATTTCCTCATACACATGGTCTTTCCAGGTCCTTTTCCACTTAATTTCTTAATTTTTTTGGTATTTTTCTTATCGATTTGTAAAACTTTTCTGTATTAATAAAGACTTTGTCAGTTTGTCACATTTGCTGGAAAGCCTTTTGGCAGCTTTTTTTGAAATAGACTTTTTATAGCTTTTTGTTGATATGTTGCTTTGTGATTGCTTCTTTATTTCTAAATTTAAAACTGTATCCACTTGTCAGAAATTTTTCTCAACAGCCTATTCCATTTTCTCCTAGTTAACTATGCTTTAATCTTAAGAGTGAATTTTTTTTTGCCTCCTGAACTATCTCTTGCTGTGTAGTAGCTTCACCATTATACCTAAGAAAACCAAGGTAGAGAGTAGTGTCTTACCCAAGCCATTCTCCACCCTCATCCATGTTACCGTCTAGCTTAGTTGGCAGGAGAGAGAACTCGAAATAGAAACCATCTGCAATGCTAGCAAGACATCAAACTATAATATTTCACATAGGAGATGTTTGACCAGGTGTTTTTTTAGTAGATCAATCAACAACTATGTATCATAGGATAGTACAAAAGAGGAAAGCTTCCTAATGCAGGCAGTGAAACACTGTGAAGGCTATTGCTTTTAGCTCCAATGATTCATCGCCCCTTTTCCTTTCTACATGTAGGTACTTATCAAAGATATGCAATTACATTTTTAATGTGTTCTACAATTCTAATATGATTACTAACTAAATCAAAGAATATTTACCATTTGTTATCCAGTTTACTCTTTATACCAACTTTGGTCGAAGGACACAAAGTGAAAACTCAGGAGAATCAAATAATCAATTCAATAATACTTTAATGAAGGACAATGAATAAGTCAGTGGGAGAGAGAAAGCTGGGGTAAAAGCCATGATCTATATCTATATCTATATCTATCTATATATCCACACACACACACACACACACACACACACACACGAAAAACAAACAGCAAACAAACTCCACTTCTTCCACTTTTGTACCACTATATGCTCCTTTTCCTAATTAATGCTAATTAGGATATATCAAGTAACAAAATGGGACTGCCATTTTTCTTCTTTTTTAAAAAAATCATTTACATTTCTTTACACACATATTTAAAAATTCAGTGTCATTTTTGTATTGTTAGAGTTTATAACTCTTCATGAAATCTTTAAGACCAAAAGTAACGTATTTGGAAAGTGAAAAACCCAAAACATTAGAATCTTCTCTGAAGAGAAGATTGTCTGGGTTGCAAAACCAACAACCCCATCTAACAAATCTTGCTTTTTGTCAAACAGCAATGTAAATGACACATAAATTCACTTTACTATTTTAAGACTGACAGATATTTTGAAATAAATTGCCTGTGGGAAATACATTGATCTAAATTATTGGCTAACTTGAGTGTGATACTTACTACCAAATCAAAATTGATACACTTATATGATCAATGTACTTAAGTGTTTCAAAATGTAGAACAATGTGTCCTTAAAATTAAATGAAACAACAATGGATCTCTCAGTTATTTACAAAATTTTAAATAATTCAATAGGCTAATGTCAAACAAATTTTAATCCTTAGAAGTATAGAAGACTGTTTTTATTTTTCAAAGGAAGTTATTTTTATAGCATTCACACATTTTGAGTGCAAATGTCTTTATAAATAGATTTTGTCCTCTTAATTGTTTTAATGTTACTACCACACTGAATATATTCACCTACAAATTTGACTATTTCCATTAGTTTTTACATTCTGATATGAATCTTACCCAAAACCATCCATTTCTCTTTAAACTAAAAAAAAAAAGCAACAAAAACAAGAAAAAACTATAGCATCTTCTATTAAAATCCTTTTTATTTCAGATGACTTTGAAAGCTGCTAGTTTATTTTGGAGGGGTGTGTGTGTGTGTGTGTGTGTGTGTGTGTGTGTGTGTGTATGAAGATAGCACGTGAATATGTAAAATAGCTTTTATATATTTGTAATGAAGAACAAAGGTCACATGAAACTTGTTTTTCTTCAGCATATTGTAAAAGTAGGAAGGTTTCTATTTTGTCTAGGAAAAATGCAAGTGGAAATGAATTGAAAATACATTGGAAAATGTTCACATCAGACATATAAAGACTTATTAATTGTTAATAAAATATATACCTGGGTATTTGTTGTGATGGTGTTATAAACACCATTTTTAGCATAATTCAGTTAAATCCTGCACAGTGCATTAGAAATGAATGTGTCCTACATGCCTAGAATAAAATACACACATATGCACCTGCCCACACATACTGAGGCAAACTCACATACTCACTCACATGTACACAATTCATGATCATAGCTTGGGATAAAATTTTTTACTTTGACATAATTTCATGATATCTGAATCAAGATTGGACATTTTATTCTCTCTAATTTGTGAGAGAAATTCCATGTCAAACATGTTCTGGCAAAGACTGGTAATCAAAAATGAAAAAAAAAATCTAAAGATAAAGATGAAAATACAAATTTCAGCATGTATTGCTTTCTCACTATTGCCAGGGGTATTATATGTCTTGTTTGATTCTTACAATATCGTAAGATAGGTTAGAATGTTGTAGTGAGTTGGATGTTGGCCCCAAAGAATATGTCTATTCTAATCCCTGAAGTCTGTGAATATTGTCTTATGTGATACAGAGTTGAATGTTACCTTATTTGGAAAAAAGCTTCATTTTAGAAGGCACCCCTGCATCATTTTATCAGTGTGAGTCAAGAAGAACAATAATGCAGTTACCAGTGAAATAGAATTTCCTTCTTCATTTCTTCCACCTAAAGACCAAGCCTCAAGGAAAGTACCCCCATTACAAATCATTTATGCTTTCTTTCTGCCTTAATATATAGCAGAGCCTGTTCTAAGAATAGAATAGAAGAAGTTATGTGGCCTATAAATAAAACATTTTTATCAGGTACCACAATTTACATAAATTTACTTGTTTATGAGATATAAGCACATTATATATATGTGTGTGTGTGTGTGTGTGTGTGTGTGTGTAGTTAGTAAAATAGAATGTGTCAGTATATTAAACATAGATACAATCAATGTGTATAATATTTATAAAATGTCTTGCAAGGATAATTCATTTGGTTATCACAGAGCATGGTTAGGCAGTGAAACAATGAGACGGGAGAGAAGAAAGTCAATAAAAGAACACTAAATAAATGAGCAGACACAAGATGGATAGCTGGATTTAATGCTGATGCCTTACACTCTGATAGACTGTGTAAAAGCACCTCAAAATAGTTTCAATAAAACTGGGTTATTCATGCCCCCTTATTGGTTGGGTTCCGTCTTAGAAGCACTAACTCCCTAACACTAGAAGCCCAGCCTTGTACAGGCCGCCATGCTCATGTGGTCAGAGAAAGCTCATGTAGAAAGATGGAAGCACTTGAGGGAAGAGGTAGTCAGTGTGGTTGGGTATTGCCCACTAAAGCTGTTTGTGATCTATGTGATGGGTAGCACTATTTTGATTTATCCTGTTTTCTTTCTGTACTCAAAGAGATAGTGGTACGTAACTGCCAGAATGCATGAACCCCCTCTTGAAGACTGCAACAGAAGATTCTGAGATGCCTGTGGGCAAAGAATGACTTTTAGTAATCAACTTTTTCATCCTTGCTGTGTCCAGCACTAGTTGGGTCTCCTTATAGATGCTCAACCAATTCAAATTGGTACCCAGATGGACTATCTCATGTTTAAACAGATATGCTCTTTTTACTAAGTCATAACTTAATTCATTCAAATCCATTGGCTTGGGGGTCTGGTATCACTGTGGAATTAGCTTTCATTCATTTTCAATTTAAATTAATTTTCAGTAGCAAACCAATGGCATTTGGAGACTAGAAATGCAAAGAATATGTTTCCAAAGTTTCTATTTAAGTCTTTTGAAAGACTCTATAATTGAATGCATTAACGTTTTAACGGTCCGCATTGCATACTAAACCCTCTATAATCAAGTAGCTGGTGAATAAATTCTTGGCACTCCCATCTAGCTTACTGTAACAAATAGAATATAAGTCTTTCTAGAATAAACCTTGGCCACTCAAGCTAATGGCAATCCAGTTAGGTTTTTGCCAACCTCAGGGAACATCTATTATCAATAGATGCTGAGAAAATTATATTACATGTAAGTGTTTTAGAGAGAAAATAGAAAGTGCCTCAAAGTTGACAGAAAACAGAATCTGTGATGGTATTATGATTGATTTGGGGGAGAAATAGCTGTGGATGCTTAAATATACGAATCACTTTAAAATATTTTAGGCTTGTAGTATCTTGGTAACTTGTGATTCGTATATAAATACATATTAAGAGATTGTTTAAAAAAATTTTTTTTTCAACGTTTATTTATTTTTGGGACAGAGAGAGACAGAGCATGAACGGGGGAGGGTCAGAGAGAGAGGGAGACACAGAATCGGAAACAGGCTCCAGGCTCTGAGCCATCAGCCCAGAGCCTGACGCGGGGCTCGAACTCACGGACCGCGAGATCGTGACCTGGCTGAAGTCGGGCGCTTAACCGACTGCGCCACCCAGGCGCCCCAAAAAATTCATATTGATCTAATTGATTTCAGCAGCTCTATCTGGAGCCATCGAATATTTTGTAAATATATCAGGTGAAGATTGGGTCACTGTTCACAAATGTATGTGTGCACTTCTGGATTTGATTCTGAAAGCAACTGGAATGTTCCATAAAGAAAAAAAAACTAGTGATAAGAGCCAGCTATAAACATCCATGTTCTTTCTGCCTAAACACTTCTGATGGGAAGTTTTCCTTGTCATATTGAGAGCAGCTATTAAACTACCCAAGACAGATGAAGAAATGTTACAAATTTAAGATAATATTTTTGTTAGTCTTTTTGGATTGTGAGGTAGAGGATTCAGGATCAAATCCTCAGTTTTGCTTATCTTTTATTATTATCTTCTAATCTAAACAGAAGAGAAAATGGATATTTTAATTCTGAGTGCTTAGCTCAGAATATTTGGAAACTGCTAGTCCAAAGGTGTTACATTTTCAATTTGTTAAAACTCTCTTAACTACTGTAATTTGCAATTTCATCTCAGGGCAAGATCAAATGTGGGGAAGCAGAAAGAATAGATGTTTCAGACCTCCAACTTTAATTCCAGGAATTATTTAGACTCAAAGGTTAGTGTGTATTTTCAACCTGTGAAAGTAAACTCATGAATTGTAATCTCATTCCTCTACCTGCCATAAATGTGGAGACAGATTAAGCCAAACTTGCATCACACGATCCTATGTATAAAATGACACATGGATTTATAAAAGGAAATGACTTCAAGGGTAGTGTTTATCAACCAACATGACTCCAGGTTTGTCACCATAATAACAAACCACATGGCTGCTGCAAATCAAATGTGGAAAAGATGGTTTCCCAGACACTATACATGGGAACATGGTCTGTCTTCATTAGTCATGACAGGAACCAACCCAACACTACAGGAAATCTTTCAATCTATTCCTGCTTAAAGATACTTGCCTCCTTGTGCCCTTGTGATGAGCATTGGGTGATGTATGGAAGTGTTGAATCACTATATTATACACCTGAAACTAATATTACACTGTGTGCTAACTGGAATTTAAATAAAAACAACAAAAAAATAAAACACTTGCCTTCTTAAAAAAATAAAGCAGCTTTGAACTAGTTAGGAACTCTCTGATTAAAAACTTAACTCAGACTTTCCCCCTTAACCTTAAGTACTGGGCAAATTTCCCTCTCCAACTTCAATGGTAAAATGAGAGGTTTGGACTAGGCAAGGAAGAAAACCAGGGCTGTTTTATTTTTCTTTCTTTTTCTTTTTCTTTTTCCTTTTTCTTTTTAGTTATACTGTCTTTGAATTATTGATTAGAGTCAGTAATTTGAGTCTACATCCAAACATAACCAAAAAAGGTGAATCGATTTCATTCAGTCAGTGACATGGGTGTGACATGTGTCATCCTTTCATGTAGTCTATGACTCTGTTATGATAATTCAACAAAGTTCCAATGGAGTTTGATTTTTTTTAAATCAAAATAGTCTTAATTTTAACAAGATACATTGCTACATTAAATAAGTTTCTCAGAGCAAATTCATTTTGAGAGTTTGCCCATGATCAAAATAATAGGTCAAGGGACTGTGAGACTTTGTGCTTTATAGAGGGAAACTGGGTGGGGCATGATTCACCCCAAATTGAATAATGTTGGGTTTATTAATACCAACTTTCCGTTTTCTAGAACACCTTAGTTCTGTGATAAATTCATTCAGAGGGAATAAAACCTTGAGTACGTTCTAACAGTTGGATTAGTGAAATTCACTTTCAAAGACAATTAGTGGCAAGCTGATACTGCTTTGCGGTGGTAGCTGACAGTCTTATAAGAGCAACTCAAGCCTGGTCTCTGTCTTTCTGTGGTCAGGTTCATGGTTGCCCAGCTCAGATTGCTCTGGTTCAAATATGAGTCACTTACTAGTTGGGAGACTTTACTCAAAGTTCCAGTAGTCCCAAATGGGGATTATGATAAAGCTTACCTTATCAGATTGTTAGGGAGATAAAGTGGATTAATCTACATAAAACATTTAGAAGAGTTCCTGTCAAAGAGTAAGGAGCCTTAAATTTTAGATGTAGTTTATGTGATGATTTGTGTTACTAGTAAGAATATCAGTAGAGATAATTTAGATTTTTCTAGTAATGGAATACAGATATTAAACAGAGAGAAAGAGGGGGAGAGTACAGATGTATTAAAATGTTGATGGTGGGTGAAAAGCATGGCAGGTATTCTTTGTGCGTATTCTCTTCTTATTTATTTTTTGGAAGTTTGACATTATTTTCAAGTAAATTAAGAAGAAGTGTAGATGTAAATAATTGGTAAAAGGATTTTGGCCCTAAGATCAAAATACTCTTTTCTTCACCACTAAAAATACTATTTATTAATTTGCTTGTTTGCAGTGATCATTTCTGATGTATGTACACATACATCAGAATATCAAACTTGGGGCTCCTGGGTGGCTCAGTCACTTATGTGTCCAATTCTTGGTTTTGGTTCAGGTCATAATCTCAAGGTTCATGGCTTCAAGCCATGCATTGGTCTCTTCACTGACAGGGCAGAGACTACTTGAGATTCTTTCCCTACCTCTCTTTCTGACCCTCCCCCTCTCTCAAAATAAATCTCTCTCTCTCTCTCAGTAAATAAATGAAAAAATTTATATATCAAACTGTACACC
The DNA here is from genome assembly GCF_028749965.1 of Puma concolor. Lineage (NCBI taxonomy): Eukaryota > Metazoa > Chordata > Mammalia > Carnivora > Felidae > Puma > Puma concolor. The sequence goes on along the minus strand of NC_141681.1, from coordinate 25,154,843 downwards.
TTAAATATATGCATTCATATGTATCAAACTTCAGTAACACTGGAAAAAAAATATTATCACCTGACATTTAATGCGGATTTCCAACAGGTCAGGCACTGTGCTAAGAATGTTATATTCATATTCATTGCCCCATGCAATACAACTTATGAGTTATTGATAATCCCTGTTTTACAGAACATTTTACTCTGAATATGAAGTTTACAGACCTATACAATCTAGCTTGTATACTGTACAATTTTATACAAACCTCCTAGCTTAGACCTATTAGAATTTGATCTGAAATGAGGAAAAACTCTGAAACCTAATAGACTAGATTTGAAATCACCTAGATTTGCCTCTGAATTCTGGGTTTGCCATGAATAGTTTTGTGACATTATCCAGATCCTCTCTCTGAACCTTAATTTCTTCCTCTATAAAAACAAATTATCTAGGGGCGCCAGGGTGGCTCAGTTGGTTGAGGGTCAGACTTCAGCTCAGGTCATGATCTCATGGTTCCTGAGTTTGAGCCCCACATTGGGCTCTTGGCTGTCAGCCCAGAGACTGCTTTGGATACTCCCTCTCCCTCTTTATCTGCCCCACCCTCTTTCTCTTCCCCTCCCTAGCCCACAATTGTGCTTGCACTCTGTCTCTCTCAAAAATAAATAACATTAAAAAAAAGAAACAAATTATCTACATTATAGCTTTCAAGGATGAAATGATGTTAAGTACCAATATTTTTTTGCAAAATTATTGGCACAAATAAGGACTTAATAAATGATAGTCATGGGGCACCTGGGTGGCTCAGTTGGTTAGGCAACTGACTTTGGCTCAGGTCATGATCTCACAGTTTGTGGGTTCGAGCCCCACATTGGGCTCTGTGCTGACAGCTCAGAGCCTGGAGCCTGCTTCAGATTCTGTGCCCCTCTCTCTAGCACTCCCTGCTCACGCTCTGTGTCTCTAGTCTCTCAATAATAAATAAATGTTAATTTTTTTTAAAAAAAATTAAAAAAACTAAAATAAATGATAGTCATTGTGACCCTAAGTTAAGTAGTGTCAAAAATAAATAAAATTATAATTTTTATCTAAATTATATGCAATTTAGAAGTAAAAATGCATAAAATTTGAGGCAATATACTTGTATAAATATATGTAAGACAAACCAGAGCTATAAATCATTCAGAGAAAAGATTTAGATACAGATATCTTTCTGAGAGGATCAAAATTTTGCCTCCTTTATTCATTTTTTAAAGTATATTTTTTATAGAGCATATAAAATGAGTAGGCAGAATTTGGTCCCATCTTTAAGGAGTAACAGAAACTGCAAATTTATGAGATGATTTGAAATTCATTGTTTCTGTGGAAACCCATTGTGTTGCTCTTGATGGATAAAATACTTTGGGGGAGAATTTTACCTTAATTACTCCAACTGCTTCTGGTTTTCTTCTGGAAAACCACTTGTCAACTTATTTTAAATGAGACTTTCATGAGGACTTGGTAAATTATTCAAGTTTTATCAGGCCAAGGCTCTTAATTCCATTTTTCTAACTTCAACCCAAAGAATAAACATTTCCTGAATTTTTTTCCTTTAAAGATATTTAGGTAAGAACCTCTAAAATAAAAATCTCAGACTTGGAAGGTGCCCTATGGAGGGAGAATCATCTCCTGTATAAATTTGATTGCATCCGAGAAATTCACTAGTATCTCTGGTTTCCAGAATCTCTTCAGTACAGTTATCATGAAGCTAACAGACATGTTAAGTATAAAACTCTTCCTGATCAGGCATAATTCCTGGGTGATCATTGTCAGTGCATTTGATGCCTGCACCGATATTAATTGCACAAATTCCAGGCAGGATTAGGCAGAATACAAGAAAAAAAAATCAGACAGACCAGGAGGAAAAGGTTTCTTAAGCTATTTTAGCAGCTTAGAAGTAAATCATAAAATGTCAAGCTACAGAAATTGGCTCCGATAAATATGATTTTTTTCCTGAATTAGTTCACTAAGCTTTTATCCTTTCTGAACACTTTGAGTCAATCCTAAATACTTTAAATGCCAAGCTTAATATTGAACAGTTATGCTACAGCACATATAGAAGATTGAAAGCAGCAGTTATTCTAGATGAGAATGAGTTATTTTATCTTCATTTAGACCCAGAAACGAAAGAAAATAACCATCGTGTGAAGAGATTGTAAACAAATGAATACTTGTAAAGAAGCCAGGTTGTGGCTACCAAATGAGAAAATTTAATCATTAAAAAATGTATAATCATTTCAACCAAGTTATGTCTACAGGATATGCCTCCCTCCCAACCCCCTGAGAGTCAGTATGACCATATTCCTATGAGAAAATATATGGTTCTAATTGTAATTTAATTTTACATTCTTATTTAGGGGGGTTTGGAGTTGAAAATGACTATAAAAATTGCATACCAGCTGTCACTTGGCTTCCATTCTGCGGTCTTTGCTCGATGCACATGAGTAAGTCGCAATAATGCTGAGAGAGCGTGTGCAGGGAGGATAGTTTTCATTCCTAGAACTTCTAGTGGAAATATTCTTTGTTTTAAAAAAATCACATATAAGCATTACCCATTTTCCAAGTTTATTACAGAAAGACTCTTTCATTCCCATTTGATTCCCAAACTATGATTTTAAAACTCTTTAGGCAGGAATCACATGGGACCTTAGAAAGGGCATTAATTTGGAAGTCAAGGGATGGGTTCAAGACCCAGCACTCACACTTGCCAGCTGTGTGACTTTGGACAAATCAGATAATTTTTCAGGCATTTTTTTACTTCAATTCAGGCTAATTCAATTTCACTTTTAAGTTTCCTGAGCTCAGGGACCATGCATTATTTACTGATTTATTTATAGTATCTTATACAAAATTGGTGAATAAAATATTTTTAAATGAATGAATTAATGAATGTTGATGCCACAATTTATTAGAACAACTCATTATTTTTCCCAAGTTGAGGAGGATTATTTAGGGTATCATAAAATTGCACTATGTCTTTTATCAAAGAATATCCTCAGTTAATTTTATTGGCTCAGAATATAACTTAAAGCAGAAATTCAAACCTTGTTTGGAAATATGACAAAATCAAATGGGTTATTTTTTATTCAATGTTCATAGAAGTCTACCACATGGTGTTGTTTGTAATCAAGCAGCTGCTGTTTAATTCCCAATGACAATATAATGTTTCAATGATTTGTTAGAAGAGGGACCATTCATCGCTTAGTTCTATACTTTTCTAGAACTTGTGTCAACATGTATCATTAAAGTAAAAAAAAAAAATGACAAAATTTTAATTGTCTTATCCACTGGTGTCTGACCTTCTGAGAGGTCTGAGTCATGTTCTCCTCAAGATTCTTAGTCTTAGTTTGATGCCTGGGATCCAACAGTCACTGATAACATCTGCCACTTCAATGAATATCATAGGAAAGATGGATTTTAAAACAAGAATGTGACTTGATAAAATCAATAGCAGACATTTACTACAGATAATTCACAACATAAAAAATTGCAGGTTAAGACTGAAAGCATGGAAGAATGTGATCATTATCTGCTGATAAATTGCTCGCCAAGTGCAATATAACATATATGAATGTCTGATAATTAAGTGTTTCTTTCCCCATTATTGAATAGGGTCTATTCATTTACCCCTTAAAAAATTGTATAATCACCGATTGAGCTTAACGATGCTTAATAGTCACTGATTGAGTTTAAAGACACTTAAGTTCCCATATCAGTAAAATCTGGGAATTAAAGGAAATTGGTTAAGACAACCAGACAAGCTAATGTTAAAGGTGAATTTAGGTTACAGGTCTCCTAAGTTTTGGCCCTATATTATTCAGTTATCAAATCCTATTCTGCAGATATCTCCATAAAATTTCTGGGTGAACTTTCTTTGTTGCTACCCTCTTGGATCTTCTTAAATATAAGGTCCCTCCTAAGTAAAATACTAAAGGTCTAGTAATTTTCCCTATTTCAGAAGACCTTAAAATTTTTCTAAGTAAACATATGTAATTTTGTCAGTGGGGCGGTATTTAAACTGGGGGTTGTACATCTTTATTCATAGCTCTTTCCTTATCTTGATTTAGATATAAGTATCATATGTAGCTTAACTGAAATGACTTAAAAGGGTGTTTTTTAAATACTTTAATCCAAATAGTTGCTCAGCAGAAATTTAGAATTAGGTTTGTTTTTCTGAGTTATTATCCTTATTGTGTGATGGTTAGCGACGTTTTAAAAACACTCAGATATTGATGGTTTCATCGAGAGCAGAATTATTTAATAAACTTCACAATTCTCAACTTCAGTGTTAGAATTATTTTCCCTGAAGCATTTCTCAAGGTAAAACCAGCTTGCATTCTCATTATTCTCCAGCTCATCTTATTACAGTAAGAGAGCAAATATTATTGAATTGGAAAAGGGGACTGAAAATAAACAGAAAATATTTGTTTCTCCAGATGTTTTAGAAACACAACTTTCTCCCATGTTTCTCCACTAAACACATAAAATCTGGCATTCTCTAAGTCAACATTATGCATGCTATGAATTAGGATAAAAAAGCAAGTAAGATATATGAATTCTAGAATCGAACTTGTGAAAAAGCTATTTCTGGTTTTTGAGAGAACCAGTGTCTAGCATCCTTCAGGATGGAAGCTGGTATTTACAAATAGCTGGAATTATGGACCTGTTGCACTGGGGCAGCATTTACAGCAGCATATGCCTTTGTGCTCAGGGTTGGCCAAACCAAAGTCTATTGAGGAAGACAGTGTCCCTGTTGGATGGTCATTTAAAGTGGCCATCAATCCTTTTTGCATAATACTGATGGAGTTCTTTGGAGCTATCCTAATTTGCCTGGGACTAAAGGGGCAATAGAATACAGGATGTTTAACACTAAAAGCAAGAGAGTCCCAGGAAAGCTGGTATGAGTTGGTCACCTTACAGAACTAAGTTAAGATATGCCAGAGGTAGTATCACGTTCAGAAATGCAGAGGCAAAAATGTGGCTGCTGTGGACAGAGTTTGATCTCAGTAATGAAAAAGGTGTAGGATGACATGATGGTCTTGAGTTAATTATCCTATCACTGGATGATTTACTGTCTAGTTACATGCACTGGAAAGTAAGTGGATGAATTAGGTTGAGCAATACATTTGAATTCCTAACTTGACTGTGCCACTTCTTACTTTTGAAGCTTAGGACTAGTAACCTTACTGTTCTTAGCTTCAGATTTCCATTGAATTTATAGCCTTTCTGTGAAATTGTCAATTTTCTTTTTTTTTATTACTTAGTTTAAATTTTTTGATGAATTACATAATTCCTTTTTTTTAAGGCTTATTTATTTTGAGAGAGAGGGGGCATGGAAGGGACAGAGAGAGAGGGAAGAGACGGGGGGAGAGAGAATCCCAGGCAGGCTCTGTACTATCAGCATGGAGCCTAGTGCAGGGTTGAAATTCACAAACTACAAGATCATGACCTGTGCCAAAATCAAGAGTCAGATGCTAAACTGAATGAGCCACGTAGGTGCCCCATGATGATTTACATAATTCTTTAATATATCAGTGAATGTCTTCAGAGGTCCTCTTAAATATCTACTGAAACATTCAGATATCCTGATATGCTAAAGCAAATAAAATAAAAAGATAAATGCTGCAGAGTATACAGAGCTTCATGAGGAAATGAGAGATACCAAGGCAATTAAATATAGATATTTAGTTTGAGAACTTCTCTCCATTATATATTACAAAAGATCTCCCATTTCCTCTCGGAGCCTTTCATATTTTAGAGACAGAATGCAAACATTGATGTTTAAAGCTTTTCAAACATAAACTACCAATTAAAGTAGGAAAACAGTAGATAATTGATTGCTTTTTGACCTTTGAGACCTAATTTAGGGAATAAATATGGCTGCCCATTAAAGTATAAATTCCAAAGAATCATTATTAAACAGTTTCTTAAAATTCTCTATTTTCAAAAGTTTAAAAAGAAAGTCATACTGGTTATTTTAGGAGAGAGGGGTTTTTAACAGATAAAAGGGGATTTAGAGATTATTTTGTCCATTTTCTTTATTTTACAGTTGGCACAGACTGGAGAAATGTCATATCCCAAATCACTTAGGTATTTTCTCTGAATTTTAGTACCTAAATCAAATGAGTGAATGAAAATAATAGTTCACTTTCACTATTGTGAAAGATACTGTCTTAAAAAAATACAATATTGAATTGAATTGCTTTGATTAACATGTAGATAATAAATAAATGTGGGATCCACTTAGAATGGAAAAGATAAATGTTTGGTTTATTCTAATGCTTGTTAGTATGAATCATAATAATTCCTTGTTATTTGTTTCCCTTCAAATATCATCCACAGTTCACAAAGAAAATTATCATTGCATTTACAGACATATTTTCTGTTAGAAGTTGAAATTTCCCAGTGAGATAGATACAGTATCCTATAACCTACCTAAATAGGAAATAATTATTTTCACCAAAGTTTTGAGACTCATAAAGTGTAGTTTCTCTTTGTGTGTGTGTGTGTGTGTGTGTGTGTGTGTGTGTGTGTGTGTGTATTCTTGCAAGGGGAGATACATTCTACCACAAGATTATTAGCACCCAACAAGTAAAGAATGGCTACTTAGAAAACATGAGCCACTGAAAGGTAAATTAAAAAAAATTAAAATGTAAAAAGTTACTGAGAATTTGGGTATTTATCACATACTGTAAGCATTTCCAAGAGGGCATTGAAATTATGTATCAGATTGAACTGACTCAATGATTGGTACTTGAAAGAAAAAGACAAAAATAATCCCAAGATCTTTACTTCTGAAATTGTCCATGGAAGGTTCGGAGCTTGTGGTAAGAGAGAAAAGTTCAGTAAATGTTTGTAAGTCTTGCTAATTCTGTTGTCCCCAAACTTACATGTGTATACCCATTTCCATTCCCTTTGCCACTACCTGTTCTCACTGTTACGCTACTGCTCTCCAAAACAGAATGCGCCTCTTTTACTCTACAAGTTGTGATAGGTGAGTAGAAAAGGTTTTAAAGCAATAATTAAGTTCAGGCCTGTACTGTACACAGCAGTGTGACAGATGATCTGAAGTACAAAAGGTGCCCCGATGAGCCTCGCTGCCTTTTCCAACCAAGTACTACCTTACCTTCCCAAGCTCACCCCCTCACACATACTTACGTGCGCTCCATTCCAGGGCAATAGATACTGAGATCCATACTGCCTATCTCTCTACACTTATCAGTTTAACCCTTAAGCCACAATTCAGCCATAACTTTTGCTATACAAATGTTAGCCCTCATGATAGAGATTTATTAATTTGTATGACACTATTATAACACTCTTTGTTAATTGTCTTAATATAACTGTTGAGCATGAAGCTGTTGGTTTTCTCAAGTGATGGTTTTTGCAGGAATTATGGCCATAATCATAAACCTATCTGCAGGATGTTTCATAGTGTTTGACATAGATTTAGATTTAATACATATTTTTTGTCTTGAAATATTAGCTAAGCAGGCTTCAAGCAAACCTCACAGTGTAGGTGGGAGAAACATAAGGCACTTGAAAATACATATAGTGAGAAGGTTTTGCACCAAGAATGTTGTCCTAATTTTGAATACAAATCAGTGAAAATCAGATTTCGTTTTATCATTTCTGTGAACACAAATTAAGTCTATTATATATATAGTTACAAAGTTAAAGCCATTTTTAGAATTACTGAACATTAACATGCTTCTGCAGAGAATGAGTCTTTTTAATCTTTAGTAAAATAAAAAATAAGGACACTCTTGTACTGTGTATTTAACAGAGGCATTTGAAGCCACATATGGTTTTAAATAGTATCTTCTATATAATTGATGGGGTATTTGAAAAAAAATTCAATTGATTATCTGCTAAATAAAGATATGTTTTCCTCTTCTCTATTAAATGTTATTTTGTCCTTGTAACATTTTTCTGTAAGGCATTAACTTTCAACAGTTGTCTCTTATCAAACTAGACAAAGCTTTCAACTTAATTGAATTTGAAAAGTACAAAGATTGAGCTGACTTACCAAAATGTACGTGGTAGCTTTAAACATATAAGCAAAATGGATGACATTGGCATGTTGGCTTAAGTACACTGGTTGAAGGAAAGGTATAGTAAAAGGACAATTTAATTAAAGGTGGAAGAGTCCATAAAAATGAGATTACATACACAGTGTAATTTATGACAATGAGCCTAGCTTTTTTAGATATTAAAATATGTAGCTACATATACAATCTCTAAAACTTTCTAAAATATGTACATGAGGTATCATCATGTAGAAGCATTTGTTAATATGATGTTCCCCCCACAACAATTAAAAATCCACAGAAGCAAAGAAAAAGTAATTTTGTCTAAAGGGAAAGAAAGAGAAAAACAATCAAGCATGGAACTTGAAATAACCTGATGCCTACACCTCCGTTTTGTGCCAATTATGCTTTAACACATATGAGCTTGGCTAAGTCACTATGAATTCTTAGACCTAAAAGTTGCTTAACAACTGAATCAAAAGTCTTTCTTGTTCAAAGTTTCTGGGTTCTCTATGCAGCCAAATTCAATCCCTGCAGAAGTTAAAGAAAGGCCTAGGAAGAGAAGAGTTTGTGCTTTTCTCAGGGTATTTCTTATTGTAAGGAAAATTTTCTTTGTTGTTTCTCACCTGGGTGAGCAAGAGGAAAAGGGCAACACATAAGAGATGTTATCAGGGGGTGCCTGGGTGGCTCAGTGGGTTAAGCATTCCACTTTTGTATTCATTTCACGTCACACTTCAGGGGTCATGAGATAGAGCCCTGCGTGGGTCTCTGCTCTGAATGTGGAGCCTGTTTAGGATTCTCTCTCTCTCTCTCTCTCTCTCTCTCTCTCTCTCGTTCTCTCTTCCTCTCTTCCCCACCCCCCCACTCCTACCCATTCGCGTACATGTGCACACTCTTTTTCTCTCTCCTAAATAAATAAATAAATAAATAAATAAAGTTAAAATAAAAAGATATGTTACCAGACCTTTGAGAATAGCAATGAGTTTTATAAGTAAATATATATATTATATTGCACATATAATACAAAGTGGCTATTGCATTTATGTAAAAGTCTTTGTGTTGGTATATGTCTCCATTTATCATAAGCAAACACTTTGGAATGGAATGGCTGGATTATATGGTAGTTGTATGGTCACTTTTTAAGAAAGTATAAACTGCTTTTCAAAGTGGTGACATTATTTTATGTGGCCACCAGTATCATAGGAAAATTGCAATTTTTCCACACAATTTCCCAGCAGTAAGTATAGGTGGATATCTAAAATTTAGCATGCTACCAGGTATGTAATGGCACTTTATTATAGTTTTATTTTTCCCTAATCATTAATGATATTGAACATCATGTTATATGCTTATTTACCATTATATTTTCCTTGCCTTATTCAAAAATTTTGTGCATTTTTAATTGCATATTTTTGACCTGTAATTGAGTTGTAGGAGTTAGTTTTTTTTTTTTTTTTTATCTTTAAGTAGTTACTTTTTTTATCCTGTATTCTGGTTTGCATTTTCATGTTCTTAACAGTGTATTTCTTTAACAAAGTTTTTTTTTTTTTTTTAACTGCAGTATAGTTAACCTATAATGTTATATTAGTTTCAGGTGTGCAATATAGTGATACAATAATTCTATACATTATTCATTGCTCATCATGATAAGAGTACCCTTAATCCCCTTCACCTATTTCCTCCTCCTACTTCCCCACTGATATCCATCAGTTTGTTCTCTGTAGTTAAGAGTCTGTTTCTTGGTCTCTCTCTTGTCATTTGTTTGTTTGGTTTCTTAAATTCCACCTAAGTGAAATGATACAACAATTTTCTTTCTCATACTGATTTGCTTTGCTTAGCATTATACCCTCTAGCCCCATCCATGTTGTTGCAAATAGCAAGATCTCATTCATTTTTAATGGCTGAATAATATTCCTGTGTGTGCGTGTGTGTGTGTGTGTGTGTGTGTGTGTGTGTGCATGTGTGTGTGTGAGAGGGAGAGGGAGAGAGAGAGAGAGAGAGAACACTTGGGCTGCAAAGCTATACGTTTCAATTTTGAAGTTCAGTTTTGATTATTTTCTCATGTATGTGTGTTTGATCCTGTTTATGAAATATTTACCTGAGCAAATGTCAGTAAGTTTTTTCTCCTGTGTTATCTTCTAGAAGATTTATAGCATGGCATGAGTGGTCAAGGTTCTTATTTTTTCATATAAATAACCAATTGTTCCAGCACCATTTGTTGCAAAGATGATCATTCTTCATTAAGTCACCTTTGCATCTTTGCCAAAACTTGATTTATAATTTCTAAGTCTAGTCCAGGCATTCTTATTCTATTTCATTGATCATTGTGCTTACTTTTCAACAGTACAAAATTGTCTAGATTATTGTGACTTTGTACACCTCAACATCAGATAGTATATATATTCTCCAACTTTGATTTACTTTTTAAAATTTTTTTTTTAAGTTTGTTTATTTTTTGGGAGAAAAGCAGAGAGAGTGAGTGGGGGAGGGGCAGAGGAAGAGGGAGAGAGAGAATCCCAAGCAGGCTCCACACTGTCAGCAAAGAGCACCATTCAGGGCTTGAACCCACAAATCATGAGATCATGACCTGAGCTGAAACCAAGAGTCATATGCCTAACTGAGCCACCAGCTGCCCTGCTTTACTTTGCAAAATTATGTTGGTTGTATTAGTTTTCCATTGCTGTATGACAAATTATCAGAACATTAGGGCTTAAGATACTCATTTATACGGTTTTCTTAGGCCAGACCTCTGAGCACAGTATGACCGGGCTCTGAGAATCTCAAGGCTGAAATCACGTGGTATCCTGAAGCTGTGTTCTCATCTGGAGCTCAGGGTCCCCCTCCAAAGTCATTCTGATTTAGAGAACTTTATCCCTTGTAGTTGTAGACCAGAAATCCCTGTATTCTTGCTGGCTGTCTGGCCAAAGATGACTCTCAGCTCCTAGACACCCTCATCAGGTTCTTGCCAAATAGTTCCCACCATAGGCCCTCACATATTCAAACATTTCAGATTCAGAGTCCACTTTTTTTGAAGGGCTCTCCTGACTAGGTCAGACCTACCCCGGATAATCTCCCTTTTGACTGACTCAAAATCACCTGATATGGGACCTTCATTTAACTTGCAAAATCCCTTTAAGTTTGGCCTGTAATGTAATCTAACTCCAGGTCTGAAATCTGCCATAGTCAAAGCACCCCCTAATCCCACTCTCATCAAGGGTTGGGGATTATACAGGGTAGATACACCAGAATGTAGAAATCTAGGGAGCACTTGTAGAATTCTGCCCTGTATAGTTATTCTATGTTCTTTCCATTTTCCTACAGATCTAGTATTAGATTGGCAATTTCTACAAAAAAAAAAAAAAAAAAAGGTTATTTTGGGTATTTAGACTTTTGTTGCATCGTTAGATCAGTTTTAAGATAATTGATGTGTTAAGAATATTGAGTTTTTTAATTCATTGTCATGGTGTAATTCACTGTTTACATTCTTTAATTTCTTTCAGTAATGCTCATTTAGTTTGTACTATAGACGTCTTACGTGTTGTCAATTTTATTTACATTTTTGATGAATTTGCCAAACAGGCAAACATTTTTAAATGATTCCTAGAATGAGAAACATTCACTTTTTGATGCATTTTGAATTAATGATGAATGCTGTAGAAGTATTAATACTGTTCAAAACAGACCCACAAATAAGAGAGTTAGGAATTGCTAAAAGCACTAGATTACCTTCAGTGAACTTTAGGTCATTTTTCTTTCCTGATGGCCTAGTATATGTTTGTTTTTCCTCATACCAATGATGGTGAGTCTAGGGAGAATCTTGGAAGCATATTTCTAAAGCTTTATACATACCTCATTTTGTATGAGGTAACTACTTTGGTTCTTTACAACATGTCTACTAAGTTGAGCCATGTCTATCTGAAACAGAGTACCAGGCATGACTTAGAGAGGGAGATTCTACTAGAGTGTGTGTGTGTGTGTGTGTGTGTGTGTGTGTGTGTGGTAATAAGGTGGTAGTGAGATATTTCAATCCATCTTCAATGAGAGAGTATTGGGCCAAATTTACAGAGACTTCTGTTTTTGGTAGAGCTGTCTGAACAAGGCTAGCTATATAATTCCAGACAGGGTGGTGCAAGTCATTAACCAGAATCTGTAGGTTCAAAGCAGAAAGTTTTGGCATATGAGAAAAATGACATTGGAGTAGGTAAAGATCCAGGAAAAAAAAAAAGAAGCAGAGTTCTAAGCTATGTAGACAGAACCAAGGCTACAGGTTTAGCTTTTTTTTCAGGAAGCACTTTTGTTAAAAGCACTGAAGTGCTTATGTTTGATAACTTTAATTTTTTGCTTATTTTGAGTTGGGTCTCCAGAGTGCTTGAACCTAGGGAAAAATTATCATCACAGCAGGAAGCATCTTGACCACCAAAATCAAATTATTAATAAAGACAAATCAGCAGAACAAAAAGAGTAATTTTCTTCTTCAGAGTTATTATATATATATATATATATATATATATATATATATATATATATATGCATACATATATATGTATGTATGTATATACACACAGAGACATATATATATATAGACACCACACACACACATATATATATATATATATATATATATATGCTCCCTGAATATATATATATATATATTTGTACATGTAATATATATCAGCTAAGGGGAGAAACCTCTTTAAACCACAGGAAGATTAGTGTGAGCTAGAAGATAGATGTCAGGCTAAGAGACTCTCAAACCAGAGTGGAGAAATGTAGCACTTAAAATACCTAGCTAGCCTGAAATCACATACAACACACAAAGGATTTTTTTCTTTCCATTTGAAGACTTTGAATCAGCCCTCTGTTGTGGTGGGAACTCTCTTAAGGCCCAAACTATTTATTAAACACTTGACTTGTTCCAACTTAGAGAAAATCACTGTGGTTCTCACATTAGAAGTCCATGAAACTTCCTTCTCACACCCTTGACAGCAACTTACCATTTTGCATCTTGTTAGAACTGATTGGCAACAAAGATGACATGAACATTTTCTTGTGAGCATTTTCATGATCTTAGTCCTTCTACATACTACCTGTTTGCCATTAGCTAAGTCATTTAATGTCCATGAACCTAAGTATCCTTACCTATAATAGCCTATCTCATAGGCTTCTTGGGAGAATTAAATAGGAGAATACAAATCACATTTTCCCCGGTTTCTTGCAGAGTTTGAACACTCAATAAATGTCAGTTATGTTCAAAAACATGTTATTGTTGCTGTAATTATTATGTTTAGGCCACATTATTATATGACAACTTGAACATATATCAAAACATATTGGATCTGGTCATGAATTTATTTAAATTATATCTATGAACTATGTAGTAGAATTTGGAAGAAACAAACCCTTGTGTTTATAGAGCTTACATTCCAGGGTGGGGGGAGATTGATATTTGATTTGTAATTAAAACACTGAAGAATCTGAATAAAATACATAAAAGACACTATAAGGATGGGAGAGCATGCAGACTAATTCCAATCTGAAGAACCAAAGAATACCTCCCTGAAAATTAAACTTTTGAGCACACTATGTGATATTGAAAAGACTAATTATTTACAATTTCAGTCACCATATTTTGAAAATATAGAAACTTGCCAATGAGTGTGAACCTTCAAATAGGAGAAATAAACTGCAATAGCAATTTCCACAGAGATTGACATCAAGACAACATAGATTTGAATCCAGCTCTGAAGCCTAGTAGTTCATCTAGATATATTATGAGGCCATAAAGCTTTTAGCCCAAGTCTGGCACATGGGACATCCTTCATAAATACTCATGGTTGTTGCTTTTTATTGATGAGGAAGAGAATGATGTTGGTGGTGGTGACGGTCATGAGATGGGGATGGCCATGACGACCCAAAGCATATTTTAACACTGTAAGTTGTAGAAGATGGATCCAAGAGAGTTGCTTTTAACACATATATTTGAAAGAATAAAAAAATAAATTAAACCCAGCTCAGTTAAAGAGTTCCAAGAAAATTAGAATGCTTACATATTTGGGAAGATTTTATCATCTCAATAGAAAACAAACAAATGACCTGCTCCAGGGGGAATCAAGAAAATCCCTAAACCAACTGAATTTGCTCCGTGAAACAATTTTTCCCCATTTTGCTCCCTGAACCACCTACATTTATCACCTGGTGAGTGTTTTAGTAATAGTCATTACTGGATTTGATTCCATAGTTTCTTTCAGAAACACTTTCAGGGAGGGACGCCTGGGTGGCTCAGTAGGTTAAGCATCTGACATTGGCTCAGGTCATGATCTCATGGTTCGTGAGTTCAAGCCCCTCGTCGAGCTCTGTGCTTACAGCATAAAGCCTGGAGCCTGCTTCGAATTCTGTGTCTCCCTCTCTCTCTACCCCTCCCCTGCTCGTGCTCTGTTTCTCTTTATGAAAAATAAATAAGTAAACAAAAAAAAAATCTTAAAAAAAAAGAAACATTTTCAGGGCAAGGAACCCAGGAATATGCACAATAAATCTTATGTATAGTCAATTTGAAAAGTAATTTTGTCTCTCTGACAGTTACAACCTCCAAGAAGAATTCATAGGGATTATCAGGAAGTTAAGGCTATCAATGTGTTACTGTTGGAAGAAAAGAAAAAATAGAAGACTGTTAAATTTATGTTGACCAAATAATTGAATATGGTTATTAGTATCTTACTGTTGACTTGAAGATAATGTTAGCTATTTTACTTATTACAAAAATATATTTTAACATGTCAATAGAAGAAAGCCCTTACTATAAAGTTAGTCTTTTTTTCAGAGTCAAATGCACTTATCATTAGTTATGGATGCTGAGACTGGCATGTTCTTTTGTTTCTTGTACATAATTACAAAAACTCCAGGATAACACATGGAAGCCAGTTGAAATGGAAATTGCTCTTTAAAGAGAGCTAATGTTCTAAAGAAAAACACAATTTATGCTTGCTCACATTACTTTAGTAATCTTTATCTGCATCATCAGTAAAAAAAAAAAAAAAATTCTAGGGCTTTGGTCAGTATCAGTATTCTGATTGAGGGCAGATGTGGAAAGGAATGGTGCACAATGAAACAATATTCAATATTCTAGCTCTAAGAAAATATGAAGTATTCTGCCTTTTTACTTCTCTCTCCCTAATTCTAGGGGAATCATTTTATTTGGGGGCGGGAGGGAGTCAGATTACACATAATCTTTTCCTCAATGTTCTCTGTTGGAGACAGTATATAGTCAGTTGTAAAAATTTAATTTTCCATATGACTTATTTCACTCAGCATAACACTCTCCAGTTCCATCCATGTTGCTACAAAAGGCTATATTTCATTCTTTCTCATTGCCACGTAGTAGTCCATTGTGTATATAAACCAAAATTTCTTTATCTGTTCATCAGTTGATGGACATCTAGGCTCTTTCCATAATTTGGCTATTTTTGAAAGTGCCCCTATAAACATTGGGGTACAAGTGCCCCTATGCATCAGCCCTCCTCTATCCCTTGGGTAAATTCATAGCAGTGCTATTGCTGGGTCATAGGGTAGATCTATTTTTAATTTTTTGAGGAAACTCCACAGTGTTTTCCAGAGTGGCTCACCAGTTTGCATTCCCACCAACAGTGCAAGAGGGTTCCCGTTTCTCCACATCCTCGTCAGCATCTGTAGTCTCCTAATTTTTTCATTTTAGCCACTCTGACTGGCGTGAGGTGGTATCTCAGTGTGGTTTTGATTTGTATTTCCCTGATGAAGAGTGGATCCTGAGAAACTTAACAGAAGACCATGGGGGAGGGAAAGGAAAAAAAAAGAGGTTGGAGAGGGAAGGAGCCAAATCATAAGAGACTCTTAAAAATTGAGAACAAATTGAGGGTTGATGGGGGTGGGAGGGAGAGGAGGGTGGGTGATGGGTATTGAGGAGGGCACCTGTTGGGATGAGCATTGGGTGTTGTATGGAAACCAATTTGATAATAAATTTCATATTAAAAAATAAAACACACAAAAATTTTGATTTTCCAGCATTTCAAAACTATGCTTCATTTAGTTAGTGAGAGGAAGGACCAGCGTCTGACTGTTGGTCTGAGGTAATAACTGGTGTAAATTTTATGAGGCCATGTGGTAGAAACCATAATTCCACGATAATTATATTATTCTACAATAATTTATATGATCAAAAATAAGACACCATGTAAGAGAGTGGTTGAAATTTCATGGGACAAATATTTGTAATGTTATATCCTGAATTTATTTTCTGGCTTTGAGGAAAAAGGTGTACATATTTTATTTATTTATTTATTTATTTATTTATTTATTTATTTATTTTTATTTTTTTAAAATTTACATCCAAATTAGTTAGCATATAGTGCAACAATGATTTCAGTAGATTCCTTAGTGTCCCTTACCCATTTAGGCCATCCCCCCTCCCATGACCCCTCCAGTAACCTTCAGTTTGTTTTCCATATTTTACATATTTTTTTCTAAGTGTCCATTTCCTCATACGTAAATTAAGTTTAGTGCCTGCTATAAGGTAAGGGCTCAAATTATCTTACATAATAAACAGTTTATAGTTTTTAACTTAGTGAGAAATCCAGTGGTAGACATAGTTTAGTTATGGTATAGGGTGATCGTTTTAATTCTCAGAGATTCCGTTGACACTGCTCTCTTCTGGGTATTAGCTTTGTCTCCAATCTAGTATCAAGTACGACAGCTATTTTATGCATCATTGTCACAATAAAATCAAGAGGAAGGCAAGAGGGTTGTTGCTTTCTTGACTCTTTAGGAATGAAAAAACACAAAAACAAAACAAAACAAACAAACAAACAGAAAACCCCATTACCAATAGCTCCTGACCCCAGAAGTTTTCCATTCATGCCTCATGAACCAGAAATAATTCACATACCCATTCTTAAACCAACCTCTAGGCAAAAAGAGTGGTTGTAATGAAATCTGTCTACTATATCTCTGGGATAGAGTGGATATTAGTAAGTTATACTATTCCCAGTAACTATAATCCGTGGAGGATGAGTTTTAAGACAGTTTACCCCAAATTGCCAAGATATTATTTTCACTGACATGAAAAATTGAGAGCTTTAGAAACCAAGCACAATTAAAAACTAAATTTGTATGTTTTATTTTTTTAGACTAGGTCATTGAGTCCATTCCAAATATTTAAATGTATTTAAAGCAATGGTAGCAAATATTTTTAATTTCTGAATATATTTATATACTTCTCTTTACATCTATGAATATACCATTGATCCTATGCATATATTTGTTCAATGGTAACCAATTTTCCAGGAGTTTAATGGTCAAAAAGCAGACTTCATTTCTACATGTCCCTTTCCCTCTTGAGCATTGACTGTATATAGTAATCTTTGTTTTGTGAATTATTAAATATTTTTTTCTAGATTGGGGTTTTTTTTTTACATTTAAAAAAAAATAAATGAAAATCACATGTTCTTGAAAGTAGAGATTTTCCTTATTTCCTACTCCTTCTCCTTTGGATAGTAGGATATCCTTTGGATAGTAATTATCTGAAGCAAATAAATATGAATATTTTAAAATGATCTTCTTGAATTCAAACTCTGTCCACCAACACATGTAACATTTTTGTTGTTCTTTGAGATATTTTGCTGCAACTGAATCTTTAGAATGGAAGGATACATACATTTGAGCCCTAAAACGCTTCTAGTCAGTTCCCAGTCAATTGGTGAAGGTGTTATTAAATAAATAAATAAATAATAAATAAACAAATAAATAAAATTAGAGCAGACAGTAGGAAAATGGTTAAATTTGAAAAGACAGCAGAACAGTGCAGGAATTGGAGTCAAGAGAATTGAGTTTTAATTTCAAATATACTGTAACTACATTTTTTAAAGGTTTATTTATTTTGAGAGAGTGAGAGTAGGGCAGAGGCAGAAAGAGAATGAAAGAGAGAATCCCAAGCTGGCAGCATAGAGCCCATAGTGGGGCTCAAACCTGAAAACTATGAGATCATGGACTGAGCCGAAATCAAGAGTCGGATGCCCACCAAATGCACCCCTACTTTTTTTTTTTTTTACAAGACATGAACTCCACTGAGCTTTTTTATCTTGTAATGAACAGAAAATAAATACATGTGGCTGAAGATTACATTTTACAAAATGCTGCTTACAAGTTTATTGAGGTTTGTTTTTTACTGTTTTGTTTTTAGGATGAGGGCAAACCAGTGACAGTGAGGGAAAGTGAGGGACCCCCATAAGTCTATTGCTTTTCACCACTGCCTACATAATTGTTCTGTTTTCTTTTAGCAGTTACCATGAGTGTACTACATACTTTTTAATATTTAAAAAAGTTCAATGGAGTGTTATTTTCCTTAAGTGAATAATGGACCCTGAGGTTAACAGTAACATCTCATGTTTTATTATTTTAACCTGTGAGCAGGATATTGGGGTTTTACCACATGGAAACAGACATGTGGACTGTGGCCATTTTTGAGAAGAAATAAAAGCAAATTTTCACGTTGCATAACAGGGTAATCTTGTTTTTCGTTTCCCTGTGGGAGTTTTCCACAATACCTTCAATTATTTGAGATCTTTGGCTATCAAGAAAGTGCAATCATTCATGCATGCATACATACATACAAGCTGAGGCATAAAAATTGTTAGAGGGAGACTCTGTGTCATTTCCAGATTCCCCTCTTTAGAGAACACTTGCTTCCATGTCAGAAATGAAAAGACAGAGCTAAGAATCTCACAGAAGCTGTGTAATAATGTAAGTAAATAAGAGCATAAAAGTAATTTACGTCTCTCCCTCTTTTTTCCCTTATATTATTTGTGAACTTAATCCATACTTTACCTTTTATTCCCTCCAATGAAATATAGCCTACTTCCAGGGATAACATTTAAAAGAAAGAAATATGTAGCTTAGAAACATTCAAAGAGTAGAAGCAAATACATTTGCTCTGTTCTTTTCTTGGACACCAAGTCAAATATTGTAACTCAGATCTTTTTGGATTTTCTTTCTTTATAGGATGTCAATATTCCTTTAAACTATAATAGACATTTCCAATATGTGCAGTCTTATTCACCTTAGTGTGTGTGTGTGCGCGTGTGTGTGTGCACACGTATATCTTAAAGAATTCTTTTTAATCCATTTCCACAATGCAGTCTTTGTAGATAATAACAGTTCTGATGGCAACACAGTGTCTTTTATCTTCAAGAATTCTCAAATGAAATAAAAATACCCTTATTCATTGGAAAGTGTTTTACACAAGTTTAACTTACTTTTAGATATATTGCACTGCACAAAATATTTTCATCTAAACAGGCACAGAAAAGTGTTTTGAACACACCAGAAGTGAAAATTGAAACTATTATCTACAAAATTAAATAACTTTTAAAAGGAAAAATATAAAATGTTATAGTTTATTATTTGAAACAATTCCATCTAAAAATTTTATGATAATTTTTTTTACTTTATAACCATTATATAGTAATTGTGATGATTCTATGGAAACTCAAATACAGAAAATATTATAAAATGAAAAATGAATTTGTATTTAGTATTCCACAAGTAAAATATGTGGATATAACTGAATGGATTCCAATGCATATTTTTCAATGAACTTCTTATTGTTGTGTTCATGTAGTGATTTTTAAAAGTGATTGTAAATAAAGAAACCATAATTTTCTGATAAATGAAAATACAGAGACCATATGCTATGGTCTGAATGTTTGTCTTCCCCAAACTGGTGTGTTGAAACCCTGATCTACACAATTCATGATATAGATAATTGAGGATTTTCGGAGGTGATTAGGTTATGAGGGTAGAACTGTCATAAATGAAATTGATGCTTTTACAAAAGAAGCTGCACAGAGATCTCTTGCCCCTTTCACTATGAGAGAATACTTCAAGAGGTAGGTAGTCTCCCACGCAAAGAGGGCCCTCAGCCAACCATGATGGTGCCTTGATCTTGGACTTCCCAGACTCCAGAGTTGTGAGAAGTAAGATTCTGTTGTTTTTAAGCTACCCAATCTGTGGTCTTTTATTATAGCTTCCTGAATGGATTAAGATAGTATGTTAATTACTTTTATATCATGCATCTTGAGTTACTCATAAATCTATAATCATTATACACCATTTATTTTTGTACTTTGTAAACTTACATGTATTTATGTAGTCTTTACAAGAATATTACCAAGTAAATGCAGAAAAGGGAAAAGAAAAAATATCATTTTATAATCCCCATATATGACCATAGGTATATATTTTTTGTTAGATGCATTGTGTGTTTCTTATTTTGACACATATGGAACCATGCCATGTTTACTATTGAATAGGTGTTCTTTATTCTTTCAAGGTTAACTAATAGAAATCTTTATGTTATTCACATGGATTATAAATATTCTTATTGATCTTTTTAGTCTATCAAGTAGCATGGCAATATTTCAATTAATGATTCAGCAATTATTAAATATTTATCATATTTCCCATTTGACTGTTATGACAGGACTATGATGATCATCTTTATTCATAAATCATTTTTTATATCTTATAAAATATTATAGAATTCTTGTGTTTCTCCCAAGAAGAGAAGCAGAAACAAAATGGATATAGACTGTTTTGATTCTTCATTTTTTTTCAATATATGAAATTTATTGTCAAATTGGTTTCCATACAACACCCAGTGCTCATCCCAAAAGGTGCCCTCCTCAATACCCATCACCCACCGTCCCCTCCCTCCCACACCCCATCAACCCTCAGTTTGTTCTCAGTTTTTAAGAATCTCTTATGCCTTGGCTCTCTTCCACTCTAACCTCTTTTTTTTTTCCTTCCCCTCCCCCATGGGTTTCTGTTAAGTTGCTCAGGATCCACATAAGAGTGAAAACATATGGTATCTGTCTTTCTCTGTATGGCTTATTTCACTTAGCATCACACTCTCCAGTTCCCTCCACGTTGCTACAAAGGGCCATATTTCGTTCTTTCTCATTGCCACGTAGTACTCCATTGTGTATATAAACCACAATTTCTTTATCCATTCATCAGTTGATGGACATTTAGGCCCTTTCCATAATTTGGCTACTGTTGAGAGTGCTGCTATAAACATTGGGGCACAAGTGCCCCTATGCATCAGTACTCCTGTATCCCTTGGGTAAATTCCTAGCAGTGCTATTGCTGGGTCGTAGGGTAGGTCTATTTTTAATTTTCTGAGGAACCTCCACACTGTTTTCCAGAGTGGCTGCACCAATTTGCATTCCCACCAACAGTGCAAAAGGGTTCCCGTTTCTCCACATCCTCGCCAGCATCTATAGTCCCCTGATTTGTTCATTTTGGCCACTCTGACTGGCATGAGGTGATATCTGAGTGTGGTTTTGATTTGTAATTCCCTGATGAGGAGCGACGTTGAGCATCTTTTCATGTGCCTGTTGGCCATCCGGATGTTTTCTTTAGGGAAGTGTCTATTCATGTTTTCTGCCCATTTCTTCACTGGGTTATTTGTTTTTCGGGTGTGGAGTTTGGTGAGCTCTTATAGATTTTGGATACTAGCCCTTTGTCCGATATGTCATTTGCAAATCTCTTTTCCCATTCTGTTGGTTGCCCTTTAG
Organism: Puma concolor; assembly: GCF_028749965.1. Classification (NCBI taxonomy): domain Eukaryota; kingdom Metazoa; phylum Chordata; class Mammalia; order Carnivora; family Felidae; genus Puma; species Puma concolor. The sequence goes on along the minus strand of NC_141681.1, from coordinate 25,133,200 downwards.
TTTTGTTGGTTGTTTCCTTTGCTGTGCAGAAGCTTTTTATCTTCATAAGGTCCCAGTAGTTCATTTTTGCTTTTAATTCCCTTGCCTTTGGGGATGTGTCGAGTAAGAGATTGCTATGGCTGAGGTCAGAGAGGTCTTTTCCTGCTTTCTCCTCTAGGGTTTTGATGGTTTCCTGTCTCACATTCAGGTCCTTTATCCATTTTGAGTTTATCTTTGTGAATGGTGTGAGAAAGTGGTCTAGTTTCAACCTTCTGCATGTTGCTGTCCAGTTCTCCCAGCACCATCTGTTAAAGAGACTGTCTTTTTTCCATTGGATGTTCTTTCCTGCTTTGTCAAAGATGAGTTGGCCATACGTTTGTGGGTCTAGTTCTGGGGTTTCTATTCTATTCCATTGGTCTATGTGTCTGTTTTTGTGCCAATACCATGCTGTCTTGATGATAACTACTTTGTAGTAGAGGCTAAAGTCTGGGATTGTGATGCCTCCTGCTTTGGTCTTCTTCTTCAAAATTACTTTGGCTATTCGGCGCCTTTTGTGGTTCCATATGAATTTTAGGATTGCTTGTTCTAGTTTCGAGAAGAATGCCAGTGCAATTTATTTGGGATTGCATTGAATGTGTAGATAGCTTTGGGTAGTATTGACATTTTGACAATATTTATTCTTCCAGTCCATGAGCAGGGAATGTCTTTCCATTTGTTTATATCTTCTTCAATTACCTTCATAAGCTTTCTATAGTTTTCAGCATACAGATCTTTTACATCTTTGGTTAGATTTATTCCTAGGTATTTTATGCTTCTTGGTGCAATTGTGAATGGGGTCAGTTTCTTTATTTGTCTTTCTGGTGCTTCATTATTAGTGTATAAGAATGCAACTGATTTTTGTACATTGATTTTGTATCCTGCAAACTTTGCTGAATTCATGTATCAGTTCTAGCAGACTTTTGGTGGAGTCTATTGGATTTTCCATGTATAGTATCATGTCATCTGCAAAAAGTGAAAGCTTGACTTCATCTTTGCCAATTTTGATGCCTTTGATTTCCTTTTGTTGTCTGATTGCTGATGCTAGCACTTCCAACACTATGTTAAACAACAGCGGTGAGAGTGGGCATCCCTATCGTGTTCCTGATCTCAGGGAAAAAGCTCTCAGTTTTTCCCCATTGAGGATGATGTTAGCTGTGGGCTTTTCATAAATGGCTTTTATGATGTGTAAGTATGTTCCTTCTATCCCGACTTTCTCAAGGGTTTTTATTAAGAAACGGTGCTGGGGGCGCCTGGGTGGCGCAGTCGGTTAAGCGTCCGACTTCAGCCAGGTCACGATCTCGCGGTCCGTGAGTTCGAGCCCCGCGTCGGGCTCTGGGCTGATGGCTCAGAGCCTGGAGCCTGTTTCCGATTCTGTGTCTCCCTCTCTCTCTGCCCTTCCCCCGTTCATGCTCTGTCTCTCTCTGTCCCAAAAATAAATAAACGTTGAAAAAAAAATTAAAAAAAAAAAAAAAGAAACGGTGCTGAATTTTGTCAAAGGCCTTTTCTGCATCGATTGACAGGATCATATGGTTCTTATCTTTTCTTTTATTAATGTGATGTATCACGTTGATTGATTGAAAAAAAAATTAAAAAAAAAAAAAGAAACGGTGCTGAATTTTGTCAAAGGCCTTTTCTGCATCGATTGACAGGATCATATGGTTCTTATCTTTTCTTTTATTAATGTGATGTATCACGTTGATTGATTTGTGAATGTTGAACCAACCCTGCATGCCAGGAATGAATCCCACTTGATCATGGTGAATAATTCTTTTTATATGCCGTTGAATTCGATTTGCTAGTATCTTATTGAGAATTTTTGCATCCATATTCATCAGGGATATTGGCCTGTAGTTCTCTTTTGTTACTGGGTCTCTGTCTGGTTTAGGAATCAAAGTAATACTGGCTTCATAGAATGAGTCTGGAAGTTTTCCTTCCCTTTCTATTTCTTGGAATAGCTTGAGAAGGATAGGTATTATTTCTGCTTTAAACATCTGGTAGAACTTCCCTGGGAAGCCATCTGGTCCTGGACTCTTATTTGTTGGGAGATTTTTGATGACTGATTCAACGTCTTCGCTGGTTTTGGGTCTGTTCAAGCTTTCTATTTCCTCCTGATTGAGTTTGGATGCGTGTGGGTGTTCAGGAATTTGTCCATTTCTTCCAGGTTGTCCAATTTGTTGGCATATAATTTTTCATGGTATTCCCTGATAATTGTTTGTATCTGTGAGGGATTGGTTGTAATAATTCCATTTTCAGTCATGATTTTATCTATTTGGGTCATCTCCCTTTTCTTTTTGAGAAGCCTGGCTAGAGGTTTATCAATTTGTTTATTTTTTCAAAAAGCTAACTCTTGGTTTCCTTGATCTGCTCTACAGTTTTTTTAGATTCTATATTGTTTATTTCTGCTCTGATCTTTATTATTTCTCTTCTTTGGCTAGGTTTAGACTGCCTTTGCTGTTCTGCTTCTATTTCCTTTAGGTGTGCTGTTAGATTTTGTATTTGGGATTTTTTTTGTTTCTTGAGATAGGCCTGGATTGCAGTGTATTTTCCTCTCAGGACTGCCTTCACTGCCTCCCAAAGCATTTGGATTGTTGTATTTTCATTTTCGTTTGTTTCCATATATTTTTTTATTTTTTCTCTAATTGCCTGGTTGACCCATTCATTCTTTAGTAGGGTGTTCTTTAACCTCCATGCTTTTGGAGGTTTTCCAGACTTTTTCCTGTGGTTGATTTCAAGCTTCATAGCATTGTGGTCTGAAAGGATGCATGGTATGATTTCAATTCTTGTATACTTATGAAGGGCTGTTTTGTGACCCAATATGTGATCTATCTTGGAGAATGTTCCCTGTACACTCGAGAAGAAAGTATATTCTGTTGCTTTGGGATGCAGAGTTCTACATATATCTGTCAAGTCCATCTGATCCAATGTATCATTCAGGGCCCTTGTTTCTTTATTGACCGTGTGTCTAGATGATCTATCCATTTCTGTAAGTGGAGTGTTAAAGCCCCCTGCAATTACCACATTTTATCAATAAGGTTGCTTATGTTTATGAGTAATTGTTTTATATATTTGGGGGCTCCCGTATTCGGTGCATAGACGTTTATAATTGTTAGCTCTTCCTGATGGATAGACCCTGTGATTATTATGTAATGCCCTTCCTCATCTCTTCTTATAGCCTTTAATTTAAAGTCTAGTTTGTCTGATATGAATATGGCTACTCCAGCTTTCTTTTGGCTTCCAATAGCATGATAAATAGTTCTCCATCCCCTCATTCTCAATCTAAAGGTGTCCTCAGGTCTAAAATGAGTCTCTTGTAGACAGCAAATAGATAGGTCTTGTTTTTTTTTTTTATCCAATCTGATACCCTATGTCTTTTGGTTGGTGCATTTAGTCCATTTACATTCAGTGTTATTATAGAAAGATATGGGTTTAGAGTCATTGTGATGTCTGTAGGTTTTATGCTTGTAGCGATGTCTCTGGTACTTTGTCTCACAGGAGCCCCCTTAGGATCTCTTGTAGGGCTGGTTTAGTGGTGACGAATTCCTTCAGTTTTTGTTTGTTTGGGAAGACCTTTATCTCTCCTTCTATTCTAAATGACAGACTTGCTGGATGAAGGATTCTCGGCTGCATATTTTTTCTGTTCATCACATTGAATATCTCCTGCCATGCCTTTCTGGCCTGCCAAGTTTCAAAAGAGAGATCAGTCACAATTCTTATAGGTCTCCATTTATTTGTTAGGGCACGTTTATACCTTGCTGCTTTCAGAATTTTCTCCTTATCCTTGTGTTTTGCCAGTTTCACTATGATATGTCGTGCAGAAGATCGATTCAAGTTACGTCTCAAGGGAGTTCTCTGTGCCTCTTGGATTTCAATGCTTTTTTCCTTCCCCAAATCCGGGAAGTTCTCAGCTATTATTTCTTCAAGTACACCTTCAGCACCTTTCCCTCTCTCTTCCTTCTCTGGGATACCAATTATGCGTATATTATTTCTTTTTAGTGTATCACTTTGTTCTCTAATTTTCCCCTCATACTCCTGGATTTTTTTATCTCTTTTTCTCAACTTCCTCTTTTTCCATAATTTTATCTTCTAGTTCACCTATTCTCTCCTCTGCCTCTTCAGTCTGAGCCGTGGCTGTTTCCATTTTATTTTGCATGTCGTTTAAAGAGTTTTTCAGCTCCTCCTGACTGTTCCTTAGTCCCTTGATCTCTGTAGCAAGAGATTCTCTGCTGTCCTCTATACTGTTTTCAAGCCCAGCGATTAATTTTATGACTATTATTCTAAATTCAGTTTCTGTTATAGTATTTAAATCCTTTTTGATCAGTTCATTAGCTCTTGTTATTTCCTGGAGATTCTTCTGAGGAGAATTATTCCATTTGGTCATTTTGGATAGTCCCTGGCGTGGTGAGGACCTGCAGGGCACTTCCCCTGTGCTGTGGTGTATAACTGGAGTTGGTGGGGGGGGGGGCGCAGTCAGACCTGATGTCTGCCCCCAGCCCATCGCTGGGGCCACAGTCAGACAGTTGTGTGCTTTCTCTTCCCCTCTCCTAGGGGCAGGATTCACTGTGGGGAGGCGTGGCCCATCTGGGCTACTTTCACACTGCCCGGCTTGTGGTGCTGGGGATCTGGCATATTAGCTGGGGTGGATCCGCAAGGTGCACAGGAGCGGGAGGGGCAGGCTCAGCTCACTTTTGCTTCAGAGATCCGCTTTGGGAGGGGCCCTGCAGCACTGGGAGGGAGTCAGACCCGCTGAAGGGATGGATCTGCAGAACCACAGCATTGGGTGTTTGCGCGGTGCAAGCAAGTTCCCTGGCAGGAACTGGTTCCCTTTGGGATTTTGGCTGGGGGAGGGGCGAGGGAGATGCCGCTGGGAGCACCTTTGTTCCCCGCCAAACTGAGCTCTGTCGTCAGGGGGCTCAGCAACTCTCCCTCCCTTTGTCCTCCAGCCTTCCTGCTTTCTGAGCGGAGCTGTTAACTTATGACCTCCCAGATGCTAAGTCCCGCTTGCTGTCAGAACACACTCTGTCTGGCCCCTCCACTTTTGCAAGCCAGACTCTGGGTCTCTGCTTGGCCCGCAGGCCGCCCCTCCGCCCCGGCTCCCTCCGGCCAGTCCGTGGAGCGCGCACAGCCTCTCCGCCCTTCCTACCCTCTTCCGTGGGCCTCTTGTCTGTGCTTGGCTCTGGAGACTCCTTTCTGCTAATCCTCTGGAGGTTTTCTGGGTTATTTAAGCAGGTGTAGGTGGAATCTAAGTGATCAGCAGGACGCGCGGTGAGCCCAGCGTCCTCCTATGCCACCATCTTCCCTGATTGTCTTTAATTCTGTTTTGATTCTTCATAAATTTTGCAGTTGTTACCAAATATTTTTACTGCCCAAAGTGATAATTAATAGCATCATTTTTACTGTAACCTTGTCAGTATTTGTCATTCTCTACGATGTAGTTCAAGGTTTTATCTTATAGGTATACTATTTCTCCGTTATCTGTGTTTTAATATTTACACTGATCTTTAACCCTGAACCACATTCATCAAACTGCCAAATATATCTATACCGTATGAAAAGCATTTCTCTGTTATCTTTGTTTTAATGTTTACACTGATCATGAGCCCTGAACCACATTCGTCAAACTGCCAAATATATCCCCATCATACAAAAAGTATAATGCATTTCTCATTAATAAGGGATTGATAATACTGCATTTTGATATTCTAAGTCAATCACTTCTTGTTTTCCCATTTACTCTCCTCGTAGCTGAGTAGAAAGTTGAAAAGAATAGTTATTTATTATATGTATGCATATATACACTAAGGTGCAAGTAAGAATATAGTTATCAGAAGAACTAATGAAAGTATCTGAAAGTGAGAGGCAAGAGATAGAGAAAAGAAAGAGATGATGACCGCTTCATACTTGGGCCTTGGGAAAAGCTTGAGAACTGGTTCTGGAATCTCTAATTCCAATCTGTCTGTCCTCTGTCTCACTCCACACCATTACCAGCTTATTTTGTAGCCCCTCATAAGCCGCTGAACACTTGAAACAACTTGCAAAGATGAGAGCAGTTGTTATTTAAGGAGATTAGAGTCTTAACTACTGATACCTAGTGCCTTCCATCCTTTGGTGATGCTCACATAGATTTTTATTCTTATATCTATTTCCTCTACTAACTGCATCCTGTACAAATAGACTCATGGCTTTTTCTAGCCATTCATTTCTCTTTGCCATGTGTATGTCTTGTTCAGGCCTTTTTAAATCCTTTGCCTTCCATTGTGTTCTCTTTCCACGTTCATGACCATACCATACCACCATATCTGCTTTTAAAGGTCCAGCATGAAATGTCTTTATTTAATGCATTCTTCCCTTTCCTTATTTATTTATTTATTTATTTATTTATTTACTTTTAAAGAGAGAGAGAGAATGTGTGTGAGCAGGAGGAGAAAAAGAGAGAGAAAGAGAATCTTAAGCAGGTTTCATGCTCAGCGTGGAGCCCAATATGGAGCTCCATCCCACAACACTGGGATCGTGACCTGAGTCAAAACCAAGAGTCGGTTGTCCAATTGACTGAGCCACCCAGACACCCCTCCTTATGGTTTAACATCACTTCATATATATTCAAGCCGATTTGTGAAACAAGAAATAAGTAATAAACTTCTAAGATTATCAGTTCTTGCAGTATCTTAGGCCTCTTAAGCATATCACCGTAACAGACCTCATTGTCTGTAGAGAGTATCCTGGTGGTCCCATATATTATAAAATTCTTTATAAATGAAACAGGGAGGCAAGAGATTCAAAATCAAATAAGGAAATATAACCACAGAAGTAAAGGCCAGAATGATTCTTTTACCAATTTTGAAGATGGATGGAGGCCTTGAGCCAAGTAATATAGTTAGCCTCCAGAAGCTGAAAAAGGCAACAAAATGGCTTTTCTCCTAGAGGCTCCCGAAGGGAATGCACCTTAGCTAACACCTTGGTTTTAGTTCCATTAGACCCATTTTGGACGCTTGAATTCTAAGATAATACTTTCGTGTCATTTGAATTCTCTAAATTTTTGGTAATTTGGTTACTGTAGCAATAGGCGACTAATATACTCCTCAATCCCAAATTGTCACCTGCAGGAGCTCTTTCTTCTATCATTCCTAATCTCTACTCATTATTCTTCCTTTGGATTCCCCTTTGTTCAGTTTAAATCAATCCTGTTCAGGGGCGCCTGGGTGGCTCAGTCAGTTAAGCATCTGACTTTGGCTCAGGTCATTAACTTGCAGTTTGTGAGTTCGAGCCCCATGTTGGGCTCTGTGCTGACAGCTTGGAGCCTGCTTCCGATTCTGTGTCTCCCTCTCTCTCTGCCCCTCCCCGGCTCATGCTCTGTCTCTCTCTGTCTCTCAAAAATAAATAAATAAATCCTGTTCATTCATTTCAGTGGGACATCCTACTTTATCCACGGGCCTTGGGGAAATAGCAGGTGAAGAGAAGATAAGTAATTTGGGGCAGGTGTGTCAAAATCCACACTATTCATGGAGGTATCTCACATGTGTGAGCTTCATCATGTATATTGTGGGGGAAATAAGTTAATGGAAGTGTTAAAGTATTTGTTCTAGATAAATGTATTATGTCTATACTATATGTCAGGTCCCTATGCAGGCACTAAAGATCCAACATGAGGCCAAAATAAGACACAGGTATGGCCTGAGTATTAGGGGAAAAACCAAGAGTCTTTCAAATACATGTTACATTACAAGAGTAATAAATATTTCAGGTAGAAGCAGATTATGCTCTCAAAATGAATAAAAAGGCAATTTGTCACAAAAGTGGGACATTTTAGAAGAAGTGAGAACCAAATGGAGATCTGAAGGAAAATGAGTTAAATAGACAATGAGGAAATAAAAAAAAAAAAAAACTTTCCAGAGACAGGTATGTTAAGGAATCTGACCTCTATTCTAATCCTGCTGGAGGAATATGGATGTCTTGTAAATAGGGGAGGGGGCATGATTAAACATACATTTTGAGAAGTTCATTCTGGTTTAGCTGGAGGGGTCAGAACAGTAAGAGAGACTAATTAGGAAAAAACTTTTAAATAAAATATACATTATTGTTGTCCCAGGGTGGTGGTGGTACAACAGATTAAATACATATATTTATGGGATTTAGTAGCAGAGTAACCACCACTCTGATTACTCAGTTTGGTCCTTTAAATTTACTTCCCTTTCTTCTTCACCGTCTTATCCATGAGAGACTGACCTGTATAGAACACATCAATGGTTCCTTAGTCTTTGGTTTCTGTTGGCTCCAGCTGATAGTGGGCATCAAGAGGAAAACGGGATGTGGCAGCCGATCTACAGAACTCTTTCCTTCTGGATTCCAGTGGTTCTTTCAGGGTAGAGGAGGTAAAGAGCCCCAGAATACTATACTGTTTCTTATGGTAGCCCTAAATGCTATCCACCTTTCATGAACACTCCTATAATTAAAATATTTCAGAATTACTCTAAGGAGTGTTCCATTTCTTTCCTGCTGCTACCCTAAGTGATAGCCTGGGTGAAGGAGACTAAATATCAAGAATGACTCCATAGGGTTCTGGCTACTTAAGAGGATTGATCATGGTGCCATTCAATGAAATTAGAATTCCAAGAAGAGGACTAGTGTTGCAGAGAAAAACCATGATCACATGTATAAATTTGGAGCATATTGAGTTGTGGCTTCCGTCTACACATCTAAATGGATATGTTAAATACATCACTGGCTATATAAGACCAAAGCTAGGCAAGGAAGGATCGTAGACCTTCCTTTTAACCATCTATCACACGGGAAGACATGAAGAGGCACTGGTAGAGGGACCCGAGGATACAGAGCCCAAGTAGACAATGTCTGTCTTTGGGGAAGTGGTTGTTCCCTCTGCCCAAATAAAGTTTAAGCTTCTTGTGGGACAGAAATATGTCCATTTCAGCTTTATGCTTCTCTTTCAACAGTGTACGTTTGCTTTATTTATATTACTTATGGCAGAGAAGCAATCCCCTAACACCGTCTAACATAAACTAGTTGCTGTGTAAGTGTCGTCTGAGTAAATGAATTTTGTATTATATGTGGATTTTAATTATCCACAATACAACTGAACATGGAAAACACAGAGAAAGCATTCCAAATAACACCCAACAGACTTAGCAACAACTTTAAAAGTGCCTTTAGTGTTCTGTTGGAGAACATTAGCTCGCTTTTCTGCCTACACTGCCATTCCAGTTGGAACAATCTCATAAAGTCACAGAGTCCTAGTCCAAGTTTTCAGTCCTCAGCTGAAAGTTGTAAGTCTTTAAAGTTTAAACTACCTAATTTCACATTAGGAAATTAAATAGCAAAGCTTTGAAGTGACTTGTCCACAGAAATACCAGTTACCAGAATAGGCACTGTTATGAATGTGAATCTCTAGACACCCTATCTAGGGCATTTTTTTTTTTTTCACTTAGATTTCTTCCTATCCCCCCCAACTTTTTTCATATTCTTTTTTAGTTATATAATCAAATAATTGTGTATTCTTTTCAGAAAATGAAGAGGCAGAAAAACATATGTGGAAAAAAAAATTCAGATCACCATTAAGCATACTAACACATTTAACAAACTGTGGGAGACAGAATGATGGCTCCCCAAAGATTTCCATGTCCTAATTCTAGGAATCTTTGCTTGTGTTACCTTACATGGGAAATGAGACTGCAGATAAGGACCTTGAGATGGAGAGATTGTCTTGAACTTTTAGGGTGGGCTCAATATTATAAGGAGAGTCCTTTAAAATGGAAAAAGGATGCAGAAGAGAAAGTCAAAGGCAAATAGAGATTTGAAGATAATAGGTTTCTGGCTTTGAATTTCCATTGGTCAATTTCCATTGACCAAAAAATGTAGATGGCCTTTAGAGGCCAAGAAAGGAAAGGAACCAGATTCTCCTCAAGAGACTTTAGAAGGAAGACAGTCTTGCTATAACCTTGATTTTAGTCCATTTCAGACTTCTGTCTCCAGAACTGTTTAATGAATCTGTGTTGTGTTAAGGCACTAAATTTGTGTTTATTTATTATGGCAGCAATGGAAAATCCATATAGTTGTCCCACATTTTAATCTAATTACAAAGGTCCTTAAAAGTGAAGAACATTTCCTGGCTGCAGAGAAATAGAAAACTGTTTTGGGAAGGACAAAAATAGCTGCCATTTAATACCTTATTGTGCATACTGCTTTAATTTTTTTAAGTACAAAGACATTTTCAGAATTAGATGCATCTGATATATTTAACATTTGTTAATTATTCTTTAATGAAAATTATATATGTCATATATTTAACTATTTTCCTAATTTATCATTTAAGTTGAATTTTAGTCTGTTTCTAGATATATACATACTTTAGTTCCTTATACAGACAAATAAGTATCATTAAAATAATTTCTTGGTTTTACAGAAAGGTTATAATCAAACTGAAGATTACTGTATTTATAGTGAGAATATTTATTTGTCCATTTGTTTATACTTTTATCTTTTTTTCACTTAATCCTTAAAACCACCTGGAATGAATTATGATAGGTAGTGTTATCAACAGACCAGTTTGTATTTCCAAATTTGCTAAAACTTTTCTAACTTATTAAATAACCCATCCTGTCTTCACTGATTCACAGTGTACCTTTACTGTATGTCCGGATATACCTGGATATATTTTTAACTTATATTCTATTGCATTAATTTATTTTTTCATACTTTAGACAGTATTATATTATTTATAATTATTTGTCATATATTTTGTTATCTGACAGTGTAACAGCGTTTCTATTTTTTTATTCAGATTTGTTCTATCCTTACATCTTTATACATTCATACACACACACAAATCTACAATAGCAATAAAATACCCAAAGGATTTTTTAAGGATTAAAAATATAACTTAATTTACAGAATTGTCATTTTAACAGCATGGCATTTTCTTAATCAACTAGGAATTTTTCTCTCTTTGTCTTCTTTTATACCTCAGTGATTAATGATTTGTAATTTTTTAAGAAAGGATTTTCACATTCCTTATTTATCCAGGATATATTTATTTTTAGATATATTATGAATGGTAAATTTTATCCTTTCAGTTACGGGGGTTATGGGAATAGAGGAAGTGTAATGACTGTTAGCAACTCCCATCCTGAACTCTTTTTATTACTTCTAAAATATTACTTCTAAAAGTATTCAGTTGAGCCTTGTGGGTTTTAATCATTATTCCAAACCTTTATGCAAATATATTCATGTACTTTGGTTAGGTACAGGCAATTAAATATTCCCCAAATTGTTCTTTTAGTGGCAATAAAACCAAAAGTTGTCCCCGCCTTAATGATAGTTGTCAGATAGCCACTGTGTGTATGTAACATAATCATAGTTAATGTACAGTAAATGTTTGGAAGTATGATGGAATGTTTTCCTGAGTAATTTCCAAGGTTACTTTGTGGGTTTTTTTGTATATTTAATTTAAAAAAAATAATTCTAAATTAAAGCAAGAATTCTTTTTGAATGCTAGACTAAAGATGATTGTGGTCTTATATACAGTAATTTTTTTTCACATCAACATTTTTTGTCTGTTGATTTGTCAGTATTATAATAGGTTCAATCAAACCTAATGCTTCTAGAAGTAATAGAAACTAAAGTTAAGCAAAAATCTTGTATCTAAATCTGAAAAATCATAAATAGCACTGAATCGATTACCACACCAGTAATGCTAGTATTTTTTATTAAAAATGATAGCAGTCTCCTCTAGCCGACTTGTATAATAGAGTTATGGGAATAACAGAATTTTTATGAAATTTTTTTATAAGCAGAGAGATCTTATGATGTGTTACTAATCTAATTGCTAGCTTTACTTATTACAACAAAGTCTTAAGTGGAAATTAAATAATAATTGATACCTACCTATGTGTATTTTTATTATTTCATCTATTAAAAGATTTCACAGTTGAACATATATGAGTTACATATATAATTCCAGCTTCTGTCACTATTTTATGAAGCTCAGGTTTTGAATACTATTGTATATGACAGGAATATATTCACCAAAATATGCCACTTACTACCAACTGTGATACTCTATTTATTTACTCAGACACGTTATAATTAACCAATTCTGAGTTTGAGAATAACATGAGAAGCCAAAGAAGATGCTTCTCTTTCCTCATGGTGTTGATAACCAAGCTCCTTAACATAAAATTGTATGTAAGTTGGCACTATTAGTAAAGACAGAAAGAAAAACATACATTTTGGACTTTGGGGGATCCTTTACATTTCAAATATAGATAACTTGCCTTTGTATTTACATCATATTATTTAATAGAAAAATATATCTATATGAATAAAAATATAGACTAAATACAGTTTCACTTTTATAGCTCTGTAGGACTTTGTTATGGATTTTAACAGATTAGGGAAAAATATTTTGTTTAGCTCTAAACGTAACATGTAGTTATTGGGATTACGATGATAAGCAAAATTGAACAATGCACATTAGATAATCACATTGACATATTTCCATCGTTCAATGACTCTAAGAATAAACTCTTATCATGTGCTGACAGCTCCTTCCTGTACCTCCTAAACTGGTGGCCTCACCCTATTCATGGCCTTAAGGAAAAGATAAAGGGATTTGTTTATAGCAGTACAGTATTTGGTCATGGTTGTTACTATCCCAATTCAATTTCAAATTATGAACTCTACTGCCATTGGTTTCTTTTAATAGATCCAGAACTGGATCAAAACAAAAATAAAAACAAACAAAAAACCAAACCAAAAACATTCCTTTGGAATCACAGAAGTTCTCAAACATATATTCTTTGATTTAAATATTCATTCATATCCCAATTCATTCTTATTTTTACTCAATCTTCTGACTCTACCATGGTTTCCAACCAGAAATCATTTTATCAGGCTGTGTTGCCCTCCTGGTTGGTCTCACAGTGCTGCCTATACCCATGCCAAATTTAAGCTGGTATGTCCATCACCTCATGAAACCATAGTGAAACCATATAAACCATGAAACCATATAACATACTTAGTGTTTTGGGGGCGCCTGGGTGGCTCAGTTGATTAAGCGTCTTGATTAAAACCATGAAACCATATAACATACATAGTATTTTGGGAACACCTGGGTGGCTCAATTGATTAAGTACCTGACCCTTGATTTCAGCTCAGGTCATGATCTCACGGTTAGTGGGATTGAACCCCACATCTGTCACCGTGCCGACAGCACTGAGCCTGCTTGGGATTCTCTCTCTCGCTTCTCTCTCACTTCTTTCCCTGCTCACACACTCTCTCTAAAAATAAATAAACATCTAAAAAATACATATATAGAGAGTGTTTTGCTGTCCTGGAGTATTAGATTCCTAAAAAAAAAATGTTTTCCTTCGTGATAGTTTGAATACAAGTTGGTTATCTTTTAAATGTGTGCAAACTGTATTACACTTCTCTGAACAACGTTTTGCTACACGCTAGATATTTACTGTGTGTTAGGGTTTATGGACTCAGGTTGGTATTGAAATAACCAGTTTGCTTATTTTTTTTTTCTTCTTTCTCCTTTTAATTCTGTTTGTTGTATGAGTCTGTGGACTAGTGTGTGACAGGCTCCTTTTATTCAGTTGTGTTTATTTAAAAGTAGGGTCAATGATACTTCTAAAATATGGGGAAAGCTAGGGCTCTCTTTCCACAATTCTCATCCATTATCCACTTCTTTTATTGTTGCACACATATATAAATATAAAGAAGAATCAAGAGAGAATCCATTTTGACAGGTGTATTAGACACATATCCTGAGCATCATTTCAGATTTCCTCATCTATCTCCTCTTTGTCTTCTCCCTCCCTCCCTCCCTCCCTCCTTCCGTCTCTCTCACTCTCACTCTGTCTCACCTGTCTGCACTCAAGCAGCACTTATGCCCACTGGAAAATCTCAGTGCATGAGATTTGGTCTGCTGAGAAGCCGCTGAGTGGTTAGAACCCATATACTAGAGGACTACCAATTTTAGTATCCTATGGCATGGAACATTAAGTGGTAAGAAATAGGAGATAGGAGGGAGCTTATAAGACCAATTCACATTTTTTCTGTCATATTTGGACCACACTAATATGTTTTTCCATCCAACCCTTCCAGAGGACTTGCTATCTGCTGAGCAAACATGTCTGCTAAGTGATCTGTTTCCTGTGCTGCCCACTGTGATAATGCATGCCATTACATTGTTTGCATTCTGACTTGCTTTGCTCTATTGTTTCAAATACATCCTTACTATCCTGAAATTCCACCTCTGAAACACAGTGTTAGTATTTGAATCTTTTCCAGTGTCCTCTTCTTAAAAGTTGAATCTGATAAATGAAATAGAAAAATATGGGGTAGAGACCACAATATTTTCAGAAAAAGATATCGAGGAGTGGTAATAATGGTGGGGTAGAGGGGAGCAAGAATATATAAAGCATCACTGTCTGGGGTATGAAGCCTGGACATAAATAAACAATATACTGAGAAACAAAGGGACAGTCATCAGGCCATCTAACCTGAAGAGCAGAGAAAGGTCTGGCACGGGGGTTTAAGGGGAAAATTGAAAGAGCTTTCATCATATCACATGAGGTTTTGGAGCTTGGAAAGAGATGAAAATATGATAGAAAGCAGATGGAAGCTAAGCCATTATGATCAGTAAATCAGAGTAGGGGACAGTAAAAAAAAGAGAAAAAAAAAGAAAAGGAAAAAAAATGTTGAGAATAGAGAAAGCAGAATTGGTGGGAAGAAAATATGAATGTCTGAGGATATGGTTTACATGTTCCCAGTAGGAGATACTGAGAAATGGCTATATGGGAGCAAGAACAGGAAAAATAGTGTACATAAGAGAAGTTAGTGTTTATAAGAGTAACAGTGAGGAGAAGAAGAGGACAAGAGAGAACAAGTAGGAGAATAAAAAGGATAAATAGTTTAGGATGGTATACTATATTATAGAGACAAAGCAAAGGAAAATCTTTTTTATTCTTTTAAAGTTTATTTATTTATTTTTGAGAGGGGGTGGGGAAGAGGCAGAGAGAGAATCGCAAGCAGTCTCTATGTCCAGTGCAGAGCCTGACGCCAGGACGTGGGGCTCGACCTCATGACCCAACCGTGAGATCACAACCTGAGCCATTATCAGGAGTTGGACTTTTAACCAACGGAACCACCCAGGTTACCAAGGAAAACCTTTAGAGTAGAAGAATTAAATAGTGATATTCCAGGGACCACCAATGCCTTCCCTTTAGATCTTAAGGTTATCATTAATTTTTGCCAATCTCTCAAGATTGCAATGTTATTGACAATTTTCTGTCTGGCCCTGGAGTTGAGAGGCTTCTACTTTTTTTTTTTTCATCTGTATAATAGCTCTTGTTACTGTGTCCCTTACCAACTATGTCTCTCCTAGTTATTAAATTTGTAAGTAGAGCTCTGATCACTGTGTGGTTCCCTGAAAACAGCATATCAGCTGTGAATCAGAACTAGATGTCTTAGTCAGTTTGGGCTGCTCTAACAGAATACCATAGACTTGGTGGATTATAAATAACAGAAATTTATTTCTTACATTTTGCAGACTGTACGTCCAAGATAACAGTGACAGAATGGTTGGATTCTGATGAGAACCCTCTTTGAGATTTCAAATTGTGATTTTTCTTATTGTGCCTCACATACCATAAAAAGGTTAAGGGAGCTCTCAGGGGTCCCTTTTATAAAGGAACAAATACCATTTCTGAGAGCTCCACCCTCATGACCTAATTACCTCATGGAGGCCCATCTTCAAATACTATCACACTAGGGATTAGAATTTGAGCTTAAATTTTCAGTCCATTGCACTAAGCTAAGATTCCATGTATTACTTGACTCCCATAATTCCACTGTGGCAACAGAATATGATGATGCTTTGGACCCTCAAAAAGTTTGATGACCTCCCTTTCCCCAAGGTATGATTTTCCTAGGAAATGAACATACAGCTCTTGGGTAGGACTGGGGGAACTGTTATTTGTGCTTGTTATAGTGTTGTAGGCTTCTTCCTTCTGGAAGTGTGCCATCTCCTTTGGAAACTAATAAAGGAATCATGAATTATTATGGGGGGGGGGGGTGGTTATAGTCCTCAGCTTCCTTATTATCCAAACTTGAGTTCTTTTGATTGCATAGGTTAAGCAGTGCCCTTTTTATGTGTCTATCTCTTTTGCCCTTATAACTGTAGTGTTCAATTAAACATTTTCCTAACACTGTGGATCTGGTCCTTCTGGCTGCAACTTGGTCCTTCTGCACATTATGATGATTTTGCAACGTGGCTACTGACAATTGGCTGAGAGAAGATAGCTGGCCTCTGTTTTTTTTAGGACTCTGTCATCTTCTTGGCATAAGTCTTGACAGTTCTGTAACAGCACTTGCCATGATCATCCTTTGCCTGAAGGGCAATCGACATTTGAGGTTCCCAATGATGCCAACAACTCTTTAGTCCATTCTCTATCACATTGGTTTGCTTCTAGGGCCTTAATTCAGTCATCTGATGGGATTCCTAAATTTCTGTAGATATATGCTTTTAGCACATGCATGTCTCTGAGGGTGTTTTCTTGTGTTTATGTGTCTATCATAGCATTTCTGGGCAATCACTTCCGTAAGGTAACAAAACCATCCTGGGAATATGTTATACCACCTTTCATCTTTTTTTTTTTTTTTGTAAAGATCATATGTTTATTTGGAGAGAGACAGAGACAGCATGAGTAGGTGAGGGACAGAGTGAGAGAGAGAGAGAATTTGGGGGGGGGGAATATCCCAAGTAGGCTCTGCACCATCAGCACAGAGCCCAATGTGGGGCTGAAACTCACGAAACTGTGAGATCATGGCCTGAGTCGAAACTGAAAGTTGGACGCTTAACTAACTGAGCCATCCATCCAAGCACCCCTCCTCCCCCTCATCTTTCATCTTTTAAATCTTGTGTCATGGGGAAATCCTTCCATTGACTACTGTCCTTTGGCTGGAACCCTCAGGAGATATATATCTCTTCCAATCTTGGGCAGCACATGTTGGGTGCTCCTGAAGATCCCACAGGTCCTATGGAAACAGAGCACTCCTACCTAGGTTATTTTGAGATTTAAGTTTAGTTCTTGTCTGGTGGCCAGGAAGAAGGGCAAACAAAGGCAGGAGGGTAGAAGCTTTACTACGGAGGGCTCAATGAACTCTATAGATCCAGAAGGTCCTGGGAAACTGGATTTAAGCCCTTTGAAGTGCATTGATTGCATTGAATTATATATCCCCTTCCCAAGTCTCAAAGCTTTAGTTCTTCCTAATCAAGGCTCTGACTTGAGCATAGTAGACCCACTAGGTTTGAGAATTCAACCTTCTCTGGTGCTGTACTAATCTCATAAGCAAATTTTATACCTGATTCTCAGTTTCTGAGACTCTGAAGGAAGGAAAGAAGAATGTATTTGTATGTAGCCAGTAGAGATCTCTGGATTTTACACTTATCCTTTATCTTTTTCCTAGATGTTTCTAGATGATTTCCAGTTAATTGATTGCCCCCAGAAACTTTCATCCAAATTCATAGTCTTTATAATTGCTGTTTCCTTCCTACCTCTAAAACACATGAACCAGTGCACCTATCCTTGCATTTTATTATACTGGTATCCTAACTGAATTTATCTTTGGTAAGTGTTTTGACTATTTGCTCCCATGTTCCAGAGAGTAACAGTGCTCCTACTCACTAGCAGTGATTGGGGTCCTCAATGCTAGCCAGCCAACCTTCCTGTGAGCTATCTTCAAAATCTCTCTTTAGAGTTTGCTTCTTGGAACCATCTGCCAGTATAAAAAGCAGGCTCTAAGATAAGCATTTGTATGTAGCAATTTTATTGGTGTTTGGTTTTAGCATCAACATGTGTAGTGGAGTAAAGAGGATTGGGTGGAGAGAAAAGTTGAACTGGGATGGAGTCGCAAGGAAGAGCCTCATCTAAATCTGGAATGACCCTTTAATGTTATCAGAAATGAAGAAAAGTTGTCCAAGGCCTTTCTATTCTTGTATTGATTAATCATTTGACATGAGTTGCCTTTAGGAAAGAGTCATGGACGTGGCTATAATGGCTCTCTTTGACCAAAAGGAAGTCCTGGAAAGGAAAATAGACAAAATGTTTTGATCATCCATAATACCAGAAGACTAGGAGACTGAGTGCTTTAGCACTGAGGGAGTGGCTCTGGGAAGTACCCTACTCATCTATCATAAGAAATAAGATTCATTAGAATGAGGCTTTTTTAAAAAATTAAAATCAAAGTCATAAAATTTCTCTGCTTGTCTTTTGTGGGTTGCATTTTTCCCCCTCTAAGATGTCTAACAACCTGTGCAGATGGCAGAAACTATAATGACCAATGAAAAGATTAGCCTTACCCTTAAGAATAAAAAGAAACCAGTAGCCAACTATCCTGGGCACTCAGATCTGAGAGCGATTTCTCCGAAGTAGGACAATCTGCAATTAATGAACAATATCTTCAATAACACCTTTATAATAAACAGTGTTGAGTTTCATGTAAATGTATCTATAATATCTTACAATAAGAGCTATTGGTGCAAACTCAGTGCCAGATCCATTAAAAGTCATTAATCAGAATCTACTATAAAGAGAATATGACTCTACAGTGACCTAACTTTACTTAGTAATAGATTTTTTACTATTTCAAACTGTGCATGCATCCAGCAAATCTCTTTAAGTATTGTTTCTCCTAGAATAGCCTGCTTTTGAATACTCCATAAACTAGAAAAGCAGTATTTAAAAACTGAGTTTCTGGTGAGTTCCCATGTCAATCCACATAAGGTGCATTTTCCCCCCCACACAATGTGAACTTGACAGTATGCATCACTGAGTAGAATATAAAGGGAAATAAAAGTATATGAGAATATAAACAAGTACATACGTACAGACTCATAAATGCAAATACATACATACTGAGTTTACCTTAAATCTTAGAGGTAGAAAATGCTTTCAAATTTATTGAGGTTAGGGAGAAGACTGGACAAAGACAAACTTCAATCCATGTCAGTAACTTTTCGGATCCTGGAATTATTTCAGCCACAATATTTTAAAACTTGCAAAGACTTGTTTTATTTATTGGAGCATGAGGGGGATATTTAATTTTTTGAGAATACCAAGGCATACTTCATTGTAAATTTAAGAATAGAATCCATGTAAATAAATCATCATCTGTCCCTTTTTACCTTTGCCAACAGAAAACTTATCTCTTCATATGCTATTTAGAAGAAGTAACCACATTTTCTGTATTTGTTTTAAGTAGCTGAAAGAACTTACTTTCTACTGAGATGGAGTGAACCAGACTTACTCTCTTACCTGAAAAAAAAAAAAAAAAAAAAAAAAAAAAGAGAGAGAGAGAGAGAAACACAGGCAAAATACATGAAATGTTACTTTTTAAGAAAGTGGATATTAAGCAGTGAGGACAGTGATCCCTGACTTATGAGAAACAATCAAGATGAGCCTCTATGATTGTCCCAACTTACTGCATTGAGAGAGTTTAAAGGCCATGGAAAAGGGAGGGGAAACCCATGCAGAGCTCAGTGGACTCCCTGATTTGAAGGGCATAACTGAGAGTACAGAGAGATCAAGGTAGCTAGGATTTTTATGACTCTTAGAGAGGAGAGAGCTACACAGAAAGAGAACTCAGAAGAGCTCTGAGAATCGCACAGAAGTATTCAGAATACTGTTCAAGAAAATGCATGTGAGGCACCTACCCAAGTTTTGGAAATGAATCACCATATGAAAGGATTAAAGGTAGCCATGCCAAGTATTCCCACTGGACCAAGATTAGTGCCTTTTTCCACTAGCTAATTTCTACAAACTCATGATTCATGTGGCATTAGAATACAAAAAGGTTCTTGCCTTATTAGTGTACAATAATTATCCCAAGACTGAATGCTGCTCTGATCTTGGTTAACATATCTTTAAAACAAGACACAAAAAAATATCAAACTGTTTCCAAGGGACTTAACTTAATCCTAAAACAAAGGTCAAGAATATTTATAGTAACAAAAATACCCAGCACTCAATAAGGTAGAACTTAACAATGCTTGGCATCCCTTCAAAAATTATGCTTTGGAAAAAGCAGAAAAACAGTGAGAGAAAAGACGATGATTAATCTGAACTAACTCAGGATTCTCAAATATGTTACAATTAACAGACAAGAATGTTGAAATAGCTATATAACCATACGTGATGTGTTCAGAAAATTAAGTAGATTAATAATATAGACAGTCAATTTAAAATCCTAGAGAAGAAAATAGTCACTAGATGGAAATAAACAATGATTAGATATTGCAAAAGAAAAGATTAGCAAGCTGGAAAACATAGAAATGTAACCTATATGAAATTAAAACACAAAGTAAAAAGAGAAAAAAATTAGAGCATCAGGGAGTTGTACTGCTTCACACAGTCAGTATTAACATGTGTAAATGCACTTTGTGGAATACTGAAAGACAGAGAAAAATTCTTTGAAGAAATGGTCAGGTTTTTTTTTTCAAAATTTGAAAACAATCATTAAATTATGGATCTAAGAACCTCAAAGAACATCAAGTATCAAGTACAATAAACATTGCCACAAACTACAGATATATCATCATCAAAATATTCAAAGTCAGTAAGAAAAAAAATCTTAAAAGGAATCAGAGAAGAAGAACTTATATACAAAGAATAGAGATAAAGAAAATAGAAGTTTTCTCTTAGAAACAAAGCAAGTGAGAAGATAGTGTAACAGCATTTTTCAAGTACTAACGTCTTTCTTCCTAAGACTGGGGATAAGATAAGGATTGTCTGCTCTCATTCTTTCCATGGAATTTATACTGAAGGTTCTAACTTGAACAAGAAGGCCAAAAAAGAAAAAAAAAATACATCCATATTGGAAAGAGTGAATTAAATCTGTCTTTATGCTTAGACCGCATGATTTTTTATGTAGGAACAGCAATTAGGCCTACAAAAACCTATTAGAGCTAATAAGTGAGTATGGCAAAGTTGGAATATTTAAGTGCTCTTCTATATACTAGAAGAAAATAATCATAAATCCAAATTTAAAAATACTATTTACAATAGTTTAAAATGTATAATATTGAAGGTAATTTTGACAAAAGATGTGAAAGATCTTTATATCTGTACAGCAAAATATTTATAATATTGCTGAGAAAAATTAAAGAATACATAAATGAATATATTTATTCATTTCTGAGTTGGAAGAGTCAGTATTGTTGGTATAAATACTTCTAAAACCAATTTCTAGATTACATTCATTTCTAATCACAATGCATAATGGCTTTTTTTGATGTTATTGTTGAAGTTGTTAAACTGATTTTAAAATTAATGTAATAATGCAATAGATTTTGGATGACAAAACAACTTTTAAAAAGTAGACAAAGTTGCAGGGCTAACACTACATGTTTTCAAGTATTATTATAAGTATACCAAAATTAAGAAATTTTAAGCAAACATAAAGCAAAAAGGTCACTGGAACAGAATAGAGTGTCCAAAAATAGTACCTTGCATACATATGAACAACTGGTTTTTGATACAGATGCATTTCGGTAAGGAAAGTATAATTTGTCCTGAAAAGTGGTTGTGTATGTGTGTGTGTACACATGCATGCACATATATATATACACACATGCATATATCCTATATTATATATATATATACACACGTATATACATATATGTGTGCATATGTGTGTACATGTGAACTTCATTTTGTGTCTTGTATTATGTACAGAATTAAAACAGATTGTAGGTTTGCATAAAAGTTTTAAAACTATAAAATTTCTAGAAAAAAACATAGAAGAAAAATGGTGACCTTGATATCGACTAAGATTTCTTAAACTTGATACCAGTCAAACACAATCCATTAAAGAACAAATTGATAAAATGAATTCCATTACAACTAAAATCATATGATTTTTAAAAGACGCTATAAGGAGGAAAAAAGGCAAACCACACACTTGGAGAAAATTTTGTAAAACAAATATTTGATAAAGGACTTATTTCTAAAACCTAAGGAATTTCAAAATGTGGTAATAAAGAAAATCAAATAAAATGTGGCCAAAATATGTGAACACTTTCCCAAAGATAATGGATAACACAGAAACACAGGAAAAGATGCTCAATATCATTCATCACTAAAAATAAAAAAATACAGCTTAAAATCATAATGAGATATACCTATCAGAATGGCTAAAAATAAATAAATAAATACATACATTAATACATACATACATACATGACTGTACCAAGTGTTGGTGAGCTTATAGAGAAACTGGAACTCTCATACACTACTATAGGAATGTAAAGCTAAACCATTTTAGAAAATATCTTGGGAGTTTCTTAAGTTAAACATATACCTATCGTATGATTAAGTCATTCTATTTCTAGGTATTTACCTAAAGGAGAGGAAAGAAGGTAGCTATACAAAGACTAACAAGGCTACACAAGAATAATGATAGCAGCTTCATTTGTAAGAGCCAAATGAAACAGAATAGCCTAAATGTTCATTGACAAGTGAATGGAGAGAAAACCTGTGATACATGTATTCGATACTCAGCAATAACTTTTTATATTTAAAAATATAAATATTTATATAAATATAAATAAATCAAGGGAGTGCAGAGAAAATGGGACAGAAGATCTGAAGTGGGGTCTGTGCTGATGGGCTGACAGCAGTGAGCCCAGTGAGGGGCTTGAACTCATGAACCATGAGATCATGGTCTGAGCTGAAGTCAGACGCTCAACTGACTAAGCCACCCAGGTGTCCCTATACTCAGCGATGATTTTTAAAATGGACTGTTGATACTCCGATATAGATGACTTTCCATCATGACAAGAAAGCCAAGCCAGATCAATAAGCGTATATACAGGATTGCTCTGCTTACACATGATATTAGAAAACACAAAGTAATCTATCATGACAGAAAACAAGTGAGTGGGAGGGATGACTTTGAGGTGAGTGGATGAGTGAGCATAAGTAAGAGGGAGAGATGACAGAGCCACCAGCAAACTGGAGTGATAGAAATGTTCACTCTCTGGATTTGGTGATGGTTAAGTGTATACATAAAGCAAAACTTACTGTATGCCTAAAATGTGTACATTTCATTGCATATCAATTCCATCTCAAAAAAGGTGTTAAAATCTAAAAAAGAGTTGTGCGTGAAAACCATCCTAGAGATATATTTTAAAACATGGACAAAAAGCAATTCTCCAGGAAAAAAAAGTAGTTGTGGTGGTTAGAGTGAAAATAATTTAATTATTATTTACTCTCACAAATACACACTTTTGTACAGACTTAGAATTGGAACTGTATACTCTGTTAAATGACTGTTTTCTGTCCCCGCTCCAGCTTTATTGAGGTATAATTGACAAATAAAATTGTACATATTTAAAGTTTTCAACATGATGAGTTGATACACATATATACTGTGAAATGACTACTACAATCCTATTTTCTGTTTTCATTCTGTTTTCATGTTCTCAAGAAAAATGAGATCAGAGGGAAAATTAGGGTTAAGCAACCAGAGAAATTAAAACCAAAAAAAAAGTTAAATTTTACTTGTATATGACTTTCCCATTCGTGTTCCTAGTCCTATTGACAAGGAATTCATCTTCCATTCTTCATTATTTATTTTGTATTTTATAAGTTCTTTCTATACATTTATTCTTTTTCAAGTGATTTTCTCTCTCTCGTTACCTAACCTTCTCTTAAGGAAATTGCAACAGAAAAAAATAATAACAACGTAAAAATCCTCTTTACTGTGATGTTTACTTAGGGCTTCTCAGCTCTAATTCATCAATAAATAGGAGCATTTTCCTGAGGCAGAACATAGAATAATAGGAAAATGTTTCTGAATCAATAATGAAAAGATGAAGTATGTATATAAAATTCAGCTTGGAAAAGTACAAACCAGAAACACCAGATTTATATTTGTCTTATGCTGATTGACATCTTGGTCTTGATCAACATCTACAAACGTCAGCATCTACAAACGTGAACTCATCCTTTTTGTAGAAACTTCTCTATTAATGATATCTCTATTCACTTCAAGGAACCAATGAAATAATATTTAGCTCTACTTTTTTCTCCCTAGTTCCTCATCGATGTAAAATTGATTCAGTCTTCTAAACGTCTCTAACAGATATATTAAACAAGTAAACTTGTGGAAAGTAATAGAAATATAACTTTATTTTTTGTATCCTACTATCCTTTTAAAATGTATTCAGTACGGGAAATTAAATTTTGCCTCTGTTATTGCATGATAACTCCTGCAGACTCCATCATTCTCTATTCCCCTTAGATTAAAATGTCCTATGCTCAATTTTCGCTGTAAAAGTCTTGATTCAGAAGTCACCCAGTCCGATATTGATTAACATTTTAATCTTCTGTTAAGGTGAAAATTTCTCCCACCTCTAACTAGGACTGGCTTTGTTTGTCTATTGCTGTTAGACAAAGATAGTAGTAAAGCAGACCTCTCTTTCTCATTTACTCGCTCTCTCACTAGCTATCAGCGACCTCTCCATTGCTGGCATATATAGGAGATAAAAGGAAAGAAAGCGGTCCTTGTGACCTGATACCATTTGTATTAGTCAGAGTACTCCAGAGAAAGGGAACCAGTGGGATGTACGTATGAACATATAAAGGGATTTGTTATAAGGAATTGCCTCACATCATGATGGCAGCTAGCAGGTGTGATATATGCAGTCTGGTCTAGTAGGCTGGAGACTCAGGAGACCCACTTGTGAAGATGAAGTCCAAAGGCAGTCTTCTGGAGAATTTTCTCTTGCTCTGGGAGTTCCATCCTTTTCTTCTATTCAGGACATATTGTATGAGGCCACTCTCATGATGGAGGGTAATCTGTTTTACTCAAGGTTCACTGATTTAAATGTTAATCTTATCCAAAAACACCCTCTGAGTTGACACATAAAGTGAACAATCACTTCTTTGCAAATGGCCTTCACTCCCTTTGGGATCAGCAGATACTTAAACTGGATATTTTAGTCCCTAAATTAATGGAGGCTCCATCTTCAGTTTTCTCTGGCTGCATCCCATTTTCCTGCCGAGATACGCAATGAGACAGGAGTCAAGCAGCACTATGGTGCCTATCTTTGCCACGTGACTCCCTTTGGGCCAAAAAAAAAAAAAAAAAAAAAAAAAAAGTCCACCGCACCTGTAGCCTTGTCTCAAATATTCATAAACCTTGTGTATCTCCAGAATTTGAATGAAATATCTGATAATAGACATTCAGTTAAAAACTGTACAAGAAGAAAGAAAAGATGTAAAGACAAATTAAAGAAAGAAATAATGAACAAAGAAATATGAGCTGACTTTGTTCTTAGAGGAATCTAGATAGAAATATGTGCATATATACACACACACACACACAATGTATACATATAATGTATATACATATATATAATATATAATATAATAATGTACATAATTGCATATATAATATATCGGGATAAATAACTTTGCAAGACCATAGTTATAACTTATTTCACACTCTCTGTGTGCAAGAATATGAATGGTTTTCTACTCAGCTAGCAATAAAAAGGTAAATAAATAGCTTACCTTTTAAGAAATGTTACTATTATTCAGTGTAACATGGTAAAATTAACAAGTTGTTTCATTTCTGACATAAGCACCCAGCTATCTTGAAATTATACACTAAAAACATCAACCTGCATCATGCTTTCAGTATCAGGTCATATGAATTTACTACAGTGACACTAGTAGGATTAGGAAAAAAGTCAAGTGTCTGAAACTTATTTAGACCCTCATCTCTGTCACCATTTGAAACAAGAAAAAGAATATCAATCGATATCTATCTCACACAACTTTATTTGATTTACCATCTTGTTGAATAGGTATATATTTTTTTCTTTTGATTTTTTAAGTTTATTTAGTTATTTTGAGAGAGACAGAGACAGCACAAGAGAGGAAGCAGCAGAGAGAGAAACCCAAGCAGGCTCTGTGCTGTCAACTTAGAGACCAATGGGGCTCGAACTCATGGAACATGAGATCATGACCTGAGCTGAACCGAGAGTCAGCTGCTCAACCAACTGAGTCACCTAGGTGCCCCTTAACTGAGGTTTTAAAAATGACTTCCTTGGAGGATACAGTATAAAAATAACCAAGTCTAGTATGAAAATCATGAGCTGTGTACACCAAAAGCTACAAGTAAAGTCCACATACACTCAACTGCACAGGCACGTAGCCATTTCTCACACTGCAGCTTTGGATGAAGGGTAAACTAAAGTAATGCTTATTTATTGAGATGATGTTTTCATTTGATGGCTTTTGAACTCTGAATTTAGCTGTGCTAATATGTTTAATGTGCTCAATGTTTTGCATACATCATATAATTTAATCCTTAAAACCACACATTAAGCTGCAAGGGAAGGTTGGGTCTCCTTAAGAAGTGGACTGGGAGATGGAGTTAGCATGAAAGATGCCATTAAAGAATGCTCTTGGAATCAAAACCCCTGGAAAGAAGACAAAAAAAAGAAGGGGTTTGTAAAAATTTGTGTGATACAGGCCTAAGCAGAACCGCAGCTGACCTCACCAAAAGCTCTGCAGTTAGACTGGCCTCTTCACAGTTGTTGTTGTTGTTGTCTTTAAAATTTTTATGTTTATTCATTTTTGAGAGAGAGAGAGACAGAATGAGAATGGGGAAGGGAAGAGAGAGGGGGACAAAGAACCTGAAGCAGGCTCCAGTCTCTGAGCTGTCAGCAGAGAGCCTTACACAGGGCTCAAACCCACGAACTATGAGATCATGACCTGAGCTGAAGTAGGATGCTCAATGGACTGAGCTACCCAAGTGCCCCTATAAGTTGTTTTTGTATGGACCAAGATGGGAAGGGCTTAATATTATGTATCAAATAGTTCCTGGATGTGGACCAGCTCTGGAAGGATATACACTTGATGAGGGTTTTGATTCACAGTGACTGAGGCAATCCTTGAAGAGACTGACAGGTAATGGTCATCAGCAGACACAATTCCAAGTAACTGGAGCAAAAGTCTTTAATTGAATGGGGTCTTGGTGGTGCAACAGAGTGCACACAGTCCTACTCTTTGGCCAGTGGCATCTACTTTTCATAGAAATTCTTGAAGCAGGACCTCCATGATCCTGGTAGACCTATCTTATTGAAGGTAAACTTAAGAGGAAGGTTTATAAAATAACTAAAATTAGAGTCTGATTTTTTGGTCATAACATTTCAATCTCCCTTTTCTACTATTGATTTTACATTCCCTTCACCTTTAGCTAGTATCTCTTTGGGCTCATTGGCTTGATCCAGGAGCATGACGACATTTCCATTCTCCATCTCAGGTAGAGATTGTTACCATTGTCCATTTGCACCAAAATTAAGTAAAGGACTACCAAGACAAGTTGGATCACCTGGATGTCAAACATTCCTTTCCTCCCCCAATTGTAACATCATTCCTACGTCCTTCTCATCATAAGGGTCAATCACAACTTCCAACATGGTGAGCTCCATTATTTCTGGCTAGTCCATTGGAACAGAAAGGCTGCATTAATTTTCTAGAGCTACCATAACAAAATTCCACAAACTGGGGAGCTTTAACAAAGTTATTTTGTTTCACAGTTCTGGAGGCTAGAAACTGATATCAAGGTAATTACAGGGCTTGTTTCTTCTGAGGGCTTCTTGTAGTTTGCTAGCAACCTTTGGTGTTTCTGCTCTTTGCCTTCATTTTTCACGTATTCTTTCTGTGTATGTTTCCATGTCCAAATTTCCTCTTTTTATAAGGACACCTCATCCTATCATATTAGGGCATACTCTGTTGAACTTTATTAACCTGATTATCTCAATAAAAACCCTTTTTCCAAAAAAGGCACTGGGGGTAGTAGCACCTCAACATATGGCTTTGAGGGAGGGCACAGTTCAATGCATAATAAGGTCCAAAGTATCTAGGGTGTATTCGTGTGGTTCTTTTTCTATCCTGTGGTACAAATATCATCCTATTGGGAATGCTAAACTTGCAGAGCACAGGTTTTCATGGATAGGAAATACGTATTTTCCGGGGGTGGGGGGGCAGGGTCACTAGAAATGATAAGTAGAATTACTCTGTTTCCATCGCTTGGTTCCAAGACTCCTGAATTCTTACTACTATGGTAGAACAACATATGCATATCCTTAATTTATAATATGTACTACATCCTGGAAGATGGTTATCAGTCTCTTGAAGTATTGCATCTAAGCTGTCTCTCTATCTGTGGCTTAATAGGCCACTCTAAGTCTTGCTGCTTGTAGATGGTATAGTATATGATAAAACAAAACAAAACAAAAACCCAGTAGATCCAATGGAAAATGTCTCACTCTCATACCTTCTTTTCTATAAAATGAGTCTTCTGCTTTATGAGATGCTTTGCTATGAATCAAACACTTGATAAGCCCTGGATACTGGTGCTCACTGAAGTTTGCTAGGCAGAAAGACAAACCAATCGCCAGAACATGTGTCTTTTGCTGTCAAGAAGAAAGAAAAACAATAACAACAAAATCCCTGACTCTCCCAAGTAGAAGAAATCCAGTGTAGTCAAATAGTCATCAAGTATCTGGGTGAGGGGTGGTACAATACTGGAGACTCAGTGTTGGTCTTTGTGGAGGCAGTTTGGATATTTAGTGGCAGCCATAGCTAGACAAGCCCTTGTGTTGGGAGCATATGATGTTGGACTGATTCATATCCTCCATTGTTCCACTGTGGCTACTGCACTCATGAACCCATCTTGCCAGTATTGGGTTCAGTGAACTAGACACTGGTTAATGTTAATGGGCTGAGTTCATTTATATACTTCGTGTTTTAATTGCCTTTTCCATAGTGGGTGCCTCTGAAGGTGGTTAACATGCAGTATGAAGTTTTTCACACTTTGTGCTCACTCTAAAAATACCCATTCATGTGATTCTACTCCAATTCTCCCTGTCTCAAACTTGTAATATTTCTTCTTGACGTGACTAAAAAATCAAGCCTTTTGTCATAGATTGTGAGTCCATTTACTATCTAATTTTAACCCCCTTCTCTTTCAACATAAAGCCGATAGCCCGGTATGCTGGTCAAAATCTGTCCTTAGGATTATTCTTTGCCAGTGATGTATCTGCGTTTCGCTTATGGCTTCTATGCATCTACCAAACTGACTGATTCATTAACCAAGCTTGGGGTTTTTCTTCCTTCTATGAGCTAGACCTAGGGATTCTCAGGCAGCCATAGGTGTGAACTGAGAGAAAGGCCCTGATGCAATGGCAGTAGATGACACAGGAGTTTGGGCTACCTGACAACTTACTACAAGTGCAGCTTGCTTGTTCCTCCCAGTCCTAGCTGTGCTTGGTCTGTCTTCCAGTGGGTTGCTGCTAGGTCCTCCCAACCTCAATACCTGATATTTCACAGAATCCCACTAATGGAAGGCAGATAACCACACAGTCACTTGGACCTTCCATGGTCAGGTATGCCATCTGTACCAGGACCTAATAGAATCCTGGGAGTTAATTTGTTAAAATGCATTCACTTCTCAGATTCATATGGTATCATTTTATTTCCAAACCATAAACTTTTGTGTTGTGATTCTCTCACTAAACTTGACATAAATTATACAACCTATCTTTTCTCACTGCTAATACATCTAATATTATAGAGTTTCCTGGGTCATCTTGTAAAGGTGTCAGTGTAACTTGTACCATAGCCTAGACTTCTTTTTTTTTTTTTTTTTTTTTTTTTTTTTTACTGTTATTTCCTACTCTTGCCTTACTCAAAGCTGAAAGCCTTTTTTGTTTGTTATTTTGTGTATAAGTCTGATAAGGATATGCAAATGTGGAATATGTTACCTCCAGAACCTCCAAATTCATTACATGTGTTTTTTACTCTTTCTCTGTAGTGTGAAAAGCAAAATAAAACAATCAGTTTTATTTTCAGTGGGATGTTCTAGCAGGCTTCTGACTTCTGGCCTTCTAGAATTTAACTGGTGCTATGGGTCCCTCACATTTTATAGGTTAATATCCCATCTGCTGCAGTGGGTATAATTTATCAAGTATGCTAGGCACTTCTTCCTTATCAGGTATGATACCTATT
Organism: Puma concolor; assembly: GCF_028749965.1. Classification (NCBI taxonomy): domain Eukaryota; kingdom Metazoa; phylum Chordata; class Mammalia; order Carnivora; family Felidae; genus Puma; species Puma concolor. The sequence goes on along the minus strand of NC_141681.1, from coordinate 25,103,081 downwards.
ATATCAGTGATATATAGGTGTGAGACAGACCAATAGTCCACATCTCTTCAGAGTATGTTATGAAGGTGAGTCTGGGGTAAGCTGTAAATATATATTTTGACTATTTCATGTGAGTCCCATGTTCTGATTCACTCTTCTAGAAGACACTCTTCTAATAAACTATTACATTTGGCCCTGTATCTCTTATCAAAATTACTACTGCATTGAGTATAAGGTAGTTCTTTCTCTTTCTTTAGGATCCTCTTTTTTTTTTTTCAGGGGCCAGACTGGTCAATTAATGGAAACTTGAAGAACACTACCACTCCTGTGACCTTTAGATCCTTAACAATGGCAAAAGTTTTTGCAGTTTTTCAAAATATAATGTAGTTTTGCATTTGCTATCTTGGTGGGGGCACATATGTTTCTGAGCTTTCATTTGGTCTTCCACACTATTTAGCTATTACACACAGGACAAAGACCCAATATAGAAGTTGTACTGATTTACCAGGAATTTATTCCAAGTAATCATTTTGGTGTCAGAAAAAGTGACCAATATGTGTGTCTGTGGTCCCAGTGAATTTTGAGCAGGACATTGGCCAACAGAACTTTATTACCTGATTCCTACACATCTTTGGCTTAAAGTCTCTGTATTTCTGAGAGTCAATATCAGCTTGGACTTGTGTCTAACCATCCTCAGAATGCTTGTTAACCGCCGCCTCTTCCAGCATGCATTTAACTCAAATACATTGTCATAAGTTCATTTGACGAAGTTCTATGAGAGTCACTAGTGTGGAATCCAGCCTCTTCTTAACTTACTGGATTTGGGGTCAAAACCCTGGTTCTAGTTCAAAAATTGATCAAGGGATCATCATATTTTAATGCCCTAAGTTACCTAATCATTCATTCATCCTTGGTTTCTTATGAATGTATAGGTTGAGAAATGCCCTCTTTGGGTACCCATCTAAACCACCAGAGATTCTATGTTCTAGTAAATATATTTATAACTCTCTGTAGATTATCTCTGCCCCCTTTCGACCTTGCTGAGAATTATAATTGCCCCCATCTATTATATGATGAAACTACCTAGACTTTGGGGAGGGGGGAATCCTATTATACTCACTGATATCAGTGACACTATTTTATTATAGCCTCTCCTGTCATCAAGCCTGGCAAATAGAGGAGAGAGATCAGTGAATCTGGTGTCTCATCACCTGTATAATCATAGTGGCCTTGAGAAATAGTGTATTTTCTAAGCCTTCTTGTTTCACATAATTATCAAATGTATATCTTCTCCACCAAACCCACTTTTCTGAAGATTTTAATCTTTTTTTTAACATCTTTAGAAATTCTGCCTTTAAACTACATTTCAAGTAGTTTACCAAGTTCTAGTTTTCCAGGAGCCATTCAAGTAGCAAGTTCAGATATTCTCTTCAAATTTTTGCCATTGTATTAAGTTCTGTATGTCAAAATCATGTTCTTAGGTTTATAGAGTTCCTCTTACTCAACATTAAGAATTTTTATCCTATGTCAAGTGGGTTCAGAATCTTTTCCCATTTATGTTCTTGTGTACTGCACATATAAGTCTGGAAGCTCTTTGAAGTATAATTATTTTCTTCATTATCACATTATCAGTCTCAATGTACCTCCTGCTATATTATGGTGCAACTTAATCCTGTTTATTTGTGCTGTGACAAAGGGGAGAGATTAGGGTAGACCTTGAGGGAAACAAATGGCATCTTGAAGAAGAGAGGCTCTTTGATGTCTCCAAGCAAGGAAAGAATGCTCTTTTTTCATAGAGGGGTGGTTTTGTTCTACCTCACATAGTTCAAGGGAATTTGTGGATCCAAAAGTTTCAGAGGAGTCAACTCAGATATTCCCACCCATTTTTTTTCCAACCAATACTTCACCATTGGCATAGTAGAGTTGGCTTGGTTGGAAATTTATCATTCCTTGGAACTCTGCCACTCTTGAAGCCCCAAGCCTTCCCTCAGTTTTCCCTGACCTGTTTCCTGATCTTTGACTTTCATTTACCTTTCAGTTAGCCATTAATTTCCTCAGTCTTTTGTTACCCTTTTTCGGAGTCAGTAGAGCTTGGCAATAATAGCCACCCAATATCCATTGACCTTAGGGCTACTATTTTTTTTCCACATTTTTCAAACAACAGATACTTTGCATCAGGTAATATATTTCCTATCAAAAGCGTATCATGTCAATTTATTGCCAATAAACGTTTGAACAATTGCATCTTATTTCACAGGCCAACTGTGCTCTATCTACCCATTGTCAAGGACTTCTGTAAGAATCCTAGTGCCAAATAGGTGACAAATGATGCAACTCGAAACCTTGCCTATCATCTTCTTTATCAGACTACATATGATAGCAAGTGTCACAGATTTGGTTCTCCAAGAAGCAGATTGTGTTGATTTAGCTTACAGGATGACTCTAAAGAAGTACCCTAGGAGTCAACACCCATGGAAGGAAGGGGATGAAAGCAGAAAGCAAACACAGAATAAAAGCTTTGATGCAAGCACAATTACAGTCATGGTTGACCCCACAGAGAGGTCTAGAGTTATAATCATCCCTGACTGAGTTGAGCCAAGATGACTAGGCCTCAAGCATTGACACTGATCCTCTTTGATGTGATGGCTTCTCCACCTAAGGCAATCTCTGAAGTCACTAACAGCAAAAGAACATGTGGTGACCCTATTCTCACCACCTGTGGTAATAAGACTCATTAAAATAGGATCTGGGTTGGGGGAGGCACCTGCATGGCTCAGTAGGTTAAGTGCCCAACTCCTGATTTTGGCTCAGTTCATGATGTCACAGTTCATGAGATTGAGCCCTGAGTCGGACTCTGTGCAGATAGTGTGAAGACTGCTTAGGATTCTCATTCTCTCTCTCCCTCTCTCTTCCCCCCTCTCTTCCTCTCCCTCCCTTCCTGTCTCCCCCCACCCCTCTTATGCATGTGCACTCTCTCTTGCTCTCCCAAATAATTAAATAAGCTTAAAAAAATAGGATCTGGGAAGTAAATCACAGTGTCCACCACAGTAGGTATTCTTAGCCTTTGTAAACCTAAGTTTCTCCAAAATTAGAAGTGAATTGACTACCTGGCCCCTGTCAGGGGGATTGCCATTCCATCTTTACTTGTGGAGCTTGCACTCTGAATCCCCATGCAATAAGTCTTAGAGTATACATATGACTTCCTCTTCATACCATCTTAAAATCCTCCCCCACTCCTAACTGTGCATTGCTTTTTGTTTTGATAGACTTTTCTTATGCTAATTGTTGTTCTATAATACATATTTGTGGTGTTAATGAGTGTTTTAAAGTAAAATATTCCTCCCATTTTTTTAGAGTAGTTGATAGGGTTATATGAAATAATCCATGTAATTTTACTTATATGGTTATTGAGTACTCACTATCTGATAATATGCAGTATGCTTCTACTGGTTATATTATTTTATTTTCATAATATAGCTCATTAAGAACTTGGGTCACCAAAGCATTCATTGTTTTCTTTTAATACATATGCTTGGTTATTTTTTATCATCCATGAGTCGAACTACATAGACTATAATGGCATAAAAGAGGGCTCACTAGTTTTTTGTTTGTATGTTTGTTTGTTTGTTTTTAAGTTTTACACTTACATTCAATAAAGGTGTTTGAGTGTTTACTATGATATAGCTTTAGTGCTAATTGTATACCAGTCTTGATCCATCACTGATGATCCAGAGTTGAAGAGGGTAAATTCCTGTCCTTGACCATAACAGTGCAGTTATATTCTGATGAGAGAGAAAGATGAGGAAATCATTGATAATAATGGACTATGATTAGTGCTATAGTTTGATAATATCCATTCAAGATAATTTCTTTAAATGTAAATCATCTACATTCTCTTAAATCAAAGCGTACATAAGACAATCTCAATCTTCTTTTTTGGGAAAAAAATTAAAGTTTTTTCATTCTTTAAATATTTGAATTGTCTTCAATCATATTTCACACACACACACACACACACACAAACTTTGTAGGAGAGGGTGTGTGTTTTTCTTAGGGTTTATTAAGAAACAACTTTTAAAACTTGGTTCTCATTTTAACTCACACTATTGCCTCCTCTTTTAAAAATGTTTAAATGCAATATATATAATAAATAATATATATGTATATATTATATGACATGCTATATATGAACATATATAAATTCTAAACATTTTAAAAAAATTTTTTAACGTTTATTTATTTTTGAGACAGAGAGAGACAGAGCATGAATGGGGGAGGGGCAGAGAGAGAGGGAGACACAGAATCGGAAGCAGGCTCCAGGCTCTGAGCCATCAGCCCAGAGCCCCACGCGGGGCTCGAACTCATGGATCGCGAGATCGTGACCTGAGCTGAAGTCGGACGCTTAACCAACTGGGCCACCCAGGCGCCCCTCTAAACATTTTTTAAAACAAATTGAGTTCATGAAAAAAATGGAAAATGTAGACATTCTCTTCAAATTCAGGAAAGAATGATTTCTCACATTGAGTTATCCAGGTATTCCATATTATTTTTTTGTTTGATTTTTTAAAATGTATTTGGTTTTGGAATGCCTATGTGGATTGATAAGAAATAATAATGCAACTGTTTCACTGAGTATTTTAAGCATCATGAGAACATTATAGGAAAATCAATGCAATATAGAAGTAAGAATTAGTACTTGTTTCCATGGGAATTTAAGCCACTTATTTGTAGACATGAAAAATTCAATTTTTTTTTATGACTGTGGTTGAAAGCCACTGGTTGAAACAGATCTCATAAGATTTAGCACAAAGATTTCTGGAAAATGTAAGGCTTAAAGTAATTTAGAGTTCAAACTGTATAATTCTACTCGGTTCTAAACTAGACCCTGGATTGCCAACAGAGATTTTACTAGTGTAAGATGAAGACCCTTTATGTCTTCATCAACAAATTGAAGACCAAGGTGACTTCACCTTGGTCTACAAATCGTCAGCTGTCACCTAGAAGAGTATTGGATCATGTCAAAAACCCAGAGGCAAATAATTTTGACTAGAACTAACAAACACAAATCTCTATAAAATTATTTATCTTAATTGATTTTCATATTTATAATCTGATGAAGGGTTTTCATTTGATTAGATGAAATGTTTTCATCTGAAAACACTAATTAAACTTGAACTTTTTTTCTTTTAACTATGATATCTAACTATCTCGCTATTGATAACTCTTAAGAATCCATTAGTTTCTTGATGATAAACGATAAAAATGATGGAGAATGCTTTTTTAAATTGAAACAAAGCACTCTGGGAGTCAACATTCCTATTTGTTTACAAGGTAAGATATTTTCCAGTTTCATTTTCCCCAGCTCCGTTACTAGTTCCCACTTTGTACATATAATCTTACTTCTCCGTAGCTGAATCTATGCGTGTCTCTAAAATGTACTCCTTCTTATGTGTCCTAGTTCTTTTAGTTAAGACTATTATAAATTCTCCCTTGGATTACAGCCGTACTTCCCAAACTGACCTCCCTTTTTCTTCCCCTGCTTCAGTAGATTCTCCCACATGGCAATATAAATCCCATCACACACTGCTGTGCATAAATACCTTTCAGAAACTCTCTATAGTCTATAGAACAAGATCCTTATACTAGTATATAACTTATTTCCTAATCTATTGCATCACTAACAGCTTTTCTGTATGAGTCCTAAAACCGAGCCCTGTTAAGGTACCAAGAGCCCAAGTTCTCGTTATACTCCTTCACTAACAAGCCATGTGATTTTGGAAAAGTTTGGATGAATCCAAAATCTGTGCCTTAATTTTCTCATTTATGAGAGGGTTAATAAATGTATTTGATTCAGCGTTTTGGAGAAGAGTATATAACTGCTCTCATTACTAATGCAATACAGCAATGATGATGATAATAGCAGTAGCAAATATTTAATAAGCAGTCACTTAATGGTAGATAGTGTGGTATGGATTTTATATGTCTTTACCCAGAGTCCCCCAAGAATTTAATTCTCTCTCACTTCCTGATGCTTTTCTATAGGATGTATTCTCTCTATACAGAGTTTCTATCTTTATTGACATGGAGAATTCTGATATATCCTTCACAACAAATTCAAGCATCTCTTCCTCTGTGAAGATTTGTCTCCTGCTTTTGAGAGGCACAGTGAGAAGCCACTTTTCTCTGATTCCATCACATTTATTCTGTTTCTTCTTTTTTTCCCATTGTGGTGGGAAAAAAATACTATATGCTTTGTAGAGACAGAGGTGTTTCTCTTTCTCACCTCTGTATTCCCAGTGTCTAGTTCAGTGCTTAGCATAGAATAGATAATCAGTTGTGTTGTATGTTTGCATGATAATTTCAAAAATAAATAAATAATATAAAGCCCACATGTGCCACAAATGCTGTAAACATTTCTTGAATTTAATTTATTTTTGTTGAAATCAAAAGGAAGACAAGAGAAAGGTCAATTTCATTCCACACCTCTGCTCTAGGTTTCACTTGAGCAAAAATCTTTTGTTATAATATTTATTATGCTAGATGCCTCATATTCAAAATGTAATATTTCACGAAATTTCTTAGAAACAATAGTAAACAAGGAATTATGATTTTCATCCCCAAAAACAAACACAGAACCGTCTTGTGTATAATCACAACCTCAATTTCGATCTCTTTTATATGCACCTTCCATCAAAAATAAAGGCTGAGGGGCGCCTGGGTGGCGCAGTCGGTTAAGCGTCCGACTTCAGCCAGGTCACGATCTCGCGGTCCGTGAGTTCGAGCCCCGCGTTGGGCTCTGGGCTGATGGCTCAGAGCCTGGAGCCTGCTTCCGATTCTGTGTCTCCCTCTCTCTCTGCCCCTCCCCTGTTCATGCTCTGTCTCTCTCTGTCCCAAAAATAAACATTGAAAAAAAAAATAAAAAAAAAAAAATAAAGGCTGAGTGTGAATATAATCATTTAAATTCATTTTTATATGATTAAATTTATAGTGATTAAAACTATATGCTGCACCAAGTGCTGAGTTTGTTCATATTCTCAAAAAGTTCATGGTCTATGTTGTTTCTGTTTTCAAAACCATGCCTATATTTTAGCAAAGAAATTTCAAGTATTGTTCAAACATTAAACCAGGAATGTATATCGGTAAAAAAAAAAAAAAAAAAAAAAAAAGAAAGAAAGAAAGAAAAGAAAGGAAAAAGTCAACTCAGAGGTATAAAATGTTAAAACCTGCTTACTCATTTACTAGCCAATTTCATTTCTAGGAATCCACAAACAGAAAGACTTGAACCAGCACATTAGCACATAGGATACATTTATAAATATGTTTCTGGAAGCATTGTTTGACAAAATTGTCTGAGACAATCTAAATGTATACTAGATCAGGAACTATTTAATCAAAGGATCCTTTTTAGTTGTTTTGTTCATTTATCTCACCCCTAGGAAATACAGCCTGTGCAGTCTCTTATTTCAGTGATAAATATTGTCTAGAAAATAAACCCAAGGGTAAACATACCTAGAAAAAGAAAGCATCTCAGTGACACCTTTTTCTTTTTCTTTTTTTTTTTTTTTACAAGAGAGAGTGCACAGGAGGAAGAGGCAGAGACAGAGAGAGGCAGAGACAGAGAGGGAGAGAGAGAGAGAGAGAGAGAGAGAGAGAGAGAGAGAGAGAATCCAAAGCAGGCCCTGGGTTGTCAGCACGGAGCCCAACGTGGAGCTCAAACTCATGAACTGTGAGATTATGACCTGAGCTGAAGTTGAACACTTAATTATCTGACTCACTCAGGCATCTCCCTCAGTAAGATCTTAAGCAGGGTCTTCATAATCCTCAGATTCTTAGGCAATTCCAGAGCAAGACCCTTGATGAGCATGAGGCAGTCATATACACACATTTGATTGCATAGACTAATACCAAGAGATAAACAGTCTGAAAAGTCCAAAGATATTACACTGAGAATTTAGGGGCAGGATGAGAGGGAAAGAGGAGAGAGTGTTTCCCCCCTGACACCTAAAGCTCCTTTCTCTATTTCTGTGTCTACTTGGTATCCATGGTCCACAATTAGTATCCTTCTTCTTAAGAGAAGAACAGGGTAGAAGACATGGTGAAGGTAAATCTGAATTCCTGGCTGAGTCTTATCAGTATTAGCATGGGAGTGAGGTTCAGACTCATTTCCAACATGATAGATTTCTATTCTTCACACTAAAAGTGTATTCCAAAAAAGTGTATAGTGTAAAATTAGCACACATAAGAAATAAGTTATTTAAATTCTATTTAATGTCTATTTCCCCCCATAAGCTTTTGTTATACCATCTCACTGCAAACCAGAATGTTCTTTACGTGGGAGCTCTACTGGAATTTATGACATTGGTTGAATCTTGACAAAAACAGGCCATCCTGATGAAACAAACTCCATAATTAGTAAGCCTTTTTATATTTATTATATTTACTTTTCCAAGTATAAATGAGAGACACAATTCACAAGCAAAATCAGTAGTTCTGAAAGCAGTTCATATGTGTGGAAGGTTGGATGTGGAAAAGTAAGGATGATACAAGGAAATCTCTATAATTTATATTATAAATAATGTAATCGATCTAGGAACAAGAAATATCTTTTAAGTCATATTTTATTACAAAATCTGGATTGTATTTTTTAGGTTTACTTATTTAATTTAGAGAGAAAGGGAGCATGCAAGGAGGGGAGCAGCATGGAGAGAGACGAGAGAGAATCCCAAGCAGGCTTCATGCTGTCAGTGCAGAGCCTGATGTGGGGCTCGATCTCATGAACCATTAGATCATGACCTAAGCCAAAGTCAAGAGTCAGATGCTTAACCGACTAAGCCACACAGCACCCTACAAAAATCTATATGTCGTAGAAAGTACGGTGATTATTGCTGTTTTTGCATTTTTTCTAGGGGATGCACTCAGAATTTGTTATTCTTATTGCTAAGGAATGTTAAATTAATTTAGTAGCCCTTTATCTTAGTAGACTTGACCAACAATATATATTAGAATATGAAAGAAATACAAATTTATCATAGTTATTTTGGATCATGACAAATATCTTGGTTATGTATATTAATTTGATAAAGTCAGGTAAATTGCAAGTCTTTGTCAAAATTTTATTTGCAAGTTTATATATTTCATTGAGAAGCCAAATCCCAAGAGTAATACCTTTCATGATGTAAAAGAAAAAAAAACAAATCAATTGCATATTGGATAACACGTAATTGGGGCGTAATTGGGGCATAATTCTCACTGCCCCCAATCTGTTTTTTATAGTGCCCCAGTGTAACCACAAGAATAACCTAACTCTGATGAAATTAATATAATGTCCATATTTAAACCAAATTAATGTTCTTTCCATGTCAGGTTAAAAGTATTGTCCTTCTAATATAGTAAAGCAAGTCCTAATGCCATATTTGGAGAAAAAGAATAGGGAAGAGTGATCATTGCTACAGGAGAGTTAAGTTCAAATTTTGGTCCATCATTTGCTGTGTGGCACTGGATGAAATCAAATAATTTGCTCAAAACTAACTTTTCTCTGGGTATGTTATTTAATTTATCTCTCATAGTACAAACATGCTGATAACTGTTTCAGGACCTAGTATATGGTAAATATTCCCTAAGTGCCGGTTCTTTCAGTGGATGCATTCATCTTACCTCAGTATTCTTAACTTGGTTTGTTGTTGTTGTTTTAATTTTGTAAAACATGCCAGCATTGAACATTACAGTGCAGTAAGGTGTTCGCACCATTTTTATACTTGTCATAATTTCAAGATATGTATCATTTTAAGAGTTATTAGTAGTGAGAGCTTGCATAGTGAATGAAAAAGTTACTTTATTAATACATAGTTTGAGACACTATTCCTGCAGTGACATAAACTTTCTCATTTCTAACACTTAGCAGTTACATTTTAATCTTGGGATGCCTGGGTGGCCCAGTTGGTTAAGCATCTGACTTTAGCTCAGGTCATGATTTTGCAGTCTGTGGGCTCAAGCCCTGCATCAGGCTCTGTGCTCACAGCTCAGAGCCTGAAGTTGGCTTCAGATTCTGTGTCTCCCTCTCTTTCTACCCTTTCTCTACTCACACTCTGCCTTTCTCTATCTCAAAAATAAACTTAAAAAAATTTAATTCATCTAAATCATATTTTTAAATTTATCGAACAACTGGAATAGGCATTTCTAAAATTGAAAAAAAAAGTGTTCCATACTAGTTTGAAAATGCATTTTTGAGTGTATCCCATAAATAGTGAAGGAGTTCTTTTCTACAGTACTGGATAGCAAATCAAATGACTACTTGAAGTAGATCATATTTATACTAATTAGCATTAACTGATAAAAGATAATTGATATCTGTGCCAGTAATCTATAATCCTGATTTTAAAACCTCAATACTATGTTTTGAGAGATTCATTGAGAGTGACGCATGCTTAAAGTGTATTTTCCTGTTCATTAAACATCAAAATCCAAATATGCTTATTGAAACATTCTTTTAGAATTTATATCCCTCATCATTCTTCATGCATTTACAGAATATAACTTGTATGTAAAATTACATGAAATATGACATATATAGATATGTTATTATAAAGAAAGATTACATAATTTCAAGTTGTATACTGATTTGAGTTATTTAGGTATGAGTGTGTATTCTTCTCAGGAAAAAAAAGAAAATAAGTTCCAGAAACACAATTAACTGGACTCTGTCACTGTGACAAAAAACTATGGTGACAGATTTTAAAAACCTATTTTATTCTTAGCCAACCCTGAAATCAAGGCATTTGCTTTTGATAAATCTATTTTAAAGGAAGTTTGAAGTCAGAAAGATTTAATACTCAAATGATGAGGTATTTTATGTGCCTGTTTTTGCTTTTTAGTAATTCTTGCCTACTATTTGACAAATAATGAGTGATTTTTTTTCTGATATAACCTAGAGTTCATTCAACCTAGATTGAAACATTGTTTATAATTGTGCAATTTAATAGTTTTTAAATGTGTTTAACACATCTTATTTTACTGACCATTTTGTTGTATGCAGACTTCTGATCTTTTTTGAATAATTTTCTTTTGATTAAATTAAATGTTATGCTTTTTATCATATTAGAAACAAATTTAAATATTTGATAGCTTTCTCCAGATAATACAAAATTCATTCCCTTGAGTACTCTGTTACATATTGAGACCTCCACATTTAGGGACAGGAGTGTGTGTAAGTGTATCATTTGTACTGTGGGTAGGGTTGGAAGTGGAATGAGTGCGATAATCCTAAATTTCTACCTTAAAAATTCCTTTTTTGTGGGTCACCTGGGTGTCCTAGTTGGTTAAGTGTCCGAGTCTCAATTTAGGCTCAGGTCATTATCTCATGGTTCGCAGGATGGAGCCCCTCATCAGAATCCATGCTGACAGCGCAGAACATGCTTGGAATTCTCCCTCTACCTTTCTTTTTGCCCCTCTCTGACTTGTGTGTACATTCTCTCTCTCAAAATAAATAAACATTTTAAAAACTCCCCTTTTTCAAGAAAAGTACACACATACACACAGTAATAGTAAATTTGTCAAGTGTTATCTGCATAGATAAAAATTTTAACATTGCATAGCTTAAAAAAAAACTATTTTAAAACGTACACCAGATTTATTGCCTGTTAAGTTTGAAATTATGTTAGAAATTTCTTGTAATTGATGTCTGAAAATTTATGGTCTTTGAGAGTATTAGTCAATAGTTTCCCAACTGAGGACATGATGATGATATCACGAATGAAGTAACTACAGAAAAGGAGAACATGATTTAAAGATAAGGTAACTGGTTTTAAACATGGTAGAAATAGGCCAGGTTTAAGAGAATGGAAATTACTGTATTCCTATTTATGCTACAGATGGGTTATTTGATTTTAACAGTGTCACTCCTCTGCTGTGCCTCAGTTTCTTCATATGTAAAATAAGGGTATTAAAAGATACAACATGTATAGACGCCAAAATTTTCTTAGTCAATGATATATGAATGGTCAGTAATTATATTGAATGGGCACCTGGGTGCATTGTTTCCCATTTGTCTCCAGCCACATAATACCTATTAGTCAGTTGCACTGGCATGGCTAGATTCTGAAAGATAATCAATAAAAAGTGGAGCTTGCTAATGAATCTACCATACAACCCATTAGGTATTTTGCTAATGTAACAATTTTAAAATAATATGATTAATAGCATTCTTTCAGTATCGGAAGATCTGATGAAATAAGCAGGACCATCCTCAAAAATTATCTCAAACTGGGTAGTTCACATTTCAAATATATATAGCAGGAAACAATTGAAGACATCCTATTATCCCAGTCTATTTTCTGAATTTGGGTACAAATCCAGGATTAGAGCATCAGGGAGCTCAGAAATTCCCTTCATACACAGCCCTTTGGTTCTGCACAATGGCATGCTCAATACATATCTGCATGATGAACTGTGATGAAGAAATTGTGAGCTGCCTACCCAGTGTCTAGTTTCCTTTCATCTGTATTAACTGAACCCAGATTTTGCTTAGGGAAGCAAAGTCCCTAGCTGGGAAGTTCCCCAGGTTTCCTTTCAGCTAAGGTGAATTATTTGACATACATCTAGCAAGTGTGTGGTGCGAGGAAGGAGTTAAAAAAGTTTTTTAAAGGAGCACACTCATTTGACATATACCTTTTTTGTTCACATCTTTGTCCTTCTTGGGTGTGATAACATAGACATCATGGTCTCTCTCAGGTAGTCACAAGGTGATGGCCTTGGGCCATCGAATCAACAACAACTACTTAATTTCACAACTCCTATTACCAGAAGAAAAAATACAATAACCTTCTCTTTTACTAAGCCAATATGAATTATTTTCTGTTATGTCACACAAAACACATCCTTAAATCGTGGCTACTTGGATGATGGGTAGGATATTTGATGAAGAAATAGAAGGCTACAATATCCAAATGACTTCAGAAACACACAGAGTTGTGCATTTTATCCACTACAGGAGAAGGAGTAAGACAGAAAATCATCATAAACCATTCTGTGGCAGTATAAAATTACACGTTTTGAAAGTTGTATCATCAACTATAGTTGTTCAGAGAGAATTACAATAGAGAGGAAACAAGGGCCAATCATACTTCATTACAGTTCTGTTTCCTTAGCCACACTTGGGACCAGCATACAAAGAACACGATCAACAAAACCAAGTTCTGACAAAGTAGAAGATAAACTTCTAATATAATTAGGACTCAATGGATGCAAACATTCACAGTGTCATGTTCAGAACTTTGCAGTATGGACAATAAAGGAGAAAAGGTTTTAGCTTACCTATTTGTTCAACAAATATTATTCAAATAATTGTAATTTGTTTAATAGGATTTTTAGAATTTGAGCTAGTATACTTTCTTCCACATTCCGTCAGAGCCATTATTCCAAACTGTATATCAGGTTAGTATAATCACAGAAAGATTCCTTTCCAGGATTTTGAAAGACTGCCAAGACAGATAGCTAGAATCCAGTCCTCCTTGATCAAGAATTAGATGACTGATGTGGAGCCTGTCCTTCATTCTTTCTGGATGTTGTTTTCTTTATATTTAAAATGAAAATAATATCAAATTCACAAGGCTACCTTATGATTAAGTGATTTAACATGTAATTACCAGAAGAAATTGCTAAATGAATGCAAAGAGTGCAGGAAAGCAAAAAGAGTTAATTTCTAAGCACTAAGAACACGCCAAAAATATTTACCAATGTACAAACATGAAATAAGATCAAATGGATGGATAAGAAGCAACACAGATCAGTTTTTAAACCCTGTATTTTGATAAATATATGCATAGAAACCATTTGGGATGATATAGATCAAAATATTTTGGGTAGCTGTATCTGTATGATAAAATTGTATTTCATACTTTCTGTTTATATTTCTTGGAGAAATATTTTGCTGTAGAGATTATGTGTGTGTACACACACACACACACACAAACACACATATTTCCCCACCATCTATAATATAAAAAAAAAAGTTCTTAGCCTCTCTTTTATTTTCCTGGGCCTGCCAAAAAAGAAAAAGAAAAAAAAAAAAAAAGCAAACTTCCACAAACTTGCTGTGGCTTAAAACAACAGAAATTTATTCTCTCACAGCTATGGAGGCTAGAAAATCAAAATCAACGTACTGGCAAGGTCGTGCTTCCTGTGAAGGCTCTAGGGAGGAATCATCTTTTCTTGTGTCTTCCTAGTTTTTGGTGACTCCTGGCAATCCTCAGTCTTCCTTGGATTGTAGAAAGAGGAATCACTCTAATCCTTTTATGTCTGTGTCTCTGTTTGTGTTCATCCTTTCTTTGCTCTTTTCTTTTCTTTTCTTTTCTTTTCTTTTCTTTTCTTTTCTTTTCTTTTCTTTTCTTTTCTTAGAAAGAGAGATAGAGGTAGGAAAAACACAAACATTAGCTGGATGGGGAGAAGCAGAAGAAGAGGGAGAGAGAGAATCGTAAACATGCTCCGCGCCCTGCACAGAGCCTGGTTCAGGGCTCAATCTCATGCACGGTAAATCATGACCTGAGCTGAAATCGAGAGTTGGACCCTTAACCAACTGACCCACCCGGGCACCCCCACTTTTTAAAACAACACTAGTGATTGGATTTAGGGCCCAGCCTGCTTGCGTATGACCTCACCTTAACTAATTACATCTGCAAAAGACCCTATTTCCAAGTAAGGTCTCATTTTGAGTTTCGGGTGGTCATGAATTTTTGAAAGAATGCTATTCAACCCACACCAACCTCCTATTTCTAATTTTCAAGGCAAATACCTTCCATAAAGTGAATAATAAGCTTTGTTCTTGTTCTCTTATTCAAACTGAAGGTAGTATTAACCTACTTCATCAAATAGAATTACAATCTAACAACCATCATGCTGTGTAGCCTGGCAGCTATGTATGTGCTGGGTTCCCAGTATCCTTGGGCCAGGACATCACCTTTCCAACTTCTGAATTCCCCCCATCAGGTTGTGCCATCACAGGTACACAGTAGCATACTCAGTGACCTCAAGCCCCATAGCCTAGGTGCGCTCATTCTGTGCAGGTGACCCAAGTAAAGATTCATTTCCTCACCCAAATATATTTCATTCTTTCCTTCCTCCTCCAACTTACTTTATATTTTCTTCCCTTTTGCTCCCATTGTTTTTTTAATCATCTCACGTGTCATCACACAAGTCAGTTAAAAGCTATTGTGACAACTTTGATTTTGTGCTTGAAGTGCACAATGATAATAATTTCGTATCACATTCCTATGTTATGAAGATGTCTGGATACCAGTAATGAGACTGTTGTACATTATTGAATCTGTATTCTGTGGTGAGAATTATGACCCAAGCCATGCAGGTGCTTTACATGAATGTTGTTAAGAATGCCTTGCTATAACTCTGCAATATAGGTAGTATTATTATCACCTCTTCTAAAAAAGGGAAACTGAAGCTCAGAACATTAAATACTTTGTTCAAAACACACGTCTATAGATGGGCCCCGACTTACGATGGCTCCACTTAGGACTTTTCAGCTTTATGATGGTGTGAAAGCAATATGCACCAGGAGAAACTGTACTTTGCAATTTTATATTTTCTGGGGTCAGCCCATTGTGCTAGATACTCTCTCGTGATGCTGGGAAGCAGCAGCTACGCACAGCTCCCAGTCAGCCATGTGATCACAAGGATAAGTAGCTGATTACTGAAAGCTGTTCCATACTCATACAACCATTGTTTCTCACTTTCAGATTGGTATTCAATAAATACATGAGATGTTCAACATTTTATAAATAGGCTTTGTGTGAGATGATTTTGCCCAACTGTAGGCTAATGCTAGTGTCTGAGCACCTTTAAGGTAGGCTATGCTAAGCTATGATGTTCAGTAAGTTAAAATGCATTTTCTTTTTTCTTTTTTTGTTACTTGTTTACTTTTGAGAGAGAGACACAGAGAGAGAGAGAGAGAGAACACAAGCAGTGTAGGAGCAGAGGGAGAGGGAGACACAGAATCTGAAGCAGGTTCCAGGCTCTGAGCTCTCAGCACAGAACCTGACATGGGGCTCAAACATGTGAACTGTGAGATCATGACCTGAGGTGAAATCAGAGGCTTAGCTGACTGAGCCACCTAGGCACTCAATGCATTTTCAGTTTTTGATATTTTCAGCTAATGATGGGTTTATCAGGACATAACCCTATCATAAGTCAAGGTATATTTTAATTGCCAGACTGGTATATGAGCTCAAGCATTGCTCACATCATGTTCTCTCTCTCTCTCTCTCTCTCTCTCTCTCTCTCAAGTTTATTTACTTTGAGGAAGAGAGCAGGCGAGCAAGTGTGCAAGTGAGCAGGGGAGGGTCAGAGAGAGAAGGAGAGAGAAAGAATCCCAAACAGCCTTAGATGTGGAACCCGAGAGTGACTATGGTGCTTGAAACCAGGAACCTCAACCAAGCTCCACAAGATCATGACCTGAGCCAAAATTATGAGTCAGGCGCTCAGCCACCTGAGCCACCCAGGCGCCCTATTCACATAATGTTTTAACCCGTAAGACATTCTCCAGAAATTCAAGTCAAGACTGTTCACGCTCTGACTAGGAATGGTTCCCCACCTCCTTGAATCCTACTTGGTATCAGGTTCTGGTTGGAGAGTAGAACATGAGGTTAATAGCTCTAGTTGCCACCCTCTTTCTTCCAGGACACTTGGAAAGTGTTGTCTGTAAAATCTCTGTGGTATTTTGCTCACCGGTTTGTTGATTTTATGTAAGGCATCTGTAAGTCATGGGTATGCCTTCATGATCCCTGTTTGATCAGTAATAGCCAAGTCCCAGGTCAAAACCTGAGTTATTAAAAAAAAAAAAAAAAAACAATGAAATTGTTATTCTTTGTCCCTGTTTTTGGCTTTAGAAATAGACTCACTAGCCCATATTTCTCTCCTTGGCCAAACAGTAGTGATTTTTGGTTATCTAGAAGACTTTTTATGTCATTTTAGATCCCCACATGCATACTTAAAGGTCACTGATGAATCCAACATCTTATACAACATTCACATGGTGATTTTTTTTTTTTTAATTTTTTTTTTCAAAGTTTATTTATTTTTGGGACAGAGAGAGACAGAGCATGAACGGGGGAGGGGCAGAGAGAGAGGGAGACACAGAATCGGAAACAGGCTCCAGGCTCTGAGCCATCAGCCCAGAGCCTGACGCGGGGCTCGAACTCACGGACCGCGAGATCGTGACCTGGTTGAAGTCGGACGCTTAACCGACTGCGCCACCCAGGCGCCCCTGGTGATTTTTGTCTGTCTTAGCTTTTGCACATACTACCATTAAAGGTGAAGCCCCTGCCATTTTTTTTTCTTGTGTAAGTGGCCTTTATACCATAATCCAACACTGAGCTGCTAGAATTACTGACCCATACCTCTTCTTGCTATTTGGGCTTCACCAGATTTGCTCCCTCTGTCAGTAGAACACTGTCCCAGAAAGCCACAATTAACTGGGAAAACACGCTGACCAAACCCTCTCTTGAGGCTGTTTCTTTATATTGTTTACAAATCGTGATTTCTGCCTCACCGAAGAAGCAAGACACTATATCTTCTAGAACTTTTAATTAGTGGAGATTCTCCCAATGTCTGGTCAAAAATACAAAGCTAACTAGACTCTCAGATACCTGTCCTCCAAAGGAAGTTAGAATGACAGATGTGTCCTCATGTCTCTTTTTCTTCATTGCTAGTTTCCTTTGTCCAGATTTCTGTCCTGTTTGGTTCTGAGAGATTTCATTAGTCTCTAGGCTTCCTCTGTCATGCCCGTATAGATGATTACCATATTCACGTCTTCACCCTCATCCCTTCTGCAGAATTCCGGATTTGTATCTTTGTACCAATTGTCACATCTAAGCCATTCCATCTAAATGTGAAATGTGTCCTCTCGTTGCAACCGTCTTCTCCTTTTGAGTTAATGATTTTCTTATTAATGAATTAATGATTTCCTCAAAACCTCTTGCTAGAAATATTGCAATTCATAATTGTCTTCAAAATGGTACCACTTATAAATTCTGTGAAACATCTGCCACAATTGTTTTTTCTAAAATAGCAAAATTAGAGATTCCCAGTGGGATTAATCTGCCCACAGCATGAATCAGCTCAACAACATTTTCTCTTCCATCCCTGACTCCATCTGCTCCATCAGTGTTGCTCCTCCCAGTAAACTATCTGGCCGCAAGTCCTGTCTCAGGCTTTTCTTGTAGAGGAAATCGAACCAAGATACAGCACATCTTGAGTTACTGGAGATTGTTCCAATGTATGCCTGTTGCCATAAAGGACTTACAAGTAGCACTGTCATGCACTCTTTTAATGTTCCTGGTTTAGGACATTAATGGTTCACTGAAGATTATCCTACTTAGAGTGTACGTTAATAATATATATTAATACGCTCTACCCAAAACTTAATGAATCAGAATATGTAGGGAGGGTGGTCTGAAAATCTGCATGTTTCACAGGTGTATCTGGTTGCTCTAGTGCCCATTAAATTTTGAGAACTATTATCCCAAAGTGTATAATGAAGCTGACCTTCACATTTGAAGTAACTTAAAAATGTTTGCTCTCATGTACTAAATTATGGCTAAATCCCTTGTATGTAAGAGTAAGCCTCTGTGTAATTCTAGGCTGCCTTTCTGTTTTCATTCTGTAACCATTTTCCTGATGGATACTATGCTCATTAACATCAGAATAATTGCCGTTATCCTGCTCTTAGAGCCCTCATGGTTAATTTAACAACATTCCTTCAACAGGGAGTAATCTCAATTTCTCATACATTTCCATGTGTTAAAATAGTACCCATCCATGTAATCCCAAGTCAAGTGCTATATTCTTATCAAAGATTTTCTTTATTTCCAGTCATATTTTAGCTCGTTTTTAAAATTTTTCTTCCATGATACTTTATAGTGATAACTGTTAGTTTTTCAAAATT
Organism: Puma concolor; assembly: GCF_028749965.1. Taxonomy (NCBI): domain Eukaryota; kingdom Metazoa; phylum Chordata; class Mammalia; order Carnivora; family Felidae; genus Puma; species Puma concolor. The sequence goes on along the minus strand of NC_141681.1, from coordinate 25,084,153 downwards.
ATGCTCCCTTTGTAGTCATTTTAGTTATTATCCCTCAAAGGAAGTGACTACTTGTGATTTTTCTAAATGGTCCTCACAATGCCTGTTATACTGCTTTACAAATAACACTTGCTAAATAAATATTTATGGAATGAAATAATTGTAGTTGTGTGGGATCACCTACTTAGATTGACATTGCACAATTAAAATAAAAATGAGTGATTATCCAAGGGCACATTCAGGCATAATTTATCTCAATACCAAGTGATATTAATGGGGATTATACTTCTCCATGGATCCCTTATTTCTGCTTTCTCCTGTGTTGGCCTTTTTGCCAACTTTCAAGAGTTGGTTGCAAAGAGCTTTAGGTTTATATCTAGGATTCCATTAGTTCTAGAAAAAATAAGAACTTTCTTCTTAATATGGGTGCATTGATGCTAATCTGACTTTATGCCCATACCTGACCTAATTGATGTCGCCAGGGAAATGTGATGATCTGGTTGGACAAAACTGATTACTTTCTTTTTTATTTTAATATTTTAATGTTTATTTATTTTTGAGAGAGGGAGAGAAAGAGAGTGGGGGGGCAGAGAGAGAGGGAGGCATAGAATCTGAAGCAGGCTCTGAGCTGTGAGCTGTCAGCACAGACCCTGACGCAGGGCTCGATCTTGCAAACTATGAGATCATGACCTGAGCTGAAGTCGGACGCTCAGCTGACAGAGCCACTCAAGCACCCCAAAACTAATTACTTTCTCATCCTTTGAACCTAAGTTGGAGTTTGCTCCTTGTCAACCATGAGAACTCAGAAGTGGAGAGGGAGATACATGAAGAAATTCAGAGTGAATAAATACTATATATGGCCAAACAGTAAATGTCTACTAGAGCGGAATCCAGAAGGTTTAACATAATGAGGAAGGGCATTCCTGAACAAGGAATTGGCTAGGTCCCCAACTATAAGTGGACACTCTGAAAAAAATTATTGCTACACTTTCTGCCCTCACTCTAAATATCCATTTTAAATGATTGTTTTTAAAGATTTTACTTTCTTAAATTTTGTTTATTTATTTTGAAAAACTGACAGAGCAGGGAAGGGACAGAGAGAGAGGGAGAGTTTGAGAATCCACTAAGTGTGGAGCCTGACATGGAATTTGAATTCACACACTGTGAGATCATGACCTGAGCCAAAACTAAGAGTCAGATGCTTGACCAGCTGAGCCACCCAGGTGCCCGAATTATTATCTTTTTTTTTGTTCTTTTTTTAAAAACAGGTATTTGTTCTGATTGAATAAAAATTGTTTTGTCAAAAATGCCATTATTTTTCTTTAGCTATCCCAATAGCAGTGATTTGCTGAATGTCTGTCTTATCATAAATTATAATAATTATCATCTCAAACAACCAAATAAAATTTGCGGTAATTATTATGTCCCTGAAGATTTAGAGAACTTAACATTTTCTTCACTTTTCATTCTGCATGTGCCACTCAGCTTATTACAGTTGAGGGCATGGGGTCAAACAAATGGAAATGACCAATGAAGAAATAGAGGGAAGTCGTGTCTGATTGTGTGGACTGTATTGATTGTAGTTTTTAGTTAATTGTTGTTCCTTAGATCTTCCCTTGAATATTTCTGTTCAAAATCTCCATTTCAGTCTACAACTGATTCTATTGACTTTAGTGTCCCCCCCCCCCCATCTTAGGTTCTAGATTTTTAGAATTTTGTGAAAGTGAAGAATCATGGATCCTTAGCTTTTTTTTTTTTAATTTAAAAATATATTTCAGGGCATATGGTGAGGTATGAAATCATGAGTTTTGGTGTATAAAAACACTCTGCTTTAATTTTCAGTTCTGACTTTCATACTCATGATCTTGGTAAACTAACTGAACTCCTTCAACCTTATAAGGTAAAATTCTAAGAAGTTATTACTCTTGTCTCTGCACAGAGAATGGATGACTAATTAAAATGTATTAAATTTTGAATTTACCATTTTGAAGGTACATAATGGACACTGCATATATATCTTATGAAAGACTTAGCAATCTAGCTGAAATATAAATATCAATTAAATGATGACAGAAAACTATGATTACTAATTACATCATTATTTCAAAGAAACAGGGTGGAATATTTATTGAATTGGACTTTAAAATTGAGAGTATTGATATTCCATCCAAAACACGAACTTAATAGAATAAGAAAACAATAAAACTTAATTCTTGTTGCCTGTGTTGTAGATACCCAAATATTCAAATAATTACCTCAATATTCAAATACATTTATTTATTTAATAGTTTGCTTTTCTCCCTACATTTTTTCTTTACTATATCTTTTTTCACAAAACATTGTTGCTTACCAAAATATTATAATTTCCTTTAAAAAAGTTTATATCACTGTAAGAGGGAGGAAACATAGCAAGGGCTATCTCCAAATTGAACTTTCTGGGTTCAAATCCCTCTTTTACTTCTTGCTAACTTTATAATCTGGGTAACTCTTCTAACGTCTTTAAGCTTCAGTTTCCTCATTAGTAAAGTGTGAGCCAGACCATGTACTTTATAAAGTATTAGAAGATTAATTGAGTTATTGTATTTAATATGACTTACACAGACCGTAGTAACTTAGTGTAAGTTTGACACATGTTATTTGTTGTTTTTACAATTACTGCTGAAGTAAGGAAGGTTAAAATGCTAATATGTGGGCTGGCTATGGCAATTTGTTGAGCTGCTAGATGTAACCCAGAATTTGTTCCCAAGCTTCCTAGTAATCAATATCACAGGAAAACATTTTTTCCCCCAATTGTGTTAGGAACCTATAATTTGTATCAGAAGAGCAAAACTCTTTGTGCCACTTATCACAACATTTTTTCTCAAGTAATGCTTCTTCAGGGAGTGTACAGAGTGGTATACAGGTTAATGTGTTTGGCAACGACCCTCCAGTAAATTCTGAAGCAGATTTTCTAGAACTCATTCATATCGCTGCTGGAAGTGCATTATAGGATACCAAACCACAACTTAGTAAAAGCCATGCAACAGAGGGTATACACTTTATGATGAGTCAGAGTTTGCTTTGAGATTAAAAAAAACAACAACATATCTCACACATATGAAGTGTGTACTTTACTGTGTACCAGAATCATATGTACCACAATCTATATGCTTGTAGAGTATATAGATTTCTAGGCTAATGCCTCAGTGATTCTGATTCCACATTTTTTGAGTGGAGCCTAGGGAACTAGGTGATTCTGATGCAGCCTTTCCAAGAAACAGTCACTCTTTTAAAACTGTGTATGTGCGTGTGCGTGTGTGTGTGTGTGTGTGTGTGTGTGTTTACAAAACAATAGACATCATAGGTAAAATGGATCAAAAATAATTCAAATACACTTGTTTGAAAACCCTGTAAACATGCCATCCTCTTGAAATGCCACATCAAATCATAGTATAATAAAGGCCCTGAGGTGCTCTCCATTAGAGAAATAAATTTATCTTTATTTAATGGCACATTCCATAAACATATTTGTGAAGAAAGCCATTTTAGCATTTACAACTGTTAATGCCTATTGTAAACATTGTTGGCGTTCTTCCTGATCTTCTGTAGTAGTCTGATGCCCCATCCCCCAGATTCTGGGAGTGTTGCCTACAAATACTCACAGTTTCATGCTTCGAGAAGGCTCCTTTCCCAGAAATACCTAGGAACTTATGCCCAGTGTGCTGGGTCCAGCTCGTACTAGTTGTGAGAGCCACTTGTGCTGTTCCCAATTCAGCATCCAGTGGTATCAAGCGTTGGTAGCTTGAGATTAGTCATAGGGGAATATCTGTGTCATGAAAACATCAAAGTCTACAAATCAGGGCTCTTTGCTTGAGAGCCAGTTATTAAACATTTATCTGAATATCACCAGTTATACCTATAGTCAGTGGCTAGCTGATACAGGGGGCTGCAGAAGTCCTACTTTCTTGCCCAAGTTGTGGTGCCCTTCGCACTCCAGGGCTTCCTGTGACATCAGGCTGAGACTCCAGGTAAAACCACATCTTTGCTTTGCTCTGTCCCCTGCCCCTTTCCTGTTTCTCCAGTCGCCTCTCTGCACAGGATTTTGCTGAGACTATTGCCTCAGTAAATCTCTTCATCAGAAATCTCCATCTCAGGATTTGCTCCTAGGGAACTGACCTAAGACATTCTCCTGTTGAAACTCATGTTGCATAAAGCATTCTTAAAAGAAGTAAAACGAAAGTAGAGGTTCTCTATCTATGACACACCATCCTCCGAGTGGATAAGTTACTTCATCACACCTTCATTGATTTGAATAATTGTTGAGCACCATGTGTATCCTGTTTGCCTGTGGCTATTTTGACTGTTGGAACTTTGCCTCATTCATGGTTACTGTTTCTCCTTAAAGGTCCCTATGAGCATTGTGAATACCAAAAGTGTTTCCTCAAACTGTTTTGAGAATGCCTGGCAAGGGCATCTTATTAGGCTGTATTGCATATTATTTTAGAGTGTGGGCTCTGGCTCATAAAACACGAGTCCACATTCGATTTTATTATTTATTTGACCTGAGGCAAACAAGTTTGCCTGTTTGCAAAATAGAGATTAATGTACTTGCTTCAAATGTCTGTTGTGGGGATTACTCTCCTTTGGAAAATGGAGTAAATGCTTTCAGCTTAAATATTTTCATGAGTATTCAATGTAATAAATAGTATTTAACTTCGTAACTGGTACTAAGACCCTTAATATTTATTTAGCATTATTACTATCTAGCACCATGTATGGCACATTGTAGGCATTTAAGAAAGTTCTTTTGAAGCAAATATTGTTGAAGATTTAGATAATAAAATAACTTTGAAATCTTTCACAAAGACAGTAATTCACCTGGTGTTGAATTATTTTCCTTTTTTAAATAACCCAAAGGCCACCTCAAATCCTTTGTGGAAAAAGGCAGAGCATTGAATAACAATAAACAGATTTCTACAGGCAGTATGGTTGGTGATTTAGTTGCTTTAAGAAATAGTGACAAGCATTGAGGCAGAATGCAAACATAGGAACTGATTCTTAAGGAAAATGCTATTTCCATACAAAAGTATCCGATAAAAAGTGGTGATCTTCTTATGTTTACTACATCTATCAGAGAATGTAGGAACTTTTTTTTCCTAACTGTTTGGATTATGACAAGGTGTGCCTGTGGAAATACTATGTGGACAGTGAGAAATAGGCCCCCCCCACCCCCGCCCACATATTCACACAGACACAAACACACACATACACATATTTCTTATTATGTTCACAGACATTTGAAATGCTTGAAGCCAGGTTGATATGTCAAGTTGAGTAGAGACAGTATTTACCCAAAGATTGAGAAACACAGCAGTTTGTCTATTGGATCAGACAATCTCATCCCAAGAGGTATTTAGCAAAGCTACTTAAAGTGGAAATAGGAGTTGCTTTCTGTTGCTTTTGAACAGAGCTTTTTATTTGTAATTGACAAGAGAGAAAGAGAGAATGAGAGAGTGAATGGTGAGTGAGAGAGAGAGAAGGAGAATGAATTATCCTATTCAGTGAGTACCTTCAAGTTTCTTGCCAACAGAGAGCATACCAGGGTGGTCCTGATTCCTGTGGGGTAGTGGTGTATATATTACAACAAATGGAGAGACACTAAGAGGGTACCAGATTTCCCTCGTATCCTGCATTTCTTCAACATTCCTCCAATCATCAGTACCAAAAATGGCCACTGTCTTTAAACTGTCTCTTGTCCTAAGGGATTCTGTAAATATACCTACCCTAGTTAATTCTACATTTGGATCCAAGCTAGTAACTGTGCAATTAGCCATTGCTGCAACACTTTTGTACTGAGGGAGACACTTCATTCCCATCATCCTCCTGTAGCTGGACTTACAGAATATGTTTTGGATTGTGCATGTACTTTCTTCCTTTGCATAAGTAGCACATTCAGAATCTGGTCAGCTGGGTATAGACTGTGTCTTCAAGGCAACTCCACAAAGGCACTTATGTCATTTATTCAGATGGCATTTCTCTCTCTCCTTTTCTTTCATCTACACCCATTACAATGATCTCTTGGCAGTAACTACTTAATTGTATTACCATAGTCAAGTCACCTGAACATTCTACATTTTATTTCTTCATATGAAACAATGAGGATCAAAATAGCATTCTTCTTAAAAAAGGGAAGATTCTAGGAGAGGACAAAGAAAATGCCCACTCTGCTTAGTACGATTGGTCTTCTCCAACCTGCTCACTCAACTTACCAACATCCATGAGGCATGACATTTGAATGGAGAATGAGGAAAGAATTGAATTTCAAGGTCTGCCCTGCCAACTCAGAGATCTGTCTGTTATATTCATATTTAAAAATCCATAGACTCATGTTATGTTTTCCACAGGTCATAACTGAGGTAGAAGTTTGTTAGGTAAACCACATTATTTTGCTTCTAAAAATTATATTCTGAGTTCCAACTCAGATCTGTCTGCGTTGGTGCCAGTTATATATCATTTTTGGTCAGACTGTGATTCCTGAGCTGCCCAATGTCTCAAAGTCTAGCATTAGACATGAATTTCATAATGTTCACCATTATTGAAGGACAGGAGTATTTAACCTCAACCAGGCAAAATCCATTGTTTGTTATATTCAGGCTACTGGCTTCACTTTTTATTTTTATTTATATTTTCTTCCCAAAGGCAATGGCTTTACTCTGGTTGTCATCCCATGGATTAATAATTTTTATTAAGAAAAAAAGGAAGTAATGGATTATGCTACCTAACTTGTGTTTGCCTTTTTTTCACAAACTTTTTTTTACAAGTGAGTTTTTCTTCCCTCACTTTATCAGCCGAAGAAATAAAATACAGAAAGTTCAAGAAACTTGAATAAAATCATACAAATAAGTAGAAGGCCTGGGACTTGATTCATGACCTACTCTTACCTCTTTGTGGTGATATTTGCATTATGGAATGGTGGTCTCAATTAGCCATTAGTATTTTCTGGAAAAAATAGTACTCAATGATCATGTCACCCTGATGGAATATATACAAACACACACACACACACACTAGAGTTTATGCAGATTTTGTAAGCCTAATATGATAAGAAAGTACACTTCTTTGAAGAAGAAATTACTGAGTCTCTAATTTAAAATTTTATGATCTGGTACCAAAGCTATAATAACACTGAAAATTTCAGGCTAACGAAAAATCATGAGGGCAATATTGTGTCATTTTCAAGATAGTAGGCTATTTCAAAAGCCCCAAGCCACATGTACTTTACCTTTGATCATATAAATGTGAAAACAAGTTTTACCCTCTTATGCCCTGGTATGACTATTCTCTCGCTCAAGCTGCTCATCGTCTTCTCTCAACCCCCTTTTTATTTTATAAACTAAACACTCAGTGTCACTTGACATTTCTACAAACAGGTCTTCATATTTTTGTCTCAAGTATCCTTCTGCCTAGGATTCCACCACCCAACTTCTTCTCTGCACATTAAACAAATACAGTTGTTTTAAGTAAGTGTAAAAATAGTCCAACTATAAATGTATTGAACAACAAAGAGATATATTATTGTATATAATAAAGAAGTCTGAAAGTAATTAGGATCCAGAGTTGGTTAAACTGTATTGACTCAGTGGATATCATCAAGAACTCAGGTTCCTACTCCTTTACTTGGGAATAATGTATTAAGGATAGCAAAGGGTTTGTTTTTGTTTTTGTGTTTGTTTGTTTTTAAGATCCCAAGATGAAAGTCTCAGTTCCAAGTGCCATGTCACAAATGAAGAACTATTCCTTACTTAATGCCACATTTTAAAGAGTAAGTAAGTAAATAAAGAGTAAGGAAACCTTTCCCAGAAGGGTGAAGTTAGCTACTTCCCCCTTAGCTACTTCTCAATCCTTTGTCATTATCCAGAATCATGTTACATGTGAAATCTAAATCTGTCATTGATGATGGAAATGACTCCATCCTGATTGGCTTAGACAAATTCTAATTCACCAACTGAAGCTAGGACTATGGATGGAACTGCCTCTTCTGAAGAACTCTACTATGGCTAATTTAATCATCAGTAGTTCTTTATTTATTTATTTTTTTTTTCAACGTTTATTTATTTTTGGGACAGAGAGAGACAGAGCATGAACGGGGGAGGGGCAGAGAGAGAGGGAGACACGGAATCGGAAACAGGCTCCAGGCTCTGAGCCATCAGCCCAGAGCCCGACGCGGGGCTCGAACTCACGGAGGCCGAGATCGTGACCTGGCTGAAGTCGGACGCTTAACCGACTGCGCCACCCAGGCGCCCCCATCAGTAGTTCTTTAAACAAACAAACAAACAAAAAAACCAAAAAACATAGGGTGGAGTGCACCCTGTAGATTGCTCTTTGAGTAGGGAACCAAACGTCTTTGTAGTTGCACTCTTAAAAATTAAGATACAAAATTTTCTATGAAGTCTTCTCTAGTCAGACTAGACAAATTTAGTTATTTCCTCTTCTGTAGTATATCTGAACTTTGCACACACCTTTACTGTTGTGATTATCCTATTGCGTTGCACAAAATAATATTTAATGGTGATGTCTCCTACCAGTAGTGAACTCCTTATGCAAAAAAAAAAGGTGTTTTATTCATCTTTATAGTCATAGTACCTAACAATGACTGGCACAAATTGGTTTTCAGTGAGTGTTTATTAAGTATAATTGGAAAGTAAATTCTATTCATAAATGTAATCGTTTCTAAATTTAATACATCATTTATTATAACATTTTAAAGTAAAATTTCACTTTGCTTATAAAAAAAGAGCCATTGCTATCCTAACACTAGAAATGATAGTTAAGAAGAAATGAAAGTCACATGGAAAAACACTTACTACAAAATGAGAAAAGAAAAATAAAGATATAGATTTGAGCCTATGTTATATAGATGAATAAATGTTATCAAACAAGCATAACAAAATATTAATAATAGAATTCATGTGATAGGTATGGATGTGTTCACTATAAAAATTCCTTCAGCTTTATTTTTTAAACTTAAAAAAATGTTTTAATGTTTATTATTTATTTTTGAGAGAGAAAGAGACAGAGAGACAGAAAGACAGAGAGAGACCACAACCACGCCAGAGTATGACGAGCATGGGAGGGGCAGAGAGAGAGGGAGACACAGAATCCAAAGTAGGCTCCTGGCTCTGAACTGTCAGCACAGAGCCCAATGCCAGGCTCGAACCCACAAACCATTATATCATAACCTGAGCTGAAGTTGGATGCTTAACCAACTGAGCCACCCAGGCTCAGCTTTTTTTTATATATGTTTGAGATTTTTCAAAATAAAATCTTGGAAAGTAAGTATTTCAAACTTCCTTGGTTATAACTGCATTAACTATTTTGGGAATATGTGCATGTGAAATAAGAAATTGTGGAAAAATTAAACAATTAGAGTGATGATATTGTGAATGAAGTTCTATTGTTTTTTATTTTTCTTTTAATGATTGTTATCATGTGACTTGGGTGAGGCAGTTTGATAATGCAAAAACATCCAAACTGAGTGCTATTGTAGTGGAGTCAGGAAATATAAAATACTTTTGATTTAAAAACTGATTTATACAGATAAAATTAGTTAGGAAAGTGTGTTTAGCAATAAATAATAACTTAATACATTAGTTAGTGGTACAGAAAAATATCAAATTACATTTATAAACTAAGACCTAACATCTCAGTTTAATCTTTTTTATAATAAAAGGCATAAATATGAGAAAATGTGGAAATAAAATGGAAGTGGAAGTGCTCATTATTTCTATTGTCCTAATTCAGTTTTTATTATATGAAAGACTCCAGGAATGTTAGTTTAATAAACATTTATTGATCATGTAGTGTATTCCAGCCAGTATGCCCTTCAAACTTTGAATTGTGTCTAAAATTCTCCATATGTAGGTAACCAAGGAAAGAATAAAATTATTCAATAAGGCCGAGCAGTGTAAAGTTCCTTCTATTATTATTTGTTTGTCTTTTCTAATATGAGACTGACATCCAGCCAGTATCAATTCTATTTAATTCTCTCCAGTCTGTTTATCCACTGATGGCATAGATAACTTCACACCTAGGAGCCAAGTACAGAATTTACTGACACTTGGAAGCAGGTGTGTCCAGCTAATGGGGTCTCCCTTCTGCTGACAATGACTTCTCCCATGTGAAGGGCACATTTCTGCAGCTGAGATTCAACTCTGTAGTGAACAAAAAAAAAAAAAAAAAAAAAAAAAAAGAATGCCCCTTCTGGTAGAGGAAATGAGATTGATAATGGGGAAGTGATCCCATCGTAAAATTAGTGCCACAATTAATAGATTAATGGCATTTATATAGGATTTGGCTTTCTGAGGAAACAGTGCAGAGGGGAGATAAGCTCCATCAAGCCTGTTGGTAACACAAAGCACAATTTGCTTACAATTGAAGTGTGTGTTTTTTTTAATTTGGGTATGTATGCTTTTCCATTTGTATGTGATTATAAATATTAACTTATAAAGACACACCTATAAGCATATTTGGTGGGGGGAAGGCCGCAGTGCTGCTGCTAATGGAGGCAGTGATTGCATCAATTTCCTGTTGCTGCTGTAAGGAAATACCGCAAGCAACACAAATTTATTATCCTATGGTTCTGGAGATCACAAGGATGAAATGGGTCTCAGGCTAAAACCAAGGTGTCTGCAGGCTGAGTTCCTTCTGGAAGCTCTAAAGGAAAATATTTTTTCTAGTCTTTTCCAGCTTCTAGAGGATGCCTACCTACTTAGGCTCCTGGTCCCCTTTAAATGGCTCCCATTACATTGCTCTGACAGTCTTGCACATTTATTTTTTTTTTTTTAAATTTTTTTTTTTTTCAACGTTTATTTATTTTGGGGACAGAGAGAGACAGAGCATGAACGGGGGAGGGGCAGAGAGAGAGGGAGACACAGAATCGGAAACAGGCTCCAGGCTCTGAGCCATCAGCCCAGAGCCCGACGCGGGGCTCGAACTCACGGACCGCGAGATCGTGACCTGGCTGAAGTCGGACGCCTAACCGACTGCGCCACCCAGGCGCCCCCAGTCTTGCACATTTAAAAGAACCATTGATCCTACAGCATATCAGATAGTCCAGGACCTTTTTTTTTTTTTTTTTTTTTAATTTCAATGTCAGCAGATTAGCAACCTGATTACCACCTTTCCATGTAACACGTATATTCACAGTTTCCAGGGATTAGGACATAGACATGGGTAGAGGTGGTTATTCTCTCGACCATAGTGTTTGATATAGATTATTCATTTTTATCTTTTCTTTATTTCTCTCCAAGGAATGAGATTTGCTGAACATATTATGGATTAGTCACTTTACTGAATGTTGGACCTATTGTCACTTGTTTACTGTATTTTTCTCATGAGATAAATGACTTTAAAATATTGTTTACCTCTTTAACACATGAGGAAACTGGGATCTCTAGGACTAAACTGTTTACAGTAAGAAGATGACAATTTTTATCTAAATCTGTCTGACTACAAAACCATCCCCTGTGCTTGAGTCATTACTTTATAAACAACCTCAAGAAAAAAAATTGATTTCTCAAATTATTTGAACTCTGAGATTTGAAGAAAATGAGAATAGTGTAAATAATTTTGAACATTCTCAACAATCATAGAGAAATTAAATCCTTGGAGGACATTTCTATGAAAAAGGCAATCTCTTACCAGTGAAAGCCAAGTTTTGTCTCCTTAAATTCTAGTCCCCAGAGAAGACTGCCAGAATCGGGCAAATACCCCAAGTATTAATTCACTAATTCAGTAAACAATATGTTTTAAGCCTTCCCTATATGCCAAACAGAGCATCAGTGTGTAGGGAAACAATGGTGGGTCACAAGTGTCCTGGTTTCTGTCTTTATAGAGCCTATGATTACATTAGGAAGGCAAAAATTAATCAAATAGCCAAATAAATAGGTATTAACTTGTGACCCTGGTAAGGGTCAAAAAATGGCTAGAGTTGAAAGCAGTCACAGTAGGGACTGATCAGGTTGTGGCAGTGGTAGAAGGCGTTACTGAAATGGAATTAGAATAGGTAAGAGTTAACCAGGCTAACATGGAAAGGTGGAGCTTTTCACTTGAGAGAATGGGGGGGGAGGGTGGCAAAAGCTTCCTGAGGGTGAGGGACTTGGGGATTCCCAAACTAGAGGACCATTGTGGATGGGGGACATTAAGAAAGGGAGGGAATTTGTGCAAGGTAAGCTGGGAAAGGTAGGCACAGATGTGCCAATGCAGGGCACACCACTGTTACCTCCCTGGAGAACCTTTAGCCCTAGGTATGCAGGTTTGTACTCAGCACAAAGGAGCATGATCCACATCCCATCACAAAACAAAGCTTCTGAGGAAGGTCCAGATTGCTCTTTGTCCCAGGTGAGACCCGTCCTTTACCTGGGAACCATCTGGCATATGAATCTGGCAGATTCAGAACAAATCTCTAACCATTTCAGATCATTTTATTAAGTGAGATCTTGAAAACATGTGCTCCATCCCATGATTCTGAGCTCCGTGTTTGACACTGTCACTCCCGAGGGAGAGCAGGCCTCCAGGGCCATCAGGAGAGGCCATACTAATCACGTAGGTAATTTACAGCTGTTGTAACACTATGGAACCCCAGAGCCTTACAGAGTTAGCTTTCACCACATTTAAAGAGGAAAATGATGGTAATTAAAAATGGCATTTCTAATTAGTGAGAGGTTAATTAGTGAGAGGCTGGAAGGGACTGAGGAGCACAACACTCCCATTTCCCAAGCCTCTGCTCCCTTGCAACTGGCTGCGATGTTCTCTTCTTTTCTCTTGCCTATAGGGTGGCTGTGAGCCTTGGGGCATGTTTTTTCAATGTGTTTGGCTACAGTGTAACTTTTGATGAGGAGGGCAGGTAAAGCAGTCCTAAAATGTGTCTCCGTGTTCTTTGTGAAACAGAGAAAAGAATATGGGTGAGCTTTATGGACAGCACTGGTTCAACACATTTGCAAGACCCAGAAAAGTAAGAGAAACGGTCCTCTTAGGATCCAAAGCTACCCATGCACTTTACTCCTATGAGAATATTCCAGCCTCTCTCACAACCTGTTTATTCTTATTTTACAGTTTAAACTGTTGTGATGATTTTAGATAAGTGACACCAGCTTATTAAGGGAGATACATGAATACTAGCAGCTATTCTGTCAGTAGAGAGGAGAGTTGAAAGAAAAAAACCATGAGCAATACACTCAAAAAAATCAAAACCGAAAGTAAAGTTTTTCAAAAAGAAAGTGATTAAAAAGCAAGAATTAACTAATAAGAGTGGGAGACTATTCCTATTCCAGTATACAGTAAGTAGCTATGCATATCTCTTTTGGCACCTAGTTTATGATAATATACACCTTTATTTTGTCTTTTCAAGATGATTCAGGATTATTAAAGTTATTTTCATCTAGTGAATTAGGCTGCATTTATCTGCAAGACAAAAAGGTAAAGGAAACTGAAGTTAGCATCTTATACCAATCATGATTCATACCTACCTTCCTAGAACGTTTTTCTAATGGTTCCTGATTCACATCAGTTTCTGTTGGCAAGAAATAAGGAGGGAAATGGTTGTTGAGTGGGCAGCCAACAGGATCTACACAAGGGCATATTCTGTATCACACCTATATTTTTCAAGGTTACTATGTCAACAAAGTAAATATGTCTAAATGACCTAATATCAGTTATTGTGCAAGACGCAGGCATTCACTGAACAATTAATGCAATTCTAATTCACCCGCCAATACAGTGTCCTGTTTTTCTGGAAGAGTTAGCTGCAATAACATAAAATATTACAACATAATATTTTACCATATGATGTAGGATAATGTCATGTGTTACAACAATGATTATTATAAAACTTATTAAACCATTTAATCATGTAGACATATAGATAGATAGATAGATAGATACACTGATATATACTTTTCACCTTGCCCTCAGTAGTCTATTAAAGATCTCCATTTCTTATATAACCAGCTCTCATATAATTGAGCTAAAGCTCGAAATAAAACTGATATATTCACTGCATCTTAATAGACTCTTAAATTTTCTTAGGTACGATAGAATAACTAGTTGTATCTGCTGTCCTAAATTAGTGAATTTCATCATTCTAGAGAGAAAGAGTCTAGTTTTGAGGAGCTATGCAGTCTGAATGCCAGGCTCCAAGCTTTAGACCTACCCCCTAATAACTGTCTTTATATCAGCAAACTGTTGTGTCTCTCTGAGCCTTAGTTCTTCAGCTATGAGTTGGGAATAATGATAATACTTAGTCTGAATTTATGCTGGCTAAATGAAAAATCTTCACTGCTCTTGGTAGAATGTCTTCTTAAAAGGTGGGATCTCATTATATATTAGTTGTATTTCTTAGAATATAACATAATTGCAATTGCAAGATGATCACCAATGGGTGTTGGGGGGCAAGGAGCAGTATAGTAAAGCGATTTTGACCGAAACCTTGAGGTTAGATAGCTATCGATTCTATCATTCTCTCTGCTACTTTATTAACTCAGTAGCTTTCATTAATTTATTCAAATTTGCAAGCCTCAGTTTTCACATTGTCAGAATATAATGACCATACTGAGTTCCCAAGATTATTGTATTCAGTGAGTCCTTTTATGCAGTGTGTTTAATGCCTGCTATAGAAAAATCACTCAGTGAGTATTAGGTGCGATCATTCATATTCATAAAGGATGGAGAGGGTAGAGAACATTTCATTGGAGAGAGTGATCAGTGAGTTGCCTCCTGTTCCAAGCCAGGTAAAAGGAGTCTTCTGAGAACAGCTTCGAGAGGTGGAATTTGGAAGGCAAGTTATGGCATCTCAAACATCTATGTAAAAAATGCTAAAGGTGAGGCTAAATCCTAGTGGTAGTAATAGTAGAATAAAGAGATGTGAAGTCACCTGGGAGTGAGCTTCATAATGAACCTTGCTTCACTCCAGGTGGGTGTTGAATGAGCCAGATGTGTTCTCACCTTAAAGTAGACTGAGCCCAAGCAGACTGTTGGATAAGTCAGTGAGCATGGGGGTTTATCTGTGGGATTGATGAACATCCGTCCAAGGAATTGCAACTGGCATTCTGCACACAGGCTAGAGGAACACTCAGGAACCCTCAAAATAATTCACCTTAGAAAGAACCAGTGTCAGGGCGTTTGCCAAATTTAGAATTGACAGTGTATATTATAACTGCTTATATAGAAATGTGTTGACCCCTCTCCACTCTCTCCACTCTAGCCTAGAAGTGGTTAGCTGCCTTAAAGTAGGGATGGGAGGATGGTGTTGAGTTAAAAAAAAAAAAAAAGACAGAAATATAAAGAAAAGAAAACAAAGAAAAACCTACTGTGGTGCTCTTAGCCTCCTCCCCGATTAGCAGATTCTGTATTTGAGGTTGGATTTGGAAGAGTAGAAAAAAAAATGAGTTGGGAGTTCAGCTTAATATTGAGAAACCTTGATTTATAACATACTAGCAAAAAAATGTATTTGTAAAATATTGAATATACCAACATTTAGTAGTCAACAAAGTAGTTCAAAAAAGCATATAGGTAGGTGCCTTTGGTCAGCCAGGTTGCAACTTAGGAACTAATATTTTACATTTTGTGTTGACTTCCAGTGCTGAGGTACACAGGGCTTTCTTTGTTTGCAAACTTTTGGTTGCACCAGTGACTCTGTGATTGTGGGAAGCTCTAATGCTGGTAAATAGAAAGGAAGGGCACAAGGGTTATGTTCCCTTCTTTGCTATATGATCCTAGATATTCTGAATTATCCTCCAATTTGAAAACCAGTTCTAAAATTTAACAGGTAGTAGAACTATTTGCTTGATTTATCTTTTAAAAATTGCAGTGGCATTTTTACACTTTTCTAGAACCATTTTACTTTGCCCTTGGGTGCCAACACAAAGTGTCCTTTAGATAGATAAATTTGATGAACTGGTTGAATAGAACATTTCTTTCTTCATAAAATAATGGCTTCTATATTAACCACTTAAGCCTCCAGGCAAGTAACAGATCTTCATTTCTTTATTAATGTGGGGCTTCCCTATGGCAGACGGATGTCAAGTATCAACATTCATTGTGAACAAACTCCTGATGATGGGGAAGTCCGATGCCTGGTGACAGTGATGTCATTGCTACTTTTCTTTCTTTGGACTGGTTTGAAACCAGGCTAATTTCCGTTTGTAAGGGGAGAGACGAAGGAGAATATTTGCCATAATCATAAACTTTCCCTGATGTTATTACAGAACGAAAAGCAAAGCTAAAAAATGTTGGCTTAGGATTCAGTCAATTTTGAGTTTAAATGCTATATTTGTTACTGAAAAGTTGTGTGACTCCTGATAAGTGAATTACCTTCTATTAGTTTGGGGCTATGAATTTATATGAGAATAATTTTAAAAAATGGTGATCCTGGTTTTAGTCACTGGCACATGTTATTTTTTGAGTTCCTTTTCTTTTAAATTTAACTTTCAGTACATCAAGACAGAGGCATCAGACTCAAGAAATTTAAAAAATTAAAATGGAATAAGCACAATTTCCAAACATTCTTTGAAACATTTATTGCTGCTTCTTGAGTTTCACCTTTGCCAAGCCCCTTTATTCTTAAAAAGTTTAAAAAAACATTCACTGATAGAGTACGTGGGATATCACAGCACAGCAGGATGAACATGAGGTTTGTGTTTGTATTCATTGTAAGCAAGAACACATAAGTTGTATTGGAACTCATCGTGTCTTGATTTATAGTATTAAAGTAAATATACCAAATAATATTTTTACAAAGATATAGTGTAATAAGAACAAGGTTGTCAGTGTACGGAAGCACTCAGTGATAGTAACATCTATTTGTTAAATGCTTGTAGTGTTGCTAAAAGTTGTGGACATTACAAATGGATATTCATTTAATAACTGAGTTTAAAGTAAAGTAATAACATTAAAGTGGAGAGTTAGAGTACAATAAGCTGAAGTTTTGGTTTCACAGTGAATTTCTTAACTTATATTTCCCATTTGCTCCCTGACCTTCTGAATCGCATTTCCTTGTCTGCCAAAGAGGACAATAGAAATATACTAGTTGGTAGACAAAAATACCACCTAGGATTCAGTAATAAACATTCAGGGGACACATTTTAATAAAATGATTGCTAATGTAACATAATGTTTCATATATTCATGATGTAAAGTCACACCTCTTTTATTTTTCTAATAAGTGGAACTCCTAAGGCCTTATTAGAAAGAAATCCAGTTCCCTTCTTTTGAGACTCCTCTTCTTAAAATTGTCCCTAAACCCTCAAGGCTTGCCCAGTTCAAAGTTAGATTTCATTCTATTCCAATAGCAGGTTAGAGAGAAAACCCAAGTCTGTTCAGTTAATTACTGTCAACATTGTTTGGTATTACATGGGGTCACAATTGAATGATGGTCCTGCACACTCTGATAGATGATGTTTATCTCGTTGCTGGCCCAGATCCCTGTGCAGAACATGATGAATTCCCAACAGAAGAGGGTAGCATGGCCTCAGTACTAGGTCAGGCCAAATGTTTCCCAAGACACTTGGCATGCCAAGGTTATAGCTCCCAGCAACCCATTTTTTTGTTGTTCATATAAATAGCAACCCTTCAGAACCACTAGGTCAAGGAAAGAAGTACTATCTCATCTTGTTCTTTCCGGTGACTTTTCCCTTCCAAAGAATAAGGAAAACACTCAAAACAACAGAATTTAGTATATTCTCCTCCCAAACAGTGGCAGCCTAATTGTTTTCGTTTTACCTCAATGGGAAAGAAAAGACAAAGGGAAAACAACTATTTCAGCTGATATATTGACATATGTTGTCTACTGATATGTGAATGAAACTTGTCATGTTAAGCAACCCACAGAAGTGCATCTGGCTTATCTTTTGCGTAGGAAGACCCTCTATGAAATGGGAAAGCATTACAACAATGCATATATAAGATTAAAAAACATGGTCATCTCTTACCTCAAAGAATGGAGTTCAGTACAAGAGTACTATGTATTCTTCATTTTCTGAAGATGACATTGCACAGTGATGAAGAATATTCACTTCTATGTTTCAGTCAGTTCTATTAAATTAATTCTGGGTGATCAAGATGGAGACAAAAGCAAAGTCCCCAAAGTCATGATCTAGAGACCAAATTATACCCTATCTTCATTGGAGAACCAAGGAAAAGTTTTAAGTTGGGAAAGTACATGACAGGATTTGTGCTTTAGAAAACTCAGTCACAGTCTGGAAGTTGAATAGAAAACAATAGCTCAGTTAAGAGGCTCTTTCTCACAGGTCAGACACCAGAAAAGCATTGAATAAACAGATCTCTTATTTCTTCATAGGAAGATAGAGAAATTTGAAATCATTTGGGGGGAAATGTGAACTGTCTACTATAACCTTAAATACTATAACCAAAATCATAGGTGGGATTTGAGGCATTTAAAATTCGATTTAGAAATACAAACAATGGGAAATCTGGGAAAATTATTTGAATGGAGTATAAAGATAGCGTGTTGTTTTATCCAGTATACAAAGTGTGTAAGTATGGATTAGATATTTTAAAATAAAAAAAGCCTAACAATAGTGGACATCATTTAGATAATCACAGAGAGGAAAAAAAAGGACTTTCTGAACAAGACACTGAAATCAGAAAGTGTATGGGGAAAGTTGATAACTGTTAAAGATATTTGTATAGATGTGTGTATATATGTACATATAATGGAAAACTGGTATTAATGAACTTCATGTGTGAAAAAGTCCTTTAAGTCAATAGGAAAAAGATAAACATCCCTTTAGTAAAGTAGACAAAACCAAATAATTAAAAAAATAACAAATGCAGTTTAAAAAGACAAATGAGTACAGCCAACAGAATTTCTCTAATATATTCAGAGATATTTAGGGGAAGAGTAGAGAAGGGCTCTTAAAAAAATTAAGTGATATTGTCCATTGTTCAAATAGGTGCAGGAAAATAATTTTATAAGAAATGAATACAAGTATCAATGGCATTTTTCAACCAAAGTTAACTTGGTTTCACCTTTAAAAAATATTAAGAAATACACATTAATTGCTAAATTTGGAGAGTGACTAGTAACCCACGCAAATAATTTTTTTAAATGTTGAACTAAAATAGTGAACTATGAAATTAAGCAGAGGAGATGTATTTGAGACCTAATTTGAGTTATAGATGTAATAAGACATTGGTGGATACTCATGGGAGCTATCGTTCTCATCTATGCCCATCTAGAAAAAAAGATTTTCCAGTTCTCATCCATCAAAAATAGATCCTATTGTACAATATTGATGAGGAATCTCAAGTTTACTGCACATTTCAAAGAGAAATGAAGAGGCTTTGCAAAGCAGCCACTTAATAACAATCCTCCAAATGGATATTTCCTTTGACCTCTACTTCCATTCTTAAAGTCTTCCAAATCTTCCAGGAGCCAAGACCTTCATTTTGCTTTCTTGATACCTTCTTTCCCAATCGTCACACTGCCTGTGGCATCATAACAGGGGTTCAGTTAATGTACACAAATGGAAACTTGACAACTTGGCTCTCCTTCCCATGTTCCAATGAATACTTAATCCCTAATGGTTTATTAAACCCTCCATTAAAAAAAAAAAAATTCAGGGCACCTGGGTGCCTCAGTTGCTTAAGGGTCCCATTGTTGATTTCAGCTTACGTCCTGATCTCAGTTTGTGAGTTCAGACCCTCCATCAACCTCCACGCTGATAGCTCGGAGCCTGCTTGGGATTCCCTCTGTCCCTCTCTGCCCCTCCCCCACTCTCACAGGCACTCTCTCTCACTGAAAATTAAGAAAAAATAAAAAAAGGCAGATGTTTCCATTGATAGAGTGTGAAGGGATTCTACTCTACAAAAACATGATGTTTTTGATAGATTTTGTTACTTAGGAATTTATTTTAAGAAACTACTGTGAATGTGGATGAGTGTTTCTCTACAAGAAACACTGGAAATTTCAAGGTTTATTTTCTTCACCTATTTATGATGTTGAGGTGGATAACTTATCTTCCCAAATCCCAATCTACACACACACACACACACACACACATCAATTGCATTTGACTTCTTGACTTGAAGAATCCTGGGTTCCTATTTTCACATGTACAATTGTTGTTATCTTGCCACTTTCACTGGCAATTTTCCTTCTATAGCCAATTGTGAAAGTGTCAAGAAGGATCAATGATGCATTAAAATGTTGATAATTCAGATTTTTTTTCAGTATGAATTACAGTGTGACTTTCTTTCCAGTGATACTTAATTCATTCTTTGGTATTTAGAAGAAAAAAGATAGCATGTGTACACATGTTACTGTATGTTTCATGCTTTGATTTTGTAGGAACGTTGAGATGTAGTTCAAATAGGTATTTATGCTGTAATTATTTAATGTAAATATCAACGCCATTTTTTCTTACTTATAATGAAATCTAACTTGGAAGGAGACAGATGACATCTTTCAAGAGGACTGTAAGATTCATACTGCTCTAGTAATAGATAGAAAGATTGAAGCCAGGAAGACAAAGTAAGGGCAGTCATTGGGAGCAAATACAAAACTCCAGTCCAGTGTTCCTTGCAGTCCATTCCAAAATTTTTCAGAATTTCTTAAGCATGTGCTGAAGAAACCAGAGGAAAGAGTACATTGAAGATTATTACCCCCATAGCCGTAAGCAGTGTGTTAACAGGTCACCTTTACATAGTTTATGGTATTTTTTCTCTGAACACCATAGTTTCTGTATTATGTTTTGGTACACATGCTTTCTAGGCACTCAATAATCTCTATGTAATAACCAAAATGAGAGAAAATAAAGATAATAATTAATAAAAGAATATATGAGTTTTTACTGTAATAACCTGACTTGGTCTGCAGGTAATGTGTATCTGTGGGAGTTCAATCAAAAGAATTTCTAACTTCTTAACCCCAGATGTGTAAAAGAGAGAGAAAAAAAGTAGTTATTAAGGCAGGTAAACTTAGTAGTCACACTTTTAAAAAATTGGTTACCTGTGTCCTTTGTATCTTTGATAAACTATTAAGTCACTTTGAAAAGACTCAAAATAAAATTTACAATGTAATTTACTGGAGAATTGTATCAATTTTTTAGATTAATCTGGGAAGAATTGGCATATTTATATTGTTTCATATTTAGAATCATGCAGAGTCTCTCCAATTATTAAAATTGACCTTTTATATTGCTCCATAAAGTCTTATTTCTTAGAACCAGATCATTAATTTTAATGAAGCTTATTACTAAGCTTATACTTTGAGGTTTTTAAATTTTGTATGTCTGAGTGAAGTCTTATTATTATATAATCTGTTCATTTTCACATGTAAAAATGTTATATTTTAAGCAAACTTTCTTACTGGTTTAATATCCTTTTCCTAGAAGAATATTTGTATTTATCTGGTAGACAATCATATCATTAGCAAGCCATATAAATATTGTTTCTATCATTCTAATATTTACATTAGTTCTCATCTGGTTACTTGTGAAACAGTTCATAAGCTCTGCTTCTCAGAGAAGCCATTCCTTTTAATGATTCCAAAGCAACCATCCTGAAAAAGAAGTGTGTGTGTGTGTATGTGCACGCACACACGTGTGTTTAATCCAAAGGCTTCTCAGTCCAATGAATATTGATAAGACTTTTACTACATCAAGCTTATCACCTGTTGAAAATATCACCGTACTGTAAGACTTTATCCACCTACTAAAGTATGATAATAAGGTTAATTGTTTCCAAGGAAAGAAAAATGTCCAAAGTAATTCCACTAAATGAAGAAAGCATGGGAATGTATCCATTCATTTGCTAAATATGTCATTTGTAAGTCAGGTACTGTGCAGGCAGTATAGCAAATACATGTTATGCAAAGACAAAAGAAAACAAACAAAACTTTAACGTAGCTTCAAGTTGTTCACACATGTGACCTGTTAATATTTATCAGGGTTTTATCTCCCCTGCTGATAACAGGGTTATCAACATAGCTGAATAAAATAAAATAAAATAAAATAAAATAAAATAAAATAAAATAAAATAAAATAAAATAAAATAAAATAAAAACCCACATAGCTTTAAAATAACTTCTATTGGGGTGCCTGGGTGGCTCAGTTGGTTAATCGTCTGACTTTGGCTCAGGTCATGATCTTGCAGTCTGTGAGTTCGAGCCCCGCGTCGGGCTCTGTGCTGACAGCTTAGAGCCTGGAGTCTGTTTCAGATTCTGTGTCTCCCTCTCTCTCTGACCCTCCCCCATTCATGCTCTGTCTCTCTTTGTCTCAAAAATAAATAAATGTTAAAAAAAAAAGAAATTTTAAAATAACTTTTATTGTGTTCTACTGATTCTTGGGACCCATTATGAGAAGATAGGACTTTATTACTCTGAATTGTAGCCTGGATATCCTGAGATTTATTACCATTCTTAAAAATGAATTAAACATTTATTTTGGGCTGGTTTTTGGTTTTATAGAAAAATCAAGAGGAAAGTACAGAGAGTTCCCATCTACTCTTGATCCCACCACCCACCCAGATTCCCTAGATTCATTACCTTTTTTTTTTTTTTTAGGGAGGGGATGGTCAGGACTAAATTTGAGCTTCTTGATTTAAATATGAACATTTCATTACATTACTTTCTTATGAAATGTAAGCATATGATTTTCAAAACCATTAGCATGTCCTTATATGTGAAACATCTTATAAGGCTAAAGAAAGAGTTAATGGAAGTCTAGAATTCTCTTACTTCCTCTTCCCACGCATATCCGAAAGAAACTATGTCAAGAGACTAGCAAGTGCTTAGAATTTAGAACATATAAATAAAGTTGTTGATTTTGCTGCTCTTTACTTTTCTAATTTTAAGAATCCTCATGCTGTTGAAAATACTTGTAGTGCTTGGCACTTGTTAAACTAAGGTACTTAATATTAAAATAGCCATTAACTAAAGGTTCTCAGGGAAGAAATAGTATTTAATGTTCTATTTTGAATGATTTAACCAAATTCTCCATCTTAGAAATATATATATATATATTTTTTACTTGAGATCCAATAACCATCATAGGAAGACAGTGAAAATGGTAGCTATTGTATGAAAATGTTATTATCATTGTGAGGATAGACAAGCAATGAGCAGAGATAGTGAAAGATAGCACTTGACATTATTCCTGTTGATTTTATAGGCATATGATCCTTATACGTTTACTATATGTCATGCCAATATATTGACATATATTAAAGTGAGGGTCAAAAGTAAGAGCTCCACCTGCAGTCTAGGATTGTGTCTTTATTAGTTTCCTACCGCTGATGAACAAATTACTGAAAACTGAAAGACTTGAAACTCGGGTAACTTACTCTTTCACTATTCTGGAGGCTGGAATGCTGAAATCAAGGTGTCATCAGGGCTATGCTCCCTCTGAAGACTTGAGAGGAGAATCTGTTCCATGAGTTTCTTTTAGCCTCTGTTGTTTGCCAACAATTCTTGGCAATCACCCGAATTTCTGCCTCTGTTGCAACATGGTGTTCTATGTATGGGAGTTTGTTTTTGTGTTTCTTTTCCTCTTCGCTAAAGACACCATTTTTTTGTTTTTTTTGTTTTGTTTTGTTTTGTTTTTGGATTAACAGCCTATCCTATTCCAGTAGGACCTCATGTTAACTCACTGAATCTTTACAACCCTATTTCCAAATAAGAACATATATTGAGATCCCAGGAATAGTTTGGGGAGGATGTTATCTAACCCCCTTTAATGTGTTCAGATAAATCTTTCAGTTTCATACATTGGTCTGGATGGAATGTTTGTGTCCTTCTCCATCCCATCCCATAGATTTATATATTGAATCCCTAATCCCTAATGTGCTAGTATTTGGGATGAAGCCTTCATAAGGCCATTGGAGTTAGATGAGATCATGAGAGTGATCATGAGAGATTTATATATTGAATCCCTAGTCCCTATTTGGGATGAAGCCTTCAGAAGGCCATTGGAGTTAGATGAGATCATGAGAGTACAACTATAGACAGAGAAGCAAGGACATGAGAGGACACAATAAGAAGGCATCCATTTTCCAGCCCAAGAGGGAGCCTTCGCCTGAAACTGACTTTGGGCCCAAACACTGATCTCAGACTTCCAGCCACTAGAATGGTGAGAAAATAAATTCTTGTTATTTAAATCACTCAGTATATGGTATTTTATTATGGAAGTGTGAGCTAAGACTTATATTATCCGTATTTTATATATGAGAAAACAACACTACCTATCTTTAGGATTATTGGGGTTTGCAAGAAATAAACACGCTTGTTAAACTGAATCTATAAAAATATTGCGGGCTTGTTTTGTAACTACTTCTAGCGTGTGTCCTTGGCATTCGAAGATAAGGGAGAACAGAGTCCTGCACTTGAATTTGTTGAAAGTTAGTGTTTATAACCTCTCTAACCCTGTTTTCCCATGTTAAAAAAGAAACTGTGAATTTCCCCAAAGAGTAGTGAGCAATAGAAAAGATGATATAGTACAAAGTACCTGCACATAGTAGGGGCATCGCTGATGCTTCTTTCACCTCCTTCCTGAATATTAGTATCAGTGCAAATAGGAATGTATGTTTTTGGTTTCAAATATAGTTTTTTTTTTCAATTATACATCCATGTGCACATCTAAATGCAACATATTTATGGTCTAAGTTTTTGAATATCAGAACACATTATCTAGTCTTAAAGTATTCAATAGTATCCCATTGCCAGTAGGTTTCATTAAATTCGAAGTGTTTATAATGGTATTTAAGATACACTATAATCTAACTGCAAGGTAACTTTTACCCCCCCATTTATTAAAAATTTTCTCTCCACAAATCCTAAGATTCTTATTATTTCCCAACCCATCTTATAACTCTCCTTATTCCATAACTTGTGTTATGTCCTCCCCTCCACCTGAAATGCTTCCCCTTGTTGAAATTTGTAACATGCACTATAGGATTCAGCACTGAACAAGGAAACCATTGTTCCTTCCCGCGACCTCAGGAAACTCAAACAATTAAACAATCCATTATAGTATAATGCTATGAGACAGGATAGAAATGCAGTGTCCTGGGAATGAAAATAGGGCATCTAATCAAGGCTTCATGGAGACCATACTGATCTTTTATCTCAAGAAGGCAGATCTAGTAGGAGATAGAAGAAGAATGGCAATGATCTGTACACGGAGTACACTTTTAGTGAAGTTGTGGGTGAAGAGACCGTTGGACTTTCTTATAAAACCCAAAGAAGTTTTTGGGGTGCCTGGGTCGGTTGGTTAAGTGTCCAGCTTAGGCTCAGGTCATAATATCATGGTTCATGAGTTTGAGTCCCACATCGAGCTTTCTGCTGTCAGGAAACAGCCATTTCAGATCCTCTGTCCCCCTCTCTTCCTGCCCCATCCCCCCACTCATGCTTTTCTCTCTCTGTCTCTCAAAAGTAAATAAACATTAAAAAAAAAAAAAACCTGAAAGGTGTTTCAGTCAGAGCATAGAGCTTGGAGGAGAAAAAGCAGAGTAGAAAAGATGAGACTGGAAAGCAAAAGAGCCACTAAGTTATAAAAGGTGTGGAGAGTCAAATTAAAGAGTTTACTACTCTGTATTCCAGATCAATAAGAAGCTACTTTTGTCTCTGATGAATTTGCATATAACTTAGCCAGAGTCCTCCTTATTGATGCTCTATTTTATACTCTTTTCCGCAATCTTCTGCTCTCTGTGACATGCTGCCTTCTACACTACTCAGTAAATACATGGTGGGTGGTATTATAGTATCCATGAATGACAGAGTTCTTCTAAAAAGGAACAATCACCTCCATTTTCTTTTAGTCAATTACTTGATGAACATTCTCCAAAGACTTAGGTCAGAAAAATCCAAAGCCAGCACATACTCTCTGCAACAACAAAAGGGAATGCTCTTTTAAAGTTCTGATGAGTGGTCAGATTGAATTCACCTAATGCATTTGTTCGTCTTCTCATTGAAGAAAGGCAACTAAAGACTTGAAACCCTCAACCATTTCAGGTAACAATTTAAGCCAGCTCTGTACACTCTTCAATTAAAATTCCCATTGATAAGTGGAAACACACTATTTGATTTGCAAGGAAGAGAATCAATAAATATCTGTAAGTATGCATACCAGTGAGTCAAGTCTGAGAAAATCCTTGCCTAAATAAGCTAATATCTCAACAGGACCCCGGCAATATTCTAAATGGGAAGACAAACCTAAATAAAGGGGAAAAATAGGTAAAAGTTCAGCGAAAAGAATAAAAAAGCTAAACCAAATTAAAAAAAAAAAAACACATGAGTGAGGGTTTGTGTTAGAATTAATAAAAGGAAAGCACCAATATCCAAAGTTGTATATGCTATTATAAACTTCTTTATATCTGTGGTACTTAGATTTTATTTGCTCACTATGCCTGCATTCTTCCTGAGATATTTTCCCTGAGTTCAGTTATATTGGAAAGTAAGATTATATTGCTATTGAGTTCATTTTCCTAGTATATAATACCAAACTGGGTTGCAATATCTGACAGATTTATGACTATTTGCTGAGACATATTTTATAAAATGGCAGAATAGAAGGTATTTTTTTCAATCTGCTCTCTGTAGCAAACCTTCATAGAAAAAAATAGTTTTTAAGGAGGAATATATTACAGTTTTTTCAGTCTTTTTTTGTCTGTGGCAAAGGATATTTGTGAATAATATGTTGTAAAATAATGTATTTCAGATGAAACACACAATTCATTGCTTATCCTATAGAGAAAGACTTCTTCCTGTCAACTGCTAAACATGTGAGTTCATGGGTATATAAAAATAGAATGCACTTGGCAATGAAAGTTACAGGCTGATTGATGACACCCCGTTGTCAAACAATTGATAGCTAGTGAGGAATTATAGTGACCTTGTAGTAGAGCACAAATAATTCACCAGTCCCTGAAATATGTTAAGCAGACTAGTTTCCTTCTTAGGGGTGCTTAGGTCACTGAAGTGGGGGAAATGTATCTCTTTAATTTCCTTGGGACAAACTGTAATACACCTCCAGGAAAGTAAAGGAGTGGGTAATTTCAAGGTGGTTTCTTAGGTTACCTTTTAAAACATTCATCCATTATCAATTGTTAGATAAAGCCCAAATAATCCTATGAAACTAGTCAGAATGATAAAGGAATAGAACTGAGAATTTTAAAATTTTGTCTTTCTAATAAAAAAAAATGGT
This sequence comes from Puma concolor, assembly GCF_028749965.1. NCBI lineage: Eukaryota > Metazoa > Chordata > Mammalia > Carnivora > Felidae > Puma > Puma concolor. Next base: position 25,056,980 of record NC_141681.1, on the reverse strand, counting down.
GGTAATGAAGCACAATGAATTATATCAGCTGTGGTCTCAGCTGGACTTGAGAACAAATGGAGTTTGCTACTTACCAGCTGAAGGAACTCAGGCACACTTCAGTTTTCTCATTGAAAAGGCAATAAAAATGCATCCCACAGGTTTATTGCTAGGATCGGACATAATCGTGTGTATGTGTGAGTGGACACCACAACTCACAACCCTGGAATACACTTAGGAGGTAGAACCAACACAACTCTGAGCCAAGGGGGCATAGGAATCAAATGGGAAACAGCCATCTGGGAATGTTCAAAGGTATAGAGTTTTACTATTTGTTGGTGCCCTTAAGAATTTTTTTCAAATACAATGAAAAGGGTATTTTTAACCATTTTGACTATATTTGATGAAGACTCTTATTTGGCAAATGGTGTATTTGGAGATTTTTATGTATACATGGGAATTTATTATATAATGGGTCATATATATGTGTGTGTGTGGGGGTATATATATACCCCCACACACACACACATATATATATATATATATATATATATATATATATATATATATACCCACTTTTTGGGTGTGTGTGTGTGTGTGTATGTGTGTGTGTGTGTGTATGACAAGCAAGTCAGAGATAAAAAGAGAAATATATGAGTCATCAGCTTCTAGATGGGAATGGAAACCACAGGGGTCCTTAAAATCATTCTTGGTGAGCGATGAGATGCTTTGAGAGGTGAGTGGAGACAGGGGATCAATGAAGGAAACTAAGTGAGTCTGAAAGCTGATCATTTGTATTTGAAGAGGCCCGGTCCTCATCAGCGCTTAGCACCCTTTAGTAATATTTTTCATACACAGAAGCCACTGATACATGGAGTATTACAACATGGTTATTCAGAGAGGGCAGAAGAGAAGAGTGGAAGCTGTCCAAGCCACTCAGTTACTCTCAATGAAAGCAAACCACTAGTAAGGAATGAGAATGGTACCCACAAAAGTAACAGAAATCATACAAAAAAGACTTAACCCTTAAACAACATGATTTGTTCTTGTAAATCAGCTATTTCACAAATGCACTGAAAATTTAATTTTTGAGTGTTCACTTTGACAATGGAAGGCGATTATTGCATTCCTGAGAAACTTACCTTCAAGAAGTTGTCGCTGAAATAGGCTGTATAATTTGAAAAAAAAATGATCACACTAAGCTTGGCAGTAGGAAAAGAAAAGTAAAGCCCAAGTTGGATCTCAGTGCAGAACTTTTGGGGGCCTTTAGGCCCATATGCCCCTATGATTCATGATATGGAATTTGAAGAAAACTATTTTAGTGCTAGTCTTACATTCTATTTAATGGAAGGCATTTATTAAGTATCTACAATATGACAAGAACTCTGACAGATTTTGAAAATACACAGATTATTAAGATTCTGTAAAAACTAAAAAAGTATGAAAAAAATTAAGGAGTCTGTAAGGGAAACTCAGGTGATTTCAACAAGCATAACAATTTTATCTTTTTAAAGAATGTTGTACAATCTGTCTGAATGTATCTGAGTGCAAGGCAGCTCTGTAAGACCTATGAGATTTCTATTGTTCTCTGATGCCCCTCATTTAGAAAATAGTGTGTACAATGTATGCTTTCAATAAAACTAAACAAAGATCAACACATACTCTGGCAGCAACACTACCACTGAGGAAATTGAAAGGTAAAAGGCATTTTGCCATAAAAATGTTTGCTGAAAAAATAAATCCAATTGACATCTTGAAAGTGCTCTTCAGAGAAAATAGTTTACGTTTTTTTTCTATGTAGTTTGCTATCTCTTTCATGGATAAAATAATATATTTTCTTCACTTTTCCAGGTAAAATTTTTTCAAGAATCCCCTCAAATTCTCTGCTTCTATAAGAACAAGGTATAGCCACTGACTGTTTCATTGACGACCATCAGTTTATTTTACTTTCACTGAAATCAGAAATACGTATCTTGCTGAACAGGCAGTAGTTAGGAGCTTAAACCCATGCACTAATTAATATAATAATTACAATAATAGTAACATTTATTGAGCACTTGTATGTCCCTGGACCTTTGCTCTGTGTTGTATGTGCAATGTCTCCTTGTGAGGTTGCTATAGGGTTGAATGGGGATTGAATTACTATCCCCACTTCATAGGGAATATAGAGGCCAAGAGTCAGCTGAGTTTCCTGTAGACTTTTAGCTTGTAAATGAGAGGTATGGGACTTTCTCCAGATTCAAAACTCCTTTCCTTAGAATTATAGCAACTCTTATGTGGAAATAATATTACTCATTTAATTTTAATTCTTTATCAGAATTTTTGTTGTTGGTGGTGTTTATTGCTCGATTAATTATAACATGCACCTTCCTTTGGACACGTATTCTGAAAGGCTAGTATTCACTCGAATACTTTTTTTTCCAGTAAAGTATTTTCCAAGCATTTCCCTTTTGTTGTGCCAAACATTATTTTCCTAGTCAACAGTCTACTCAGAATGGTAAGTGTCCCAAGGTCTCTGGGAAGCTTAACATCTCTAAACAACCATTTCCTCATCTCTAAAAACAGGTGATGAACAGAGCTCATCTCTGAGAGCTGTAACTAGGATTAAATGAGTTGACAAGCGTAAAGCTCCTAGACATTGTATATGCCCAGTAATGTTGGGTGTATTATTTTTTTCATGTGCAAGGAGATAAAACAAGGAGTAGTTAAGCAACTTAGTTAATATCAACCAAGTAATTGGTTTCATGGCCACAGATTGATGAGTATTTAATATACTTCATCATGCCTCATGCTCACATTGACCAGTTTAGGTAGAAATGTAGCCCCCCTTTGGTGAGAAGCTGCTGTGATCTAGTGAGTGCATGCCCAAATGCCCTGTATGCCAGAGCTGGAGTATGAATTTTAGTCCTGTAAGCATAGCAATTAGGATGCGTTCTGCATTGAGTAACAGAAAACCCAAATCAATATGCTTAACCATAAGGAAATGTACTGGTATACTGTTTGGTCAGGAAGTGTGTGACTGCAGCCATTCAAGGCTTCCTTCCTGGATGTGACAGTGCACAAAAGGAGCGAACATGCTCCTCCTACCGTTTTGGGCACTATTTATTTAAATTATACTTCCTAGTTCCTTGTCTGTTCTTGCACCATGACTATATCAGGAAACTGGAATTTATTCAAGGCTTTGAATGAACCTTATAAAGGAATTCCCTACAGACACCACACACACGCATGCATGTACACACACACACAAACACACACACACACACACACACACACACACACAAATAAGCAGAAAATAGTCAGATATCAGTATCCCTTTTCCAAGAAGAGTTGCTTAGTCTTCATTTTAAAATGGATTTTTAAACAGGGGTGCTTGGGTAGCTCAGTCAGTTTAACGTGCAACTCTTGATTTCAGCTCAGCTCATGATCTCTCACACAGTTGGTGAGTTCGAGCCCCGTGTCAGGCTCTGCACTGACAGTGTGGGCCTGCTTGGGATTTACTCTCTCTCCTTCTCTCTCTGCCTCTCCCCCCACCTCTCTTTCTCAGAATAAATAAACTTTAAAATACATTTTAAATAAATAAGAGACACCTAAACTAGTGTAGCGAATATTTAACCTTTGTCAGTCCTTGTGATAGATTCTTACATCAAAAAGGAATACGGGAAGATGCTTCAGTACTTACACAATAAAGGGAGATAAAATTTTTGAACTAGCTGGATCATGTCTCCATTGCTTTTGCATTGCATGCCTTCAGTGAAATGGCTTAACTTTTTTCAGCCTCTTTTTCTACATCCATAAAATGAGTTTCTATGGGGACTGATTCAGACAGTCAAAGGTACTTAGCAAATGTGCTTTATTATCAGGGTGCAGAAGTAGAGTTTGGAAGTAAAGAGAGAAGATTTTGGAACTTGTTGGGTGGGATTTAAATCCAGACTCTCTTACATACTGGCTACATGGGTCTGCACACATCCCTAAACTTCTCTATATCATCTTAAAAGAAAATTAAAAACAAAACAATTAAAAACAAGCAAATGAATCAAAACAATTTCAAGTTTGTTACGGTGACACTATGACATACTATACAAGAAGTGTTTAGTGTCCAGCCCAGAGAATACAGTCAATGGATATTTTTGTTGTTATTGTTATTAATATCTCTACTGAAGTACAATTTCTGGCATGAAAGAGTTCATTGTCCAATAGGAAAAAGAGATAGTAGTAACAAATAAAAGACAGCACAAGAGTATTATAAGCGTTAAAAGAATTTTGCAGGTCCACAAGTAGAAGTTTTTCCCCTCAAGGGGTCAAACACTTCACAGAGGAGGTGAAAATAAGTTGTGCAAGAGTATATACGAGGTCTCCTTTCAGAGACAGCAACGTGCAGAAGGCCTCAGGGATGTGGAGAAACAAGGCGATTAAGTTAGACAACTCATAGCAAGAATGAGAAGCCGGCTTTCATAGCAAGTCTGCACTGTCTTATCCAAAGCAAAGATGTTCTGGTGCAGACCCAGCCTGAGAAAGGAAAAGTGACAGAGAAAACAGATTTCCTCCTTATAATGTGTCAGGGAACTTGGAGTAGATTAAATCCTTGTAGGAAGGCAATAGAAAGGCTCGGCAGCTATTTTGACAGAGCTGAAATAGAGCCAGGAGCCCATTACTTTAATACTCAGGGAAACCAGACTGATCGACATCAGAGCCATTCAGGAAAGGTGGGTAGATTGATGATATGGTCTCAGGTGACATCTTAGAGCAACAGCAGGCTTTCACTTCTGGGCAGACTTCCAACTGACACCCAAATTATCTTCACATACTACAAATTCCTCAGACTCCTGCCAGATATATAGAGTATCCAGAAGTAAGCACACAGTAGGCACTCATTTTATGTGTGTTTATTAACTTATTTCATAAACTGTAATGCAAGACGGGGTAATTTATGTTGCGGTTTGAAGAACAGATTATTCTGTGTTTGACGTAGTACTATATTCTGTAGGCAAATTTATCTACTGTCTCCAAATTATCTGGCATCCATTTCCCCTTTTTTTTTTTTTTAATTTTTTTAAGGTTTATTCAGTTTTCAGAGACAGACAGAGCGTGAGTGGGGGAGGGACAGAGAGAGAGGAAGACGCAGAATCCAAAGCAAGTTCCAGGCTCTGAGCTGTCAGCACAGAGCCTGACACGGGGCCTGAACTCACGGACGGTGAGATCATGACCTGAGCTGAAGTCAGCCACTTAACCGACTGAGCCACCCAGGCGCCCCTCCCCTTTTTTTAAAAAAACTGTTTCTTGAGCAATAGAATAGACAAATATCCCAGAAACTTAATCTAAAAAGGACAGGAATCTAGGGCCAGAGAACCAAGATGAAATTTGAGTAATGGTACAAATGGACGACATCCAGGCTCCTATCTAGAGAGTTAGCAGGGAAGCTTATGCTGTGCTCTGAAATTTCAAAATGTAACCACTACAAGCACAAAAAGGCTGCTATTAGCAAGCAGCAGACGCCCTGGCTGCAATGGGTGATTGCCTATCCCTCCCCATTAATATTCTAGGGGAGCAGAAGCCCACCCAAAATATTTAGTGAAGATTCTTTGGAAGAATAGAATTTTTACCAAGACATATATGCCTCTGCTCTCCCCTATCAAAAATGTCTAGTGACTACCCTGGCCTTCAGGAAAGAAACCTATAATCCTTAGCAAGACATATAAATCTCCTTAACATTTTCTTCTCATCTTTCTCCTTAGGAGTATCCTTCCCCCACCAACCCCCCTCACCCCACACACTATCCTGTGTTCCAGCCATGCTGCATGATTTACAGTGACTCCAAAGAATTGTGTGTTTTCATACCTCCTTAATCTTGGATGTGCTATTTTATCTAGAATATTTTTTTTCCTCCTTACCTGCTATTCCTTGTCTGGACCTCTCAGAATCATTCTTTCTAACTCCCTTCTGACATCAGCTCTGAAATTCCTTCCTATACCAGGGTTGATGAGATATTTACTTTTCACCTTCTTTCATTAATTGACTTATTCATTTTTTTAGTGATTTATTCATAAACAAATATTTGTGAGGCACTGTCAGATGCCCAAGTGAGAGAGTGTTTAGTAAGTCAGATATTTTCTTATTGTCTGATATCCTCTGCTTTACTCCCTTATAGCAATTATCAGTTAGTACTTTAATTAGCTGTTGGCACCTGGAAAAAAGACAATTAATGAGGAACCATTAAGGACAGGATTCCCTTGTATTTGATATAGACAATGCCCTGTGCCTGGATTATAGAAATGAAGTAGTATGCGTAACAATTTATCAGTAAAATAAGCATATGACTTAATAAATGAAAACAAGCTGTATTAGTGTCCTGGGACTGCATAACAAAGTGCCACAAACTGGGTGCTTTAAAACTTTACTGACCTTGGGGATCCTGGGAAGATGGCGGTGTAGGAGGATGCTAGGCTTACCGCGCATCCTGCTGATCACTTAGATTCCACCTACACCTGACTAAATAACCTGGAAAACCTCCGGAAGACTAGCAGAACCGAGTCTCCAGAGCCAAGTGCAGATGAGAGGCCCAGGGAAGAGGGTAGGAAGGGCGGAGAAGCTGTGTGTGCTCCACGACTGGCGGGAGGGAGCCGGGGTGGAGGGGCAGCCCGCCTGCCAAGCAGAGCCCTGGAGTCTGGCTTGCAAAAGCGGAGGGGCCGGATGGAGTGTGTTCCGACAGCAAGTGGGACTTGACATCTGGAAGGTTATAAGCTAACAGCTCTGCTCCATGAACGGGAGGGCTGGAGGACAACGGGAGGGAGAGTTGTTGAGCCCCGGACAACAGAGCTCAGCTTGGCGGGGAACAAAGGCACTCACCAGTGCCATCTCCCTCGCCCATCCCCCAGCCAAAATCCCAAAGGGAACCAGTTCCTGCCAGGGAACTTGCTTGCACCGCGCAAATACCCAATGCTGTGGTTCTGCGGATCCATCCCTTCGGGGGGTCTGACTCCCTCCTGGTGCTGCAGGGCCCCTCCCACAGCAGATCTCTAAAGGAAAAGTGAGCTGAGCCTGCCCCTCCCACCCCGGTGCACCTTGCGGATCCACCCCAGCTAATACGCCAGATCCCCAGCACCACAAGCCTGGCAGTGTGCAAGTAGCCCAGAAGGGCCACGCCACCCCACAGTGAATCCCGCCCCTAGGAGAGGGGAAGAGAAGGCACACACCAGTCTGACTGTGGCCCCAGCGGTGGGCTGGGGGCAGACATCAGGTCTGACTGTGCCCCGCCCATCAAGGCAAGTTATTCAAGAAAGCACAGGGGAAGTGCCCCGGAGTACCTCACCATTCCAGGGACTATCCAAAATGACGAAACAGAAGAATTCCCATCAGAAAAACGTCCAGGAAATAACAGCAGCTAACGAACTGATCAAAAATTATTTAAACAATATAACAGAAAGTGAATTTAGAATAATAGTCATAAAATTAATCACTGGGCTTGAAAACAGTATAAAGGACAGCAGAGAATCTCTTGCTACAGAGATCAAGGGACTAAGGAACAGCCAGGACTAGCTAAAAAATGCTATCAATGAGCTGCAAAATAAAATGGAGACAACTACGGCTTGGGTTGAAGAGGCAGAGGAGAGAAGATAAAATTATGGAAAAAGAGGAAGCTGAGAGAAAGAGAGATAAAAAAATCCAGGAGTATGAGGGGAAAATTAGAGAACTAAGTGATACACTAAAAAGAAATAATCTACGCATAATTGGTATTCCAAAGGAGGAAGAGAGAGGGAAAGGTGCTGAAGGTGTACTTGAAGAAATAATAGCAGAGAACTTCCCAGATCTGGGGAAGGAAAAAGTCATTGAAATCCAAGAGGCACAGAGAACTCGCTTCAGATGTAACTTGAATCGATCTTCTGCACGACATATCATAGTGAAAGTGGCAAAATACAAGGATAAAGAGAAAATTCTGAAAGCAGCTAGAGATAAACGTGCTCTAACATATAAAGGGAGACCTATAAGACTCGTGATCGATCTCTCTACTGAAACCTGGCAGGCCAGAAAGGCATGGCAGGAGATCTTCAATGTGATGAACAGAAAAAATATGCAGCCGAGAATCCTTTATCCAGCAAGTCTGTCATTTAGAATAGAAGGAGAGATAAAGGTCTTCCCCAACAAACAAAAACTGAAGGAATTCATCACCATTAAACCAGCCCTACAAGAGATCCTAAGGGGGATCCTGTGAGACAAAGTACCAGAGACATTGCTACAAGCATGAAACCTACAGACATTACAATGACTCAACCCATATCTTTCTATAATAACACTGAATGTAAATGGACTAAATGTGCCAACCAAAAGACATAGGGTGTCAGAATGGATGAAAAAACAAGACCCATCTATTTGCTGTCTACGAGAGACTCATTTTAGACCTGAGGACACCTTCAGATTTAGAGTGAGGGGATGGAGAACTATTTATCATGCCACTGGAAGCCAAAAGAAAGCTGGAGTAGCCATACTTATATCAGACAAACTAGACTTTAAATTAAAGGCTGTGACAAGAGATGAAGAAGGGCATTATATAATAATCACAGGGTCTATCCATCAGGAAGAGCTAACAATTATAAATGTCTATGCACCAAATACGGGAGCCCCCAAATATATAAAACAATTACTCATAAATATAAGCAACCTTATTGATAAGAATGTGGTAATTGCAGGGGACTTTAACACTCCACTTACAGAAATGGATAGATCATCTAGACACACAGTCAATAAAGAAACAAGGGCCCTGAATGATACATTGGATCAGATGGACTTGACAGATATATGTAGAACTCTGCATCCCAAAGCAACAGAATATACTTTGTTCTCGAGTGCACATGGAACATTCTCCAAGATAGATCACATACTGGGTCACAAAACAGCCCTTCATAAGTATACAAGAATTGAAATCATACCATGCATCCTTTCAGACCACAATGCTATGAAGCTTGAAATCAACCACAGGAAAAAGTCTGGAAAACCTCGAAAAGCATGGAGGTTAAAGAACACCCTACTAAAGAATGAATGGGTCAACCAGGCAATTAGAGAAAAAATCAAAAAATATATGGAAACAAACGAAAATGAAAATACAACAATCCAAACGCTTTGGGATGCAGCAAAGGCAGTCCTGAGAGGAAAATACATTGCAATCCAGGCCTATCTCAAGAAACAAGAAAAATCCCAAATACAAAATCTAACCGCACACCTAAGGGAGAGAGAAGCGGAACAGCAAAGACAGCCTAAATCCAGCAGAAGAAGAGAAATAATAAAGATCAGAGCAGAAATAAACAATATAGAATCTAAAAATACTGTAGAGCAGATCAAGGAAACCAAGAGTTAGTTTTTTGAAAAAATAAACAAATTGATAAACCTCTAGCCAGGCTTCTCAAAAAGAAAAGGGAGATGACCCAAATAAATAAAATCATGAATGAAAATGGAATTATTACAACCAATCCCTCAGAGATACAAGCAATTAGGGAATACTATGAAAAATTATATGCCAACAAACTGGACAACCTGGAAGAAATGGACAAATTCCTAAACATCCACATGCTTCCAAACTCAATCAGGAGGAAACAGAAAGCTTGAACAGACGATAACCAGCGAAGAAATTGAATCAGTCATCACAAATCTGCCAACAAATAAGAGTCCAGGATCAGAGGGCTTCCCAGGGGAGTTCTACCAGATGTTTAAAGCAGAGATAATACCTATCCTTCTCAAGCTATTCCAAAAAATAGAAAGGGAAGGAAAACTTCCAGACTCATTCTATGAAGCCAGTATTACTTTGATTCCTAAAACAGACAGAGACCCAGTAAAAAAAGAGAACTATAGGCCAATATCCCTGATGAATATGGATGCAAAAATTATCAATAAGATACTAGCAAATTGAATTCAATGGCATATAAAAAGAATTATTCACCATGATCAAGTGGGATTCATTCCTGGGCTGCAGGGCTGGTTCAACATTCGCAAATCAATCAATGTTATACATCACATTAATAAAAGAAAAGATAAGAACCATATGATCCTGTCAATCGATGCAGAAAAGGCCTTTGACGAAATTCAGCACCGTTTCTTAATTAAAACCCTTGAGAAAGTCAGGATAGAAGGAACACACTTAAAGATCATAAAAGCCATTTATGAAAAGCCCACAGCTAACATCATCCTCAATGGGGAAAACAGCTTTTTCCCTGAGATCAGGGACACGACAGGGATGCCCACTCTCACCGCTGTTGTTTAACATAGTGTTGGAAGTGCTAGCATCAGCAATCAGACAACAAAAGGAAATCAAAAGCATCAAAATTGGCAAAGATGAAGTCAAGCTTTCACTTTTTACAGATGACATGATATTATACATGGAAAATCCAGTAGACTCCACCAAAAGTCTGCTAGAACTGATACATGAATTCAGCAAAGTTGCAGGATACAAAATCAATGTACAAAAATCAGTTGCATTCTTATACACTAATAGTGAAGCAACAGAAAGACAAATAAAGAAACTGATCCCATTCACAATTGCACCAAGAAGCATAAAATACCTAGGGATAGATCTAACCAAAGATGTACAAGATCTGTATGCTGAAAACTATAGAAAGCTTATGAAGGAAATTGAAGAAGATATAAAGAAATGGAAAGACATTCCCTGCTCATGGATTGGAAGAATAAATATTGTCAAAATGTCAATACTACCCAAAGCTATCTACACATTCAATGCAATCCCAATCAAAATCGCACCGGCATTCTTCTTGAAACTAGAACAAGCAATTCTAAAATTCATATGGAACCACAAAAGGCCCCGAATAGCCAAAGTAATTTTGAAGAAGAACACCAAAGCAGGAGGCATCACAATCCTAGACTTTAGCCTCTACTACAAAGCTGTCATCATCAAGACAGCATGGTATTGGCACAAAACAGACACATAGACCAATGGAATAGAATAGAAACCTCAGAACTAGACCCACAAATGTATGCCCAACTAATCTTTGACAAAGCATGAAAGAATATCCAATAGAAGAAAGGCAGTCTCTTTAACAAATGGTGCTGGGAGAACTGGACAGCAACATGCAGAAGATTGAAACTAGACCACTTTCTCACACGATTCACAAAGATAAACTCAAAATGGATAAAGGACCTGAATGTGAGACAGGAAACCATCAAAACCCTAGAGGAGAAAGCAGGAAAAGACCTCTCTGACCTCAGCCATAGCAATTTCTTACTTGACACATCACCAAAGGCAAGGGAATTAAAAGCAAAAATGAACTACTGGGACCTTATGAAGATAAAAAGCTTCTGCACAGCAAAGGAAACAACCAACAAAACTAAAGGGCAACCAACGGAATGGGAAAAGAGATTTGCAAATGACATATCGGACAAAGGGCTAGTATCCAAAATGTATAAAGAGCTCACCAAACTCCACACGCGAAAAACAAATAACCCAGTGAAGAAATGGGCAGAAAACATGAATAGACACTTCTCTAAAGAAGACATCTGGATGGCCAACAGGCACATGAAAAGATGCTCAACGTCGCTCCTCATCAGGGAAATACAAATGAAAACCACAGTCAGATATCACCTCACACCAGTCAGAGTCGTCAAAATGAACAAATCAGGAGACTATAGATGCTGGCGAGGATGTGTAGAAACGGGAACCCTCTTGCACTGTTGGTGGGAATGCAAATTGGTGCAGCCACTCTGGAAAACAGTGTGGAGGTTCCTCAAAAAATTAAAAATAGACCTACCCTATGACCCAGCAATAGCACAGCTAGGCATTTGCCCATGGGATACAGGATGCTGATGCATAGGGGCACTTGTACCCCAATGTTTATAGCAGCACTCTCAACAATAGCCAAATTATGGAAAGAGCCTAAATGTCCATCAACTGATGAATGGATAAAAAAAAAAATTGTGGTTGATATACACAATGGAGTACTACGTGGTAATGAGAAAGAATGAAATATGGCCCTTTGTAGCAACATGGATGGAACTGGAGAGTGTGATGCTAAGTGAAATAAGCCATACAGAGAAAGACAGATACCATATGTGTTCACTCTTAAGTGGATCCTGAGAAACTTAACAGAAACCCATGGGGGAAGGGAAGGAAAAAAAAAAAGAGGTTAGAGTGGAAGAGAGCCAAAGCATAAGAGACTCTTAAAAACTGAGAACAAACTGAGGGTTGATGGGGGGTGGGAGGGAGGGGAGGGTGGGTGATGGGTATTGAGGAGGGCACCTTTTGGGATGAGCACTGGGTGTTGTATGGAAACCAATTTGACAATAAACTTCATATATTGAAAATATAAATATAAATAAAAAATGAAACACTATCTCCTTTCCTGAGGGGGAAAAAAAACTTTACTGACCTTGGGGCGCCTGGGTGGCTCAGTCATTTAAGCGTCTGACTTCGTCTCAGGTCATGATCTCACTGTTGGTAAGTTTGAACCCCGCATCAGGCTCTGTGCTGACAGCTCAGAGCCTGGAGCCTGCTTTGGATTCTCTGCCTCCTTCTCATCTGCCCCTTCCCATCTCTCTCTCTCTCTCTCTCTCTCTCTCTCTGTCTCTCTTTCAAAAGTAAACATTTAAAAAAAATTTAAAAATATTTACTGACTTAAACCTAATGTTCTGGAAACTAGAAGTCCTAAATTAGGGTGTCATCAAGGCCATGCTTTCTCTGAAAGGCTGTATGGGAGAATATATTCCACATTTTTGTAGAAATGTCTGTGGTGTTTGCCAGCAATCTGGGGTCTTCTTTGACTTACGACTACATAACCTCCATCTCTGCCTCCAGCTTTGCATGGCTATTTTACTCTTGTGTGTTTCTCTCTGTGTACCTTCTCTTCTTATAAGGACTCAAGTCATAATGGATTGAAGGCCTGCTCTACTGCAGGTTCTGTTAGTGATGTCTGACATGTGTTTGCCTGGGTTCCCTGGGTATAGTAACAGAAACTGCCTCTGGCTAAAAGGGAATTTGTATAAAAGGTTTGGAGTACCTTACCTAATCGAAGAGATGACTGGAGAACCTAGTCAGGAACCAGGATAATTACTACAAGAATCCAGCAGAAAGTAAAAGGTAGAATTGTTACAATTTTGTTACATTAAAAAAGAAATCTGTGCTTTGATATTTCTTCTCGAGATTCAGAGTTCTAAAAAACACAAATGGAATGTTTAGCTTCTATTATATACTCAGAATTTATTTGAAGAGCACACAAAACTTGGCAGTAGTTTATAAAGGCAGTGAAGTGGAATCCCAAAATGAAGTTGGATCCTGTAACCCCAGTAGAGGGGGATGGGGACTGTGAGGTCAAAAGCAGGTAATGTCCAGTGTATTGACATGGACAAAGTGACGGGAAACACTTCCCTTGTTACCTCCTCCCCCCACACTCTTACAATTGGAAAGTTAAGTTCAAGAAAGAGGAAGTGAATTGTAATTAGTGGAATGTAAACTTAAAACTTGCCCACTCTTTGTTAAGGTCATACGAACATGAATTACAATTTCTCTCCCCAAACACTGCAGTGTCCCAGAGAACAATTGCAGCCCAGAAGTTACTAAGGTAATAGGGGAATCTTATTCAATGTACTTAATACGGACATTTAAAAGGTAGAGTTTGAAATCAATGAACATTTAGACTCTTTTATCAAATGCTAGATGTTTTTCAATAATATTCTAGCTCAAACATACTTACAGTGGAGAATATTAAGGTGAACACTTAAGCTGTGCTCAACCTTAAATTACATTGCTGATTAGTATTAGAATCAAAGTTCTAAAAATAACCCAAATAGAGAGATGATATTCCCATTCTAAAGACGAGTAAGAACCAGGCATTATTTAGAAATGTTTCCTAAAGGGGCACTTGGGTGGTTGAGTCTGTTAAGCATCCGACTTTTGATTTCTGCTCAGGTCATGATCTCACAGTTCATGAGTTCAAGCCTGGCATTGGGCTCCGTGCTCATAGCCTAGAGCCTGCTTGGGATTCTCTCTCTCCCTCTCTCCATGCCCCTCCCTTGCTTATGCTCTCTCTCACTCTCTGAAAAATAAATAAACTTTAAATATATACATTAAAAAAGAAGTGTTTCCTAAAGTCAGACCCAAATTTATTCATTTTTACCTTGCATCTGATTCATTTGATACAAACAAAACAAACACACACAAAAAAACTCACTTACTTTTGACTTTATTTCACAAAAATATCTGCTATCAAAAGCCAAATAGTGTGTTTGATAAGGTAAAAGGTTTCCTATCAGACTGAAGCAATGGACACTAACAAATACCATATATTTTTCAAGTTTTCACCTTGTTGTTTTGTACAGAATGCCAATTACACTTATTTCAGATACAAAGTCCTCAAAATAAGGAACTAAATCTGAGTTATAATGCAGAAGGATTCACTGAAAATCGTCTCAGTACTGGGAAGCAGTGTTTTGTCTCGTCACACCCTCCCTGTCCTACATTTCTTTGTTGCTTTGTTTTTCTCCTCATTCACGTTGTGCTTAAAAAATATATATGTAGGGGCGCCTGGGTGGTGCAGTCGGTTGAGCGTCCGACTTCAGCTCAGGTCACGATCTCGCAGTCCGTGACTTCGAGCCCCGCGTCAGACTCTGGGCTGATGGCTCGGAGCCTGGAACCTGTTTCCGATTCTGTGTCTCCCTCTCTCTCTGCCCCTCCCCCTTTCACGCTCTGTCTCTCTCTGTCTCAAAAATAAATAAAAACGTTAAAAAAAAATTAAAAAAATATATATATGTGTATATGTACATTGTTTGGGAATAATGAGAAAACTTTGCTCCTACCAGTTGGCTTGAAATTTTAAAAAAATACACATACAAAAGTACATTTTTCAGTTCATAAAAACCTCTCTAATGAGACAGATGAAAATATGAATTGCTTCTAATGAGCTCAGAATTGCATCTACTTCCCTTGGTTTAATTTTCTAAGTGTTCAGAGATATTTTTTGTTGTGCTTATTATAAAACAAGAAGTGGCCACTAGGCTGTGATAAACCAATTTGTGAGATTAAAGTGCTGAACTCGAACGGTTTCATTAAATTCTAAGTCATGAGTTGAAATCAGAATTTTAAAAGCCTCCTTTACTTATTTACACAAGACCCACAGCATTTATGCAGGCAGAAAGTCGTGCCAATTAATACCAACGTTGTGTTGATGAGGTCCACAAGTACCCCTTAGGAATGCTGTCTTTTCACCATAGCTACCCTTAATCTTTCTGCACACCCTCCTCCCCAAAAGTGCAGAGCTTAAACTTGAATGACATTAAATCTAGGCACCTCATGATACCCCAAGCCTCTTTCCCAGTTAGCACTCACTTACGCATGTTTAAAAACAAGCTCTTATATGCCTTATTTAATATGTGACACCGAAAGAGTTTTAGAAAACTGGTTTCTCAAATTGAAAGGGCATTGATCATTGCAATGTGCTCTGTTTCTTATATAAAGATGAACAGAATTACAGTAACTATTATTTGTATGCAAACAGCAGCATCTAGTTAATTAGTGGTGCTACTTAGAAATTATGGGTTTCTCAAAAAAACTGCAGGGTGTAATAAAATAGAATAGAAGATCATTAGCTTTCAGTAATGAAGCTCAAGGAAAATAAGTACAGCCCTGACTTTAACCTGCAAGAGCCAAATTAAAATATATAATCTCAGTATAGGCACATAACACTTAACAACATTAAATGCAGTATAAATTTTAACATATATATCTAGACACAGGAATATATTTAAAGGTTCTATAAAACACATTATTAAAATATCTTAGCATTCTCAATTTCATACGTTACCATACTCGGTGACCACCAGTGTTAAGGAAAAGTTATTTATATCACTTGAAATAATTGAACTGTCTTGATGTACTACTCATCAAGACCCCTAGAAGCCTGTCTTATTCTTACTTTTTCCAGAGACATAATTTTATATTGTCTATGTATATGCTTACCTAATCCCCCAGGAAACAGAGAATTGATTCTGTCTCTTTCTTTATGGTTTTCAAGTCCACTCTCTTTCCACACTCTTATGAAAAAACTAAAATAAGATGTACTGCACACCAGTGTTTTCTAACCTGATGTCACCAGTTGTTAAGATAAGAGTTTCTTTGTCATCATGCTTCTTAATCCCAGTGTTAGCATATATAGTACAGGATGTGTAACCCTGGAGCATATTACTTAATTTCTATATGGCTTAGTTTTCTCATCTCTGAAGTGAGACACCCACTACACAGAGATGAATCGAAGATATAATTAGATAGGGATATAGAATGATTAGTACAGTGCCTGACAAGTCCCTGGCACTGGGCAAATGTTAGTTACCATCTGTTTCCTTCCCTAACCATGTTGTTATCTGAAAACCATAGGCTTCTGCTTCACATTGTTGGTGAGAAAAATGGTCAAGCAATTTGTCCTTCACTGGAGTCCAAAGTGTACCAAGTGTGTCCTGATGGATTATACACTACAAATAACTCACAAAAAATTTAAAATGAGAATTATCGTTTTCAGGAATGTGAGCCACTCAAAGACAGACTCATGGGGGTAATTGTTTTGGTTTGTGTTTTAAAGGCTAATGGTGTTATTTGGTTCCCCAAGTATCCTTTAAATACATACCACAAACAAACATACAGTTTTGGAAAATGGTTCCAGAGAAGACACAAAGGGTTCTGAATGGTGAATGCATCATCCTGACAAAGGCTGCAGTATTATGCCTAGTGCAGAAGTGTCTTTGTGCCCTCCCCTTGGCTTCTGCCAATATTGCTAAGTCAAAGGCCCTTCACATAATTTCAACACTTGAGGAATTTCCCTCACACCTGGAGAACCACTAATAAGCAGGATAAAACACCAGAAAATGCATTTGCAAAGTCAACTCTGTCATGCTCCATCAGGTTATGTTATAATAAGCTCCTGCTATCAAAACTGCTGCAGTGGGAAAACCGTTGCAGAGTGAAATCCGGACAGCAAAGAGTGGTTTTCATATATAAATATAAAACAACTAGACAACTTAAAGGAAAAAAAGGAAAAGTAAAACAAATAAATATTGAGCCTGAAAGATATATGGAAATGTCATAATACAAAAATAGCTTTTTTTGTTGTTGTTCCTGCAGAGGTGGTTGTTGTTTTCAGTAAACTGATAGAAGGCACACACACATCTCAGCGGGAAATAATGAGCCTTAAGACATTAACCTACATGTAAATCTGTGGTGCAGAGCAGAGGTCTTACTGATGCAAAAGAAAGGACAGGGGAAGAAGCAGAAACAGGCCCTAGACTTGTACTCTTTTTCAATTTGCTTTTATATATTCAGTTGTAATCTAAGAAACTATTCTTCCACCCACCCATAAGCAACTTTTCTATTTCACTTCCTTTAGGTTTTTTTCCCCTAATGATATCTTACTTGGGATATTCCATTGAGGAACATATGTCTGCCTCCTACACTAAATACTATATGTGCTTGGCTTTTAAAAACTTTTTAAATGAAGATTGTTGGCCAAACAATTAGCATTTAAAAGCTGGACTGACCTTACCTCTGTGTACCATTGTGATTAGTTTGGACTCTAACATCAGGTATATCACTGAGCTGCCTTAGATGCCAAGATAAAACACCTCTAACTGTAGCCCAAAGGACATTGGGTAATAGTGTGATACTTGGGCAGTGAAACATAAAGGACAAACTGGTGTGATTATGTTTGATTTGTGTTGACTTAGAAGCTGGGAGAGGTCCCTCAGACCTGAGAGTACAGGCAAATTAGGATAGAAATGGCCTGTCTGGTTTGTCTCCTTTTACCTGCTATGCTATTTAAAAACCTAATTTCAGCGCCGTCTTTCTCCCCAGTGAGATTCTCTTAAATTTTGTCAGTTACAAGGTTCATTTATTAACAATGGCAAAAACATAGAATGTGAAGAAAGAAATATTTGCTTTTGTTATTAAATAGGCTATTTCTGCTTTTAATTTAAAGCATATATCATGAGGTTCATAGCTTTTCCAGACCCTCTGCTTATCAATGGGAATACGGAGATGAAAAACACCTTCTGCCTTCTGTGTGTGTGTGTGTGTGTGTGTGTGTGTGTGTGTGTGTACGATATTGAATCAGAATATGTCATACCCAACAATTGTAGAACTGAATAGATATGGCTTACTTACCTGTGCACAGTGATATATATTTTATTATATATAGTTTACAATCTCATATCTTATTTAAAATCATAGATATTGGGGCACCTGGGTGGCTCAGTTGTTTAAGTGTCTGACTTCAGCTCACGTCATGATCTGGCACTTCATGGGTTCGGGCCCCACATTGGGCTCTGTGCTGACAGCTCAGAGCCTGGAGCCTGCTTCAGATTCTGGGTCTCCCCCTCTTCCTGCCCCTCCCCCTGTCTCTCTCTTTCTCAAAAATAAATTTAATTATTTTTTAAAAATATAATCATATATAAAAATTTTATATAAAATCTCATATTAGGGTAATGTAACAGGTCTATATGGTACTGTAATAGTGAGTACACATCATTACAAATTTACCTAAACCCATATAATGCAACACTAAGAGTGAATCATATTGCAAACAATGGACTCTGGGTTTTGGTGTATCATAGGCTCACCAGTTGTAACAAATGTCCCACCCTTGTGGAAGATGTTCATCATAGCAGAGGCTATGCACATATAGGAGCAGAGGGTGCAATTCAAACATAGCTGTGGTGATTGATGTTTATGTTCCCATTAACATTGTTATGAACATCAACATTACTAGCTTGGAGTTACTGTTAACCTGTTTACAAAATGTGATTTCTTATTTTTATTTTTTTCTTCTAAATAGATAGATAGTTACAGATAGTTTAAAAAAGAAATATAGTGGAATACTTCATGAAAGCAAGAGTTTTCCTTCAAATTTCAAATATAAATACAATTAAACTATATTAACAGAAGCTACTTTACCCATATAATCAGCATTAATTATGTCTGCTTGCAAATAGCTCTAATCACAAGGAAGACCTTAAGAATTGCTTTATTGAAATGCACTGACAGAAATGATCTTAAAATCCAAAATAGATATAAATTGGTTACCTATTGCAAGAACTTCAAACACAGAGAGAAAAACTAGCCACATGTCAAAGGAGCTCATAGGGAGAGAAAGAAAGAGGAAGGAGGGAAGGGAGGAAGGGAGAGAGGGAGAGAGAGAGTGGAGGGAGAGAGGAAAGAAAAGGAAGGAAGAAAGAAAGAGAAGGGAAGAGGGAATGAAACAGGGAAGAAAGGAGGAAAGGAGGAAGGAGGGAGAAAAAAAGGAAAGAGGAAAGAAGGTAGGGAGGGAAGGAGTTATAATACAGTGTAATAAGTACTATTATAAAGGCCGGCAGAAAATGGCATGAGAGCAAAAAGGAGGGACATTAAGCTCAGTTGGTGATGGACAGGCAGTGAAGGCTATTCCATTTTGCCATTCTGTAGTAAGTCCCATTAGAATACTTGAAAATGAATTTAAGCTGTAATATCACTTCATAATTAAAATAAGGCTGCAAATAAAATACACAACCAGTAATAGTTCATGACTCTGTGTCACAAATGTTGACATCATACATGCTTTTTTTAAATTTTCTTCCTGATTTTTTGTTGAATTCCTGGTGGGTATGTTAGCTAAGGAGCAAAAAGCTGAATACATAGTTTTTCCATGCTATATATTTTTCATGAACCTTCAGACTAGTGAGAGTCTTATAAAGAACCAGTGTAGGTTAAAAAAGTAGTATGGGTAAATGCTCCCATGTGATTTCTGGGGCCCAATAAACAATTTATAGTAGCCTCCCCTTATCCACAGAATATATGTTCCAAGACCTCCAGTGGATGCCTGAAGCTGCTCATAGACCAGAGCTCTATATACACTATGTTTATTTTTTTCTTATACGTATGTGCCTATAATACATTTATAAATTATAATTGGTAAATTAGATACAGTAAGATTAACAGTAACTAATGATTGGGGTGCCTGGGTGGCTCAGTCAGTTAAGTGTTGACTTCAGCTCAGGTCATGATCTCACAGTTGGTGAGTTTGAGCCCTGTTTTGGGCTCTGTGCTGACAGCTTGGAGCCTGGAGCCTACTTCGGATTCTGTGTCTCCTTCTCTCTCTACCTCTCCACTGCTCATTCTCTCTCTCTCTCTCTCTCTCTCTCTCTCTCTCTCTCTCTCTCTCTCTCTCCTTCTCTCTCTCTCTCTCTTTCTCTCTCAAAAATAAACATTAAAAAAATTAAAAAAACAATAAATGACAAAATAGAGCAAAAATAACGATATACATTAATAAAATTGATGTGAATGTGGTCTGTCTCCCTATCTCTCTCAAAATATCCTATTGTACTTATCATTGTTGTGATGATATGAGATGATAAAGTATCTACAGTGATAAGATGGAGTGAGGTGAATGACACATGCATCTTGACAGAGGATTAGGCTGCTATTGACCTTCTGGTGATAGGTCAGAGGAGGATCATCTCTGTAGTTGACCAGGTGTAACTGAACTACCAAGGCAAAACCAAAGAAAAAGGGAAGCTACTGTAGGCTAAAAACACTGACCTACCATGCGAAGGAAATGTTGCTGAATAGAGAACGAGAAAATCCCCAAGGTCTTAAAAGCTATGAATTTAACTATAATTTACTGATTGATTCTGGATTCCCAAATTAAAGTGTACATGCACATCTCTTTAAGCAAAATTTCCTAAAATTGTCTTTAAGAAAAATTCAGCAAGAAATGATTATTTTAATTTTATGGTTATCTAAATCACCCAATAATTGTCCCAACCAAAGAGAAAGTTCTAGTAATGATTGTACCAATGATTTTCCTATCAAGGAACCATGGGGCCAAGATGTAAAATACTTAGCAAGCAAAAATAGGGGCTTTTATTTACTCTCATGAAAATTTCATGAATTTGACAAATATTACTTAGGTTTCTTTTCTCACCCAATTCATGCAAAGCAAACTCACAATTTCAGCCAGCTGGAAACTTAATGAACATTCTGCAAAATTCTAAATTAGCAATAAACCCAACTTGGAAACAATTCAATAGGAAGACAAAGTGATGAAGTCAGCACAATTGGGTGAATTTCTTGACTGGTTTATATCGTTTCTTTGGGGGGCATTTTGGAGGATTCATTGGTTTAAATTTGTTTTATTGAAATCTATTTTCAGCTACTACTAACAAAAGCTGGAAGAAATACCTCCTTAGGTATTTTTTAAAAAATTATCATTGTTTTCAACCCCACAGAGGATTTATTTTTTTTTTATTTAAAAAAAATTTTTTTTTCAACGTTTATTTATTTTTGGGACAGAGAGAGACAGAGCATGAATGGGGGAGGGGTAGAGAGAGAAGGAGACACAGAATCGGAAACAGGCTCCAGGCTCTGAGCCATCAGCCCAGAGCCTGACGCGGGGCTCGAACTCACGGACCCCGAGATCGTGACCTGGCTGAAGCCGGACGCTTAACCGACTGCGCCACCCAGGCGCCCCAACCCCACAGAGGATTTAA
Source organism: Puma concolor (assembly GCF_028749965.1). Taxonomy (NCBI): domain Eukaryota; kingdom Metazoa; phylum Chordata; class Mammalia; order Carnivora; family Felidae; genus Puma; species Puma concolor. Next base: position 25,035,506 of record NC_141681.1, on the reverse strand, counting down.
TTACATTTGGAAGTCTAGGAACATTTACAAGGGCCAGGGGCATTTGGAGATCATGTGTATAGTTTTAAGATACTTCATTTTAATAATCTAATCTGTATATTGATACAAACACTTTTTGTAACAATAAGAAGAAAACGTTTCTGTAGGTTCTGTGAAACAGTTATTGGTCCTATTAGTGATTATCTTTATGAGTAGAATAAGGGGATATTATAAAATAAAGTGCTAACTGGCAAACATATTCAGGCTTATGGAATTCTCTAATGACAGCAACTTTTGTTGAACATCTAATGTGTTATTTATGTGGTATGTTCCCCTATGTTACATAAATAAAGCAGTACCCTGATGGGTAAAGTAATTTTTCCAAAGCTCCATGTTAGTTAAATGAATAACTTATAAAAAAGTCTCATCAATGTAAAAGAGCCATGATTAGAATTGAATCTGATTTTGAACATATGGATGTGAACACTACTCTGTACTTACCTCTATTTTATACTAAAATGATTAAGAAGAATCAGTTTACAGACCTTAATCAGGAAAGAAAGCCTTGGTCCAGAATTGGAAGAAAAGGAGCCATGAGTAAAATGGACACACAAAGATTTTACATGAAACTTAGTGAGTGTGCAATTATTGAAAATAAAGAGAGAACAGTAGATTTCTGTACTTCAGTGACTGGACAGTTTTAATATTAAATCTTTTCACACATGTCCTCCATACCTAGAGCACTGTCTGAATTAAACTAAACTCTCAACAATTCAAATGAATCTATTTTGACATAATTTAAATAAAGTTTTTTTTTAAATAGAAGTTCTTAGAGAAACTATAAGCTGAATTCTTCTTACAACTTTAGATGGAAAATCAGTGAAGCTTACAAATGTAAATGGTTTTTAAACTATATTTTTAGGAAGAGGGTACTTTCAGGGGACAGAACAAGGCCACAAACAGAAATAAACATGATTACTCTCCAGTAATGCTTTATCCTCAAAGCTGGGTGTCTCTGAATGGTGAGGCCAAGATCAATGCTTCATAAGCTAGATATTTCCTTAAAGCTGCCTTCTGGCTGCTTGTTGCAGGGTCGGGTTAGAGGACCAGCAGGACACTCATATCTTTTGAAAACTTGGTGAATTCTGAACAGATCGTGTGTTAATAAAAAGAAATCTTGTGGCACTGTGGGACTGCTATATTTTCTTAGCAAATTATTTGGCAAAGAGGATAGAGAAAACAAATAGAACACAGAAATTTCAGTATTAGCCCTGGCCATACTCACTTACTGTCTGTAATATAAGCATTAGAACACATCTCTATGAAACTTGGTGTAGCAGAGGTCATCAGTGTCCCCCTCCCATTGTTCCTTTGGCCAATGATATCTTACTATGGTCACCCCCTGTTCTTTGCTTCAAGACTTTCTCTGGTGGAATCCTGACATTCTGAAGATTTAATGCCCAGAGAGCACATTTCAATCAATAACAATTGAGAGTTGATTCCTAACTGCCAAGCTTCCTGCCTGTAGGTTTTACATACCAAAGATCTCAGCAGGAAGTGCCTGTGTCCTGCAGGATAAGACACACTTGGCTCTATTAAAAATATGTTCATTAATGTACCCTATTGGGTGTTTCTTCCATCCGAGTCTCCTGTTTATGCTCCCTTGCCAGAGCTTTCTGGGATCAACTGTGTAAATTACGTAAACATGACTCCTTTTCTCAGGCTTTGCTTTAACCTAAGACATTTAGTTTTTTGTTTGTTTGTTTTTATGTAAAAATTTCACTAATCTGATAGTTCCCAGTTTCAACTCCCAACATCTAAAATGTTTGGAATTTGTCACTCCCAACTTTATAACAAGAGTAAAGATGAAAACAAAAACAAAAATAAAAGAAACAAACAAACAAAAAATTCAACTACTTTTGGGGCCTTTGGAAGACAGAGGTCTCAGGGTAAGCTGTTAACCCAAAGCCCTTACAGATAAGGCGCATTAAGTGAATCTGCTTACTTGGAACAGAAATTATGTAACAATAACTGTAAAAACATTGAAGCGTTCATTTGAAGAACTGCTGGAGGAAAGTAAGAGACTCCTGCATGCTACAGCTTTAGGAGGGAACCTGCTCACACCTTTGTGAGTTTTACCTCCGGGGAACCCAAGAGATGCTCACAGAAAAGAACCAAGAAAAAGACCCTCTTGGAAAGATGGGAAACAATACCTTGTGGAATATGTCCAAGGATTCTCCATAACAGAAGCCCGTTTTCCATGGGAAAAGGTTTTACTGGAGCCTTATTCTACCTAAGAGAAGGGTATTTCTCCAGTTCCAAGCAACTTCAGAATTCCTGTCTCACTCAAGAGTAGAGGAAGCTACAAAACATGTGTAAAGTTCATGCCCCAAGGTCACAAGTTCACTAAAGGACTTAGACATCAAATTGTATAATGTCTCACTTACCCCATGCCTCTCCACCCCAACAATCTGACTCCAGTATAATGATAGTGGATTATAGCTGAAGGAGCCGTAAGACACACTGTCTCTGAGAAGGAATAGTTTGGGAAGTCAAAGTTCAAGAGCAGAGACACAAAGACAATAGAAGAAATTTAAGCCTCTTGCACCTAGGGTCACAAGTATATCAAAAAGCATTTAATTGTGAATGGTCTCAAGGCATGTTTTAAGAGACAAAGATTGTCAAATTAGATTAAAAAAACAAAAAGACTCAGGGTGCCTAGGTGGCTCAGTCAGTCAGTTGAGCATCCAACTTCAGCTCAGGTAATGATCTCGTGGCTCATGAGTTCAAGGCCCATTTCAACCTCTCTGCTGACAGCTCAGAGCCTGGAGCCTGCTTCAGATTCTGTGTCTCCATCTCTCTGTGCCCCTCCTCCACTCATTCTCTCTCTCTCTCTCCCTCTCCCTCTCCCTCTCCCTCTCCCCCTCTCCCTCTCCCCCTCTCCCTCTCCCTCTCCCCCTCTCCCTCTCCCCCTCTCCCTCTCCCCCTCTCCCTCTCCCCCTCTCCCTCTCCCTCTCCCCCTCTCCCTCTCCCTCTCCCTCTCCCTCTCCCCCTCTCCCTCTCCCCCTCTCCCTCTCCCTCTCCCCCTCTCCCTCTCCCTCTCCCTCTCCCTCTCCCTCTCCCTCTCCCTCTCCCTCTGCCTCTCCCTCTCCCTCTCCCTCCTTTTCTCCATCCCTCCCTCCCTCTCCTTCTGTCTCTTTCTCTCTCTCAAAAATACATAAACATTAAAATTTTTTTAAAGACTCAACTACTTATTATCTACATGAAACCCATTTTAAATTTACAGACTTTGATAAATTAAAAAGTAAATGATACAGAAAGAAATACCATGCTAAGAAATCATAAGAAAACTTCAATAGCTGCACTACTTGCAGACAAAGTAGATTTTGGAATGAAGAAGGTTATCAGAGATAGAAAGCGACATGTATAATGATAAAGGGGCCCATTCCTCAAGAAGATGAAGTAATCCTAAAGGTGTATGTGTATAATAATACATGGGGCAAAAACTCATGAAACTGTAAGGAGAAATATATAAATCCACTATTATCATTGAATACTTCTCCATTCCTCATGCAATAATTGATAGACCAAGCAGAGAGAAAATAAGTAAGGATATAATTGACCTTAACAGCACTGTCAACTAGCTTAATCTAATTGATATTATGGAATATTCCATTCAGTAAGAACAGAGTACAGTCTTCTCAAGTTCAGTTGGAACATTCTTCATAATAGATCACATTCAAAGTTATAAAACACCCTTTCAAAATTTCAGACAATATAATTTATACACAGTATGTTCTTAGACTACAACAGAATTAAAATATAAAACAATAACCGAAAGATAGCTTGAGAATCCACATATATTTGAACATTAAACATATACTTTTACATAACACATGGGTTAAAGAACACGTCTCAAGGGAGTTCAAAAAGTATGTTGAACTGAACAAAAAATACAACTTGTGAAGATTTATGTAAGGAAATGAAAGTATTTAAAGAAGATTATATAGCATAAACACATATATTAGAAATAAAAAGAGAAAGACCCAAAATCAATAACCTCAGCTTCTGACCTTAGTAAACCAGAGAAAGAAGCTTAAGCAAGCAGAAACAAGGTACTAATACAAGTTAAAGCAGAAATTAATTAAATAGAGAATAGGAAAACTGTAGAGAAAAACAGTGAAACCAAAATTTGTTCTTTGTAAATATTAACAAAATTGACAAATCTTTATCTAGATTAACAATAAAAAATTAAAAAAAAAAATTACTAGCCTGAGCAGTAAGACATCATTACAGATGATACAGAAATAAAAAGGATTTTAAAAGAGCACTAGAACAATTATATGCTAATAAGTTATATAAAATTAATAAGTTCCTACAAAGATGTATACTCCCAAAAAAGCACAAGAAAAAATAAACAATCTGAATAAACCTACAAGGTGGCGGATTTAATTAGTTATCAAAAAACTACCCACAAAAAAAAACCTAGGCCCAGATGTCCTCTCTGATGAATTCTGCCAAACACATAAAGGAGAATTAATAACTATCCTGTATAGAATATAAGAGATGTAACACTTCCGAGTTCCCTCTATGATGTTAACATTAAGCTGATGCCAAAATCAAAAACATAGTAATAAAATAAATCTGCAAACAGACTGATATCCCCTTGAATGTCAGTGCAAAAGTCCTCAACAAAACACTATCAACCAAATCCAGCAACATGTAAAAAAGAAGTTATACTCCATCTCCAAGTGGGATTTTTGCCAGGAATCAAAGGTTGGCTTAGTATTCTAAAATCAATTATTTAATACATCATATCGATATGTATTACATTGTATCTTAGTGTAATACATTATAGAAGTAGAATAAAAAACAAACATAAAAAACAAATGGTCATCTCAATAAGCAGAAGAAGCATCTGCCAAAATCAAATATTCTGATAAAAACACTCAACAAACTTGGAAGAAAAGTAAATTTCCTCCACCTGACAGAGAATATCTATGAAGAACCCACAGCTGACATCATATTTACTGATGAGAGATTATCTATTTTCACTTCAGATCAGAAACAAGACAATGATGTGTACTTATAATTTTGATTCAATTTGTACTAGACGTTGCAGCCAGGAAAATTAGGTAATAAAATGAAAAATTACTGGAAAAATGGATCCAGATTACAAAGAAAGAGGTAAAACTATTTTCACAAGTGACATGATCTTGTATATAAAAAATCTTTTACAAAACTTAAAGACTCTCCTAGGAGACTATTCTAACTAATAAACAAGCTCAATGATGTTGCAGGATATAAATTCAGTACACAAAAATCAATTGTATTTCTATACATGTGCAATCAACAGTCCAAAAATAAAATTAGGAAAAGAATTCCAATTAAAAAGCATAAAAAATATTTAGGAATAGATTTGCAAAAGAAAAAACTTGAACTCTGAGGAACTACAAATATTATTAAAGGAAATTAAAGAAAAGCTAAATAATTGGGGACAATCCCATAAAGCATCCTTGTTCATGGATCATAAGAGTCAATATTGTTAGGGTCGCAATATTTTTCAAATTGATCCATAAATTCAATACAATTCCTTTTAAAATCCTAGTAGACTTCTTTTTAGAAATTAACAAACTGATTCTTAAATTCATTTGGAAATTCAAGGGACTAGATAAACTAAAACAATCTTGCAAAAGAAAAACAGGATTAGAGGACTCCCACTTTGCAATTTCAAAACTTACTATAAGGCTACAATAATGAGGAAAGTAAGGTATCTGTGAGAAAAAATAAACTGAGATTAACATTAACAGAATAAAGAGCCTAGAAATATATCTGGACAGTGTAGCCATCCAGTCTTTGACAAAGGAACAAAATTAATTAAATGGAGAAAGGAGAATCTTTTCAACAAATGGTGCTGAAATATGGTGTATATCCTAAAAAAATGAACCTTACACTTTTCTCAATAACTAACTCAAAATAGATTATAGACCTAAATGTAAAATTCAGAAAAGCCTTTAGAAAAGATATAGGTAAAAACCTAGGTGAGCTTAAGTTTGGTGATAAGGTTTTAGGTGCAATACCAAAAGCTTGAGATAAAGAAGATGGGTAACTTGGACTTTATTAAAATTAAAAGTTTATCTCTGTAAAAACATGGTGTAGACAATGAAAAGACAAACTTAGGGATAAAAGATTGGAGAGACACATATCAGATAAAGATCTTTTATCCAAAATATATCTAGGACTCTTGAAATTCCATTATCAGAAAACAAACAACCCAGTTAAAAAATAGAGAATGGATCTAAATAAGCATCTCACAAAAGAATATATACAAGAGGCAAATAAACACATGACAGTATGTTCAACATTGTCTGCCTTTAGAAATTGCAAATTGTTGGGGCACCTGAGTGGCGCAGTCAGTTGAGCATCTGACTCTTGATTTTGGCTCAGGTTGTGATCTCACTGTTGTGGCATCCAGCCCTGTGTTGGGCTCCATGCTGCACGGAGGCTGTTTGGGATTCTCTGTCTCCACCCCCGCCCCCGCTCTCTCTCTCTCAAAATAAATAAACATTTTAAAAAGAAAAAAATTCATTTTTTTAATGAAGTATAATTGACATTAATTTTAGATGCACAACATGATTCTATATTTGTATGTATTATGAAATGATCACTGTAATAAGTCTACTTTATCTTGACCCATTTCTTGCATTTTGCCCACTCCCAGTCCCCTTCTCCTCTGACCACCAATCTGTTCTCTGCATCTATGAATTTTTGTTTTGTTTTATTTGTTCATTTGTTTTTTAGATTATGCACATAAAAGAAATTATATGGTTTTTGTCTTTCTCTGACTTATTTTATTTAGCATAATACCCTTAAGATCTATCCATGTTGTCACAGATGGCAAGATCTCATTCTTTTTTATGGCTGAATAGTATCCTGTGTGTGTGTGTGTGTGTGTGTGTGTGTGTGTACACTATGTCTTATTTATCCATTCATGCAGTGATGGACACTGTACTAGAAGTGGAGTTTTTGGCAAGGCTATGTCTCTGCCTCTTCCATTCCTCTTGATGTGGGCTTTTCATCCTTTGTTATAGAGGAATTGTTTAGGTAGTTTTCAGGTCTTTTTCAGAAAGAATTATTCTATAAATAGCTGTTGATATGCTGTCTCTGAGAGTCTAGTGTGTTCCTACTCTGCTATCTCGAACTGCCCTCCAGGAATAAACAACAATGATGTACCACCACCACCTATTAGAATTACTAAAATCTTGGGGCTCCTGGGTGGCGCAGTCGGTTAAGCGTCCGACTTCAGCCAGGTCACGATCTCGCGGTCCGTGAGTTCGAGCCCCACGTCGGGCTCTGGGCTGATGGCTCAGAACCTGGAGCCTGTTTCCGATTCTGTGCCTCCCTCTCTCTCTGCCCCTCCCCCGTTCATGCTCTGTGTCTCTCTGTCCCATAAACGTTGAAAAAAAAAAAATTAAAAAAATAAATAAATAAATAAGTTGGCTTTAAAAAAAAAAAAAAAAGAATTACTAAAATCCAACAGACTTACAGTTTCAATTTTTGGTGAGAAGATGAAGTAACAGGAAATGTCATTCATTGATAAGGGGATGTAAAATGGAACAGACACTTCGGAACACTGTTTGGCAGCTTCTTACAAAACTATAGTCTTAGCATACGATCCAACAATTGCCTTCCTAGTTATGTGTGTAACTAACTCGAAAACTTATTTGCACACAAAAACTTGCATGCAAATTTTTATAACAGCTTTATGCATAATCACCAAGAGCAGGAAGCAACCGATATATCCTTTAATAATTCAATGGATAAAGAAACTATGGTACGTCCATACAATGGAACATTATTCAGTGATAAAAAGAAATGAGCTTCATGCTATGACAAGACATGGACGAAATTAAAGGCATGTTACTATGTGAAAGAAGCCAATCTGGAAAGGCTACATAATTATATGACATCCTGGGAAAGGCATACCTATAGATACAATGAAAAGACACTGGTTGCCAGGGCTTCAAGCAGAGGGAGGGTAGGGTTGAACAGATGAAGCATAGATTATTTCTAGTGCAATAAAACTATTCTCTATAATATTGTAGTGATGGATCCATGACTGTTGGCATTTGACAAAACCAAAATAACTTCACAGTGCAAGGAAAAGGAAAATTAAAATTAAAAATTAGTAATAGTAGGAAGCAAATTGACATAGGTAAATTAAAAATATTCAGGAGGTTGAAGGAATTCACACTGGAATGTAGTAGATGACAAAACGGCAGAACTGCTTTACGAGTTTATGAAACAACCTTAATGAAGGGTGGGTTAAAAAGTTGCTTTGAAGGGTGCCTGGATGGCTCAATCAGTTAAGCGTCCAAATCTTGTTTTCAGCTCATGTCGTGATCTCATGGTTTACATGAGTTCGAGCCCCATGTCGGGCTCTGTGCAGAGCCTCCTTGGGATTCTCTCTCTCTCCCTCTCTCTGACTCACCCCCACTCGTGCTGTCTCTGTCTCTCTCAAAAGTGAAAAATAAAAGGTCCTTTGGAAATGAGTTGCGTCTATAAGACTAAAATTAAAGAAGTATATGTAAGCACCATACTCTAGTTAATGAAGATGTTTGCCACAGGGACGTGGGAAACAATTTGGATACACGTACGCACACATACTGAGATTGAACAATTAAGTTAATGGTTGATACAAGCCAAATTTCTCACTGAGTAACAGTTTACAGATAAGCAATGGTAGGAGACTAGAATGATCTATGTTGTAATGGCTTAGAGTTGGAGACATCATTATAAACCCATATTTAGCTTAACATAAATACAAATGTTTCCATACAAAAATATTCATAGATATGTGTATGTATATATGGGTCAGAATGTGTATGTATTTTCTTGCTCTGTCTGCTGAGAGAATCTAGACAAAGTGTCAAACCAGTAGCAGTGAGCAAACCTAAAACCCAGACAGAATCATTCTCAAATAAAACAAACCAGAGCTTCTTGAAAAATGTCTGCTTTTAGGACTGTGCAAGAAATATACAGAATGACTGTTTAGAAAACCTTCACATCTGTATCTTCGCCTTTATTCCCCACACTACTACTAAATTCACAATACCCTATAAAAACACATGTAGTGGGTTTTTCCCCACATTAGGTAATTCTCTGACAGCACCTGGGTATTCCAGTCTGTGGAAATATATAAACTGGTAGACATGAGAGATTTCATTTTGAGAAAAGCTCCATTTTTCTTTCTAAAACAAATGGCTAGTGACCTCTTGAACTGCACAAAAAAACCCTTGGGCTGGGCCAGAAGCAGCAATTGTTTTACAAACAATTATTCACAAAATCAGTAGAACAATGGACATCCTGATCACAAAACTGGACTTTCTGAAGACAGAATAGTTAACTAATGCATACTAGGAATAGTTTCATTTTTACCACCAGTAAAATAGTTGATCAATGTGTGACCAAAAAGTAGCTTAGCTTCTTAGTTCCAATTGACAGTTTTCAAACTCTTTAATCCTTGTCTTTTAATTGCCCAACCCTACCCCACCCCCAAATCTTCTTTCTCATAAAAAAAACCCTTGCTTTTGCCCTGTGGTCAGGACACTTTTCTGGTTGCTCTTGGAATCTGTGATCCCCAAGCTGTAATTCTTTGACTCCACATCAATACTTGTTTGCTTCTATCTGTAACTATTATTTACGGGTTGACTTACCCAACTCAATTCTGACATTATCTACCTGATCCCACGTTAGATCCCGTAGGTTAAGGGCTCAGTCGTATAAGATGGGCCTGATTCCCCCACCCCCAAAACCAACCACCACTAAGACCAATCTGAAGTCCCGGTTGCCACTCAAAAATCTAGTTTTTCATCCACAGGCTACAGATTGAAGATTCCCTTTCCTTGGCTTCAATTAATTTGCTAGAACAGCTCTTAGAACTCAGAGAGGGGCGCCTGGGTGGCGCAGTCGGTTAGGCGTCCGACTTCAGCCAGGTCACGATCTCGCGGTCCGTGAGTTCGAGCCCCGCGTCAGGCTCTGGGCTGATGGCTCAGAGCCTGGAGCCTGTTTCCGATTCTGTGTCTCCCTCTCTCTCTGCCCCTCCCCTGTTCATGCTCTGTCTCTCTCTGTCCCAAAAAAAATAAAAACGTTGGAAAAAAAAAATTAAAAAAAAAAAAAAAAAAAAAGAACTCAGAGAAACATTTTACTTACTAGATTACCAATTTACTATAAAAGGATATATCTCATGGGAGCCTGGGTGGCTCAGTTGGTTAAGGGACAGATTCTTGATTTCGGCGTGCATGCGCTCTCTCTCTCTCTCTCTCTCTCTCTCTCTCTCTCTCTCTAATCTGTTTAAAACATGTCTTCTCCCCCAAGAAATCCCTCATGGAAATTACCTGTGCATCTCTTACCAGAAACTGTTATAAAGATTTTCACAGTAGATAATGAATGGGTAGATGAATATGAATTCATAGTTCCTGACTATTAGATGGTATAAGACCCACTTACTGGTTGTCCAGAAATTTGCTAGTTTCAACAATGAAAATCTTACATTCTGGGAAACCCCTTAGCCCTGGGCTAACTAGGACAGTTGTTCATGCTGGTGCAAGGTGTAACTACCTCATGGGAAATGGCTTTATAAGTCTAAATGGAAGAAATGGTGGAACCAAGGAAAGGAGGGTGAATATTGGCTGCTCAATTGCTGAGAATTCTATCTTATGAATCCTCACGTTCCCTGGTGGAAAACTGAAGCCAATATCCATGTGTGTGTCTTATCTTATCATGCTATTCAGAATATCTTTTATAAAGAAGAATTTGAAACTTCCTAGGAAAAAAGTAGATATGACACAAAGAGACAGTGTTGTTTTTGCTACTTAGAGCATTACTAATTGAGTAAATTAACTGAAGATATTAAAATACAGGGGATTTCCAAATAAATTGTAGTTACTTAAGCAGATTGTTTGCATTGATGAGCATTAATAAAGTCAGCTGAAGCTGAGCATTGTTTTCTAATATAAACCATATTTATAAATATATTTTAATTTTAGTAAATTTCAAAGACTATATTCTGGCTACATAATTAGATTTTTTAAAAATCCTTTGAAGCTAAATTAATATCAGTGGGCAGTACAATAAAAATATATGAGGCACAATGAGATTCTTAAATTTTTATCATCGTAGGAAAAACTCTTTTTCGAAAATGATTACAGAAAATTTAACTTTTTGGTTTTCCTGACTAAACAACATTATGCATATGTACTTGTTGTTTATGAAGTACATATACTATTACCAAAATTGCTGCTTGGATTTAAGAAACTGATGAAAATTAAGCTCATAAAAATTTAATGCCGTGAAACTTAAGTGTGGAATACATAGTTAGGGTGTAGCTTCTCAGAAAAACTGCATTAAACCTTGAAAAAGAAACTACATTCATTTTACCCACTAATTTTGAATAGTCAGAGTTTCTTTTGAGCAAATATGTAGTTCTTCTTCTCTCAGAGCCAGAGTGACAGTAATTCTGTTATTAAAATATCAGGACAGGCTTCAGGTCACCAGAAAGGATGAGGCGAAAGTTCTTGAGAGGATTGAGGTAACTAAGCAGTTTCCTCCATGGCGATGCCATTGTGTAACCTCATTTTGGATGTTCAATGTGGAGTCATGCAGAACCGATAGAAAACTGACAGGATTTGGGGAATACGATCTTTTGTGATGAACCAGACCCAGACACTTTAGTTTTGCAAAAGTGCATTCCTTTCCTCCCACAAAATGCAAAATGCATGAGAAGTTAAACTCTTTGTATGGTTTTTCCATAAAATGTGAATAGATGAGTTGATAATTCTGCAGCCCAGTTGTGAAGGCAAAGTTGTGAAGAGTTACACAGAGGATTACTTAACTATTAAGTAACGTTACATGTCTCCCTTCTATTCCATCAGATATTGGATCAAAATGTTAAAGTAGATGGACGAGTCATATAATTGTAATCATAGTCATAAGTACTATAAGGTTTTGAGGAAAGAAATAGTAAGAAAAGAAGGGAAAAAATGTCCTGTAAAGACAAAATATACTTCTTTGTCACTTATAAGAGATATTTTAATACTTAGAACTAATCAAATATATCTACTCCTTAAAAGTGATACAGCTCTCATTTATTCACTTTATACCATGGGCCAGATACTATACTAAGCATATTATGCACATTATTATGAAATATTCACAATAGGATTCAGATAAAAATATTAATATTTTTATTCATCAGATTATGGAAGTATTTGGAAAGGTTTTCATTTCCTAAAAAAATGTACAGTAGTAAATGGCAGACAAGGTATTTAAAGTAAGGTTTACTTTTTCCAGTGCAAACTCTTAGCAATTACATTCAACCTTTTCATTGAAACAATTGAGACAATAAAATTCCACGATGCAGGTAAAACCATTCTTTCTTTGGATGCAGAGTGGGATTTGTTGACCTCCCAGTTTCTTTTTTTTTTTTTTTTTTTTCAACGTTTATTTATTTTTGGGACAGAGAGAGACAGAGCATGAATGGGGGAGGGGCAGAGAGAGAGGGAGACACAGAATCGGAAACAGGCTCCAGGCTCTGAGCCATCAGCCCAGAGCCCGACGCGGGGCTCGAACTCACGGACTGCGAGATCGTGACCTGGCTGAAGTCGGACGCTTAACCGACTGCGCCACCCAGGCGCCCCTACCTCCCAGTTTCTTAATACTGAATCGATTAAGTTCTGTGGCTGCTGAACTGAATGGATAAATTTTCATATGAAATAAGATTTACTATACTGCTGTCCTAATTTGTTTGCTTGGCCAAGGAGTATTCTCTGTAAACTCAGAACTTCCCAAGAGTACAACAGCATCTAAATTTATATCCACAATGTCTAGCATTATACGAAGCTCACAGTATATGCCCAACACATAGTTTAGAAAATCTCAACAACAAAATTTGTAAAATAAGACCATCTTGAGAAGGTAATCCAAGACACCTAGTTTCTTTCTCTACCCTCTGCTTGTGTTTCCCTTCCTCATCCTGTCTACCCAAGCAATCCCATTTACAGTTTAAAACCTTTACTTGTTATGCCTTCTTTTGTGAAGATTTCCCTGGGCATTGCTTGCTTTCTGTACTGCTTCTATAACTTGCACAGGATACAACTATTCCATGTGTTGTACTGTATTTTGGGTATGAGAAATACTATCCAGAAGTTGAGACCGTAAGCTCTGAAGACAGATATACTTGTGTTTGAATCCAGGCTCCATCACTTACTAGTTCTTGGATAGATTACTATGCTATGTTTACTGCAGCATCATTTACAATAGCCAAGATAATGAAGCCACCTAAGTGTCCATTAATGGGTAAATGGATAAGAAAGATGTGTGCACGTGCGCACACACATATATATACACTGGAATATTATGTGACCATTAAAAAGAAGGATGAGCTTGTGCTGTTTGAGACAACATGGATGAAGCTAAAGGATATAATGCTAAGTGACTTAAGTCAGACTGAGAAAACATACACCATATGATTTCACTCCTAAGTGGAATTTTTAAAACAAACAAAATGTAGAATCCGATCTGTAAACACAGAGAAGAAACTGATGGTTGCCAGAGAGGTAGGGAATCGAGAATGGGCAAAATGGGTGAAGGGAGATGGGAAATACAGGCTTCTGGTGCTGGAATGAGTAAGTCACAGGAGTAAAAGTCACAGCATAAGGAATATGGTCACTGATATTGTAATGGCAATGTATGGGGACAGATAGTAGCTACATTTGTGAACATAGCATAATATATAAACACGTGGAATCACTATGTTGTACATGTGAAACTGACGTAACATCGTGTGTCAAGTATATTCACTTAAAAAAAAAATACTACTTTGAATCTTTCCCTGTTTATCCAACATTATTTCCTCATGAAGTTGAGGGTTAAACCACCTAGAACATGCTGACAGTTAGCTGGAAGCATTAGGGGCAGCGGTAGCAGTAAGTTTAATATCTTAACCCTGACCCAAGTTTGATCTAAAAACTTCTAATGCAGGCTTCTAGTAGAACATTTGATGATGATAGACATATTCTATACCTCTCTGTTCAATATGATCACTGTGGCTAAATGAGACTAACAAAGTGAATGTTTAGTTTTATTTAAATAGTGTATGTTTAAAGACCTATACATGGCTACTGGCTACTATGCTAGAGAGCATGCCGTTAGGAGGACAGGGAATGTATACTGCATTTTATTTCTGGCACCCAGCACCATGCTATGTGATACAGAGCAGATTCTCTAGAACCCCCTGTGGACTGTGTGAAAGAAATGATATGTGTGATGATTAAGAAAGCATGACACTATCTATAGCAAACTGGATTTTCATCTTTTCTGTAAAGAGTCTCCTCAGTGGCCACCCCTTTATCAGTAAATTTAAACTGTGGTTACTGTTAACCTCTTTCCTGATTCTCTGTGTACTGTAATTGTCCTTCACTGAAGCAACCCTTCAGTGGCTCACAGGCAAATGCCGTAAACCATACTGGGCACCTTATTATATAGTCTTTAAAAAGTAGAAGACCTAACATGGGTGGCTTCTCATGAGAAAAATATGCGGAACAGTTAGTGGCAGAATGTTTGCAATTCGCTGGACTTGGTTTGGAATCTAACTCAGGTACTTTTTAGCTGAGCAGTGTTGGACAAAATGCATCATAATGTGTCTGAAACTCAGTTTCCTCACCAGTAAAGTAGACACAATACCTTACCTATTGCAAGGAGTTTTAGCGAGCATTCAATCAGCTAAGTACTGAAAAAGGAAGGAGGACAGTACAAGAGGTAACTGATGTGTGATCTCTTTACTTTTCATTATTTCCATCACCAAGTTCTCACTTGAGAGACACTTAAAATATTTCATGTTTTATCATCCTTTTCTCTAATTGGCATCTCCTTCCCCATTCTCCTCATGGTCACATATATCCCCTCTCTCCTAACTGAGCAGTTAGGATACATCCCCCACCCCCAGCACCTGGTGATAAATTTAATGTTCCCCTTTGCTTTGTCCCTTGGCTTTAGACTATTGTGTTTACCCTCTTCCTCTGAACAATGATTTTCACACTTAAAATCTTCTTCCGTTTAAATAAATCCCATTCATTCATTCATTCATTCATTCATTTCTCCACCACTGCCAGTTCTCTTTGCCCTGATCTGTTTTTGTTTCTTTTCTAAAGTTTGTTATCTCCTTCCATTGGACAGAAGAAGCAGGGAAGGAAGGGGGCTAATACAATGAAAGAGGTTACCTTGCGTTAAAATGGTACGTGTAATCTATACATCAATTAAACTACAGTTCACACTTCAGGAGTAGCAAAGCCGTTTTCTCCAGGTACCACAGCCAGTGGGGAGTGGAGCTGAGGTCTGAGCTCCATGCTTCTTCCACTTGGAAACACTGCCTTTTTTGCCCTCAGCCTCCCTGTACTGGAGCTGTTGGTCAGGCTCCCATTTAGAGTAGCTGCAGCAAGTCAAGGGAGAGGGAAGAAAGCAAAGCCAAGCAGCTCAGCAGGAAGAACAATAATAACCTGACTTAGATTTAAATAATGATGACCCCTCTGGGACAGGTTCCTAGCCTGGAGAATGATTATGTAAATGAACTCTCTGTGTATTTCTGAAAGTAACATTTTGAATGGAAACCAAACACATTCACTGACTTGTGTGTTGATGACTGTTTTAAGCTGGTTTCCATAAAAAAAAAAGGCATCACACCGCCTGCCTTTTCTGCCTTTTTTTCAAAAACACACAGCCAAGGGGAAAGGGCAAGTGCACTAGCATTTAATGAATCCTCTAACATGTCAAACACTGCCTTAGGCACTTTTAAATATGCTGTTTTATTTAATCCTAGTAAACGCCCTGAGCACTAGGTTTTGTTAGTCCCATTTTTTTTTTTTTTTACCTCAAGAAACTAGATAAGAGAAACTCATAAAGGCAATATTGAGCATCTAATTATGTACCAAAGAGCAAAACTTTTATGTTAGCAATATTTAATATTTTTAATGCTAAAATACTATCAACACTGAGACCAAGTAAAAGACAATAGGAGCAAAGGAAAATTATACAGTAACTTCAGTTAGAAATATAAACACAAAATTCCCTTACATGTATCAAAAGCAAGTCTATTGATGTACTGGAATTCTAATGTATTATGATTTATTACTTTTATTCCAAGATAAATTCAAGTATGAATTATTTCAAAGACAATGTGTTAGTGTGATTTACTATACTGACCTCTTAAGATAATAAATTATAATCTTACCATACTTAGAAACATTTTCTTCATAACTTGTCAAGGATGCCCTCTTCACTGATTCTAATCACCGTTTTGCTGAAAATCCTAAGCAACAAGATAAAAGAAAGCAGTTTGCAGATTGGGAACGAAGAAACAAAACGTCATTACGCATTACAGACATGTATGGACACACACAAGTACACACACATATCATGTTTTCTTATTTTGTTCATTTCTCCTGTCGTTTCCTTTACCTGAAAATTATCTTTTGTGAAGTTTGATAATTTGGTCAGATTGCTACTTCTTCCTCTACATAGAATTCTAAGAAATTCTAAATTATTGTAACTAATTAGACAGTTCAGAAAGATTTTTAGAGACATCAATATAAAATAATCATTTTCATCTCTTATTTAGCAGCAAAAATATAATTTTGAAAATATGTTGTTTGATATATCAACAAAAATAGTAAGAACTTAGGAATAAATTTATAGGAAACGACTATATCTCTATACAGATTTAATAAAAGGCATAAACTAACACAAAAAAATGAAAAAAATTACAAATGTAAAGACTTTTTCTCACAAAGATGGGAGTGTTCTCCAAAATGATCCATACATTTTATTGTAATGCCAATCTTATATGAACAAATCTTATATCAAAACAAATCTTATATGAACTTGAATGATGGTCTTAAAACATCAAAAACAAAGAGACTTTAAAATAATAAAATTGAATGTTATCGTGATGAGTAACAAACATTTTTGTAAGCTATAGTATCAAATGTAATGATTTGGGCACAATAAGTGGAAAAGAAAGAATAGGACCTTGACATGGATCCAAGTACATTTACAGTCTCATTAAGGTCAGAGGGAAAGAATGAGCCATCACTACATGCGAACTGGGGCTTGAGTGTAGAATTTAAGAAAGAAGTGGGTAATAAAGGTGTAAAAGAAGGAGGAGGAGGAGACATGAGGAGAGAGGGCAAAGAGAAGGAGGAAGAGAAAGAGGAGAAAGGAAAAGAGAAGCAGGAAAAAAGAGCTGTAGAAGAGGGAGAGGTAAGGAGAGGAGGAGAAGGGAACAATAATTGATTTAGTTTGACGTCTCATTTATTTGAAACAAAATGGTTAGGAGTTCTTTCCTTAAATTCCCAGGATGTTAGTTACCTGATAAGTAGGATAATCATTTTCTTATGAAAGGACCTTAAACATGAAAAGATTGAAATAGGGCGCCTGGGTGGCTCAGTCGGTTAAGCGTCCGACTTCAGCTCAGGTCACGATCTCGCGGTCCGTGAGTTCGAGCCCCGCGTCGGGCTCTCGGCTGATGGCTCAGAGCCTGGAGCCTGCTTCCCATTCTGTGTCTCCCTCTCTCTCTGCCCCCTCCCTGTTCATGCTGTGTCTCTCTCTATCTCAAAAATAAATAAACGTTAAAAAAAATTAAAAAAAAAAAAAAAAGAAAAGATTGAAATAAGGACAGAATAGGACCTCAGTCCTGGTGGACAGTGTGAAAATAGATACATACAGAAATACAGGAAGGATAAAAAAATGATACTTCCAGCTCAAGAGAAATACACTACAGAAACAAATCAAACACATATGATACACACACACCTATCATGTGTATAGCTGTTTTTGGAAAGGATTATGAAGAATACGGATGGAATTTTGAGTACCAAGATGTTTGTAAATGAGTTAACAACATGGTTCTAATTATAGAAGACCTAGAATTTCAATACTAATAATTACAACATGATAGTTAATTAAGAACATATTATGTGTTAAGTCCTTTGCTAAGGGCTTTATGTACATTATATCAAAGAACTTTCACAAAAACCTTTTGAGATTGGTGAAATTTTCATCACCATTTTATAGATGACATATTGATCTCAAAATAACTTACCCATTGTAAGTAAAACATTGGTACTCATTGGATTAAAAACTCAGGCTACGTGAATCTGGACAACTCTTAACCACTTCTCTAAATGCTTGTGGGATGGTTGGAAGTTCCTTGCGAGAGCTGCAGGTAATTAAAATATTTCACTCTCCAACGAGAAATTAAATATTCACTTTGATTTGGCCACACAGAATAACAAGCACATCAAATGTATTTGCTTTGGGCTAGAATAATATCAACTCTTGGCAAAACATTGATAAATTAAATCAATCATGAGCTTGTTGTCAAAAATGTTTCTTTTGTAAGTAAAAAACTTTTATAAAGCACTTATTTTTCAGGTGACATCAGAGGTTCCCCACTTTTCTCTATCAAGTTGTCTCCTGGTCACCATATTTGTGATTTTTTTCTTCAAATGAGTATGTTAGTTTCCTAGTTCATGTACATATGCATGCATTTTAGTAATAAAAAATAAGCCACACACTACACCCTTTAAAGAAGAAATTAACACTGAATTCCAAACTCACATAGATAATACAATCCAGTCCTTTCCCTTTGATTTCAAGTTGCTTCTTGCCATTTTTCTACTCATGGGCAGTTCTCTCTCCAACCTAATTGTATATCAAATTTTAACACCTTTAGGTCTGTTATAACTCCATAGTTTTCTAATTATCTCATTTCCACTGAATTCCCAGTGTCTGGTTATATTGGTTCAAATGTTTTCAGATTGATACCTGTGTTGCACCATCTACAAATTTGATGACTGCACTATTCAGATCTATCACATTGTTAATAAAGGAAGAAAAGAAAACAAACAGGCTTACACTAGTCCTGCAGTGCCCTCCCCTACCCAGCACCCCTCAGGTTCAGACACAGTCATTTGTCATTTGCCCATGTTTATATCCCAGGAGCTGGTCTTTATGTGTGTACAGAACTGACATCCAGTGTCCCTCCATCTGTCTTATGAGTTAAGGTCATGAGGAGAGCGATATTGGGCACTTCAGTTAATCCAACCCTAACAATCTCTTACAGTTTTAGAGTGTTTAAGCTCAATGGTCATATGGATTCACGTGTACTTTCTTACTGTTCCAGAACCTACCATAGGCACAAATTTATATGCAATCTGATACTAGAAGCTGTGAATATGTATGAGTCTCCAGTAAATTTCCAGTGACCAGCACAGGGTTTGATATATACCTCTATTTAACATGTAGTTTGTTAAAATAATGGTACCCAAAAAAGCCTATTCCCTTTAAGAAGTAAAAGTCTAGTGGTTTGAACTTTATAAGGTGACATGATAATATTATTTAATGAGCAATCAATACTGTAACCCCCACAGTTAATGCATTCCTTGGTTTTCCCATCTGTAAAATGGGTAAAAATGACTTACTCATGGTCATTCAATATTCCAGACACATGCATACTCATATACAGCTATTTTTTTCCAATTCTCTTTTTCCAGTTTATTTATTTATTTTGAGAGGGAGAGAAAGCACAGGTACAGGAGGGGCCGAG